>NC_062221.1:129905150-130244182 GCF_902686445.1 Sciurus carolinensis | reverse complement strand
GAAAGGAAGGAAGAGGATCACATCTGAATTATCAACTTCAGAATGTATTCTTTCTAATTGTTCTTTGAAATACTAGCTGTAGTTTATATGTCTTTGTAACATTTTAATGTATATTTGCTAAGTATTAGGAAGGAAGATTTTTCCTTTAAAGTTTCAGGATATTTTTTTTGGGAGGGGGATTGCTTTAAAAAATTTTTTTTTTTTTTTAGTTTATTTATTTTTATGTGGGGATCGAACCCGGTGCCTTACACATACTGGGCTAGCGCTCTACCGCTGAGCCACAACCCTAGTCCCTATTTTTTTCTCTCAATAAAACAGCCACAATAACCTGACCTAGGTAAATTATTAGCAAGATACCAGTTTTTTTTGCAGAAAAAAAAAAAAAGACAAAGGTCAGGTTTGAGAGTTTCCCATTTCTATACTAGACTGAGTGGTGAAGTATTATTGCCTATAACTTTTATCATTTCAATGTTTTGTCATTTTCTAAGTGTCCAGTTCCAAATATCAGGGACAAAGAATGTATAAAACAGAGTTTCGGTCTGTGAGAAACAATGGATTAACTTATTAGATGGTGCTGAAATAATTTGACTCATGTTATAGTTTGAGAAAATATTTTATATGCTTATGTTAATATCAGATTTAGAAATTTCTTGTTGAAACTGCTTTATAGCTAAATACAATCTGATGCATCTTGTCATTTTTTCTTTAAAACTTCTGTTCTAGCATCTGCAGAAAAAGAGGCAATCAAAGGTACATACTCCAAAGTACTAGATGCATATGGACTCTTAGGTGTTTTACGATTAAATCTTGGTAAGTTTGTTATTTAATATAATTCATCCATATTTTTCATTTCTAGTTTTGTAATTCTAAGAATTTGGGAGAGACTACCTTTATAACATTTGACTCCATAATGGAGCTATAAGTGTGATAACATCTTTTAAACCTAATTAAACTACTCTTATGATGTTTTTGCCCAAAAAAAAAGCATGCTAATTCTCAAGCTCTTGTGATTTGGAGTTCCAGAGATGGTTTCCTGTTTAAAGACGTTAAAAGGAAATCAAAACATTTTTCTTTTCTTGACTTCATAAAGGAGAAGGTGTCTTTATTGAACCACAGAATTGTTGGTTTGTAGTGGAAAAGACATTTGTTTTGGATTCAAAATGTCTCAGTTTGGACCTTTGTCTGCCACTTAATGTTACCATGGACTGCAGAGTAACCTTTGTGTTAGTTTGTCCATAATGGTGTGACTTGAAGTATGGTCCAAAGACTGGTACCAGTTCCTGGATTGTGTTGTTACTGGTCTGTGAGTGAATAAGGAGCTTACATTGTCCTGCAAATCCAACACATGGCTTCCTTCATTGATAAAGTCTAGTGAACTATGAAGAACAGCTAAACTAAAGGGTGAATTTAATGATATTGTTGATTTCCCTTCTGCCCAGGTAACTTTTTCATTATGTGCTGTTTACAGTTTCTGGACCAAACTTTGAGTAGCATTGGTCTATAAAATACACCTGTGTAAAGCTCTGTGCACAGATGTATTGCTAATTTTGTTTTAAGTAATCCTGAGGTCTATGTTTTAATCCCTTTTTATAAGGGATTATATCTCAGGTTGGTTAGGCTAACATATGAAGTTGGTTTAGAAAATAAGTTGTGGGGCCAAGATTCACTTCTACCTATGTCAAAGCTTGTGCTTGGAATACACCTTTGCTAATTTCATACTAATTTCATGAGATGAAAAGGTGTCTATAAATGCTTTTATAAACCATATTGTTTTATAAACTGTTACCAAGAACATCTTGCCCATATATCATCATGAGCAGCTCAAATTAATATACCATTTTTTCAACTTTATTATTTACAAAGAACTTTCACATTCATTGTCTCATCTGAACTTCCTAACAATCATAAGATAATGAAGGTAACACATTTTTTTATTTGATAAGTTTTATAGACTCAGATTAAGTTGAGGAACAATTTTGTAAATGTAAGCTTATTATATTTTATTTAAATAAGGATTTTTCCCAACTAAAAAAAAACTAGTTGTGAGTTTAAACATGTCCATTACAAGTTTAGAATAATCACAATATCAGATTTAAAAGATGGAAACACAAGAAGAAAGTCAGAAGAAACTTAACTTCAAAAATTGGAATTTTTCATCTGTAAAAATCTTTGGATTTTGCAGGTGATGCTATGTTACATTATCTGGTCCTGGTCACTGGATGTATGTCTGTTGGAAAGATTCAAGAATCTGAAGTTTTTCGAGTTACTTCCACCGAGTTTATATCACTTCGAGTTGATGCTTCAGATGAGGATCGTATTTCAGAAGTGCGAAAAGTTTTGAATTCAGGAAACTTTTATTTTGCATGGTCTGCATCTGGAGTCAGTTTAGATCTGAGTCTTAATGCACATCGTAGCATGCAAGAACACACAACTGACAACAGATTTTTCTGGTGAGCCTGTTTCATTTTTTCCCGTTTTAATCATGTGTTGTGCAACAACTTGGTAATTGTGATCAAGATATGTTCATCAATTGCTGTTTCCAAAGACAGCAAGGGAGAACTCTACTGATTCGTCTTCCTGCTCGTGAGTCCTCAACAGAGGCAGGTAGCCCCCAGTTTATTGAAGTTGGCATGTGACATAAAACTCATTTTCTCTTCCTGATCCTGACTGACCTTTCATTTCAGAATAGATTTAAAATATTTGTCATAAATTTGAGAATGACTTTAGTTATAATAAAACTGTTACTCATTTTTATTGTTCTAAGTAAGCTCTTGTCTGACATTGTCGCCATTCTAAACCAACCTTCTCTTACATTTTTAATTTTAAGATTGTAAGTAGATGATTTCAATTCAAGAACAATAGGTTGTGAAGAAAAGTCCAATACTGTAGTAAATAAAACTTAAGTAGGCAACTGTGATATATTACATGATGGTGCATAACTGTGCTGTAGTATCAGTAAGCATGAATGGTAAGTAGAACACAGCTAATTATTAATATGGCTCTAATTAGACTGGACTTCTAGTATAGTGGCTCTGTTGTCTACAGCCAGCATTGACAGTGATGTTTCTCCTTAATGCCTTATGCAGATTTTATTTCATTATATTGACATATGCCAATAGGCCAAAGTCCCAAGACTCTCTGCTCTTGGCCTCCCTTAGTAGTTCAGATTCAAGGCATTCCCTACTGTGTATTTTCTCCCCCTCACACTTGGACCATCACTCGTAGGGTCCTTGAGTAGCGCATTAAGGTATGGCCCATTTGCTTTGGCTGTCAGTTAGCTCAAAATCAACCAGAGGCTTAGGAAAGGAAACTAACTTAATAGCTTACATGAGAGTATCTTGACTCAGAGAAGTGGCATAGGGGAGCAGAGAAGGCAGAATGAATCAAAGCTTTACAGCACTGTCTAGAGCAAAGGAGGAGTTAATGAGTGATGGGAAAGAAGAGATGGGTGGTTGTGGAGGGGTTAATAGATGAGTGGGCAGAAAGCCCTGTTTGCTAAGAGAAGCTAGTGATGATGGGTGTACTTTGGTCTTGCATTCAGAAATAGGCAAGTTAAAACTGTATCAATCCTTCATTTTTTCTGCCCAAAGACATTGAAGGCTTTTGGAAAAGATAAATATGTTGGAGCTGTGTATAAGGCAGCTGTCCTTACTTTTTTGGTCCCTCCTCATTCCTATTCCAAATTCCTTAGATTGAGAGAAAAAAGCTTTCCTGCCACCTTAGGGAGCCAAGCAGATACAGATACATATACAACTTTCAAGTTTAATCAATAGGAGTAATTCATTTATCTTTTCATTCAATTAAGGATGGAGATGGGGACAAATTTAGATCACAGAAAGCCTGAGGGTTTTGTCCAGTAGGAGACAGGTTGAACAAAGGGATGGCTAAAATACCAAAGGTGAAGTTTCCTCATTTTACAATTTTTATTATTTTGCTAAGGATTTGCATGTGAATTTTATTTTGTATAGAAAAATGGAAGTTTTTAGAATTCATTCTGTACCCTAACAGCTTAGTATAAAGATTTTGCAGGATGTAGTAATATTTGTACCTAAAGAGCGCCAAATATGTATCACAAAAACAAGGTAGTTTTATTCACTCTTGGAGATTTTTTTGTTTGTGTTGCTGGGGATTGAATTCAGGGCCCTACCTATGCTGGAATAGGCAGGTGCTTGATCACTAATACACTCCCAGCCCCTTCATTGGAGATTTTAAACTGCTGCCATTCTAGATTTAAATAGAATTAAAAGAGGGACACACTAATAGTAAATGAGAAAAATTAAAATGAGAACTCACAGCAACGGAAGAAACTACCAGCCGCAAATGCCTAGAGTTCAAGGTCTGTTTAAATGGTTGCAAGTGAGTCTCTTAACTGAATAGCATGACATGGCTGTCAGCCCTGGTGCCTTGGGTGTACTGGGTAACACTCAACTGAAGCTTTGCCTCAGGTATATGTAACAGCAAAGTGTGAAACCTAAAGTCATTGTATTCATTAAATAAGTAATAATCTTCAGATTTAATATCCCAGTAGTAATCTCATGACTCATTTACATTTCAGTGTGCTTTCTTAAATGGGTGAGAGGGGTTGGGGTTGCAGCAGTTGTACCTGTACCTATATCTGAGGGGCAGGCAGTTGAGGACAACTGAGGACTACTACTGTTGTTGTCTGTTATTTTATTAATGACTGTTAGTCTTCAAGCAAATGCTGTTACATTTGTTTACCTACTTTAAGATGGCAAGCTAGTGTACAGCCCCTTAAGAAAAGTTTCCACCTAAAGTGGTAGCAGAGTTTTGAAACTCAGAATCAAACTTCAGTAATACAGAAAATTCACTTTTGAATTGAAAGAGCATTTTTGCTTGTTTTCTTCTCAAAATACTTTTTTTTCCCCAAAAAACATTTTCCTTAGTAGAAGATTAATTGAAATTTTTCATATTAGTTCTAAGGAGAACTAAGGTTTCAGAGAGACCTGAGGAATGGCCAGCAGGGTGAGAATGCCAATCTGGAGGGAGCAGGCCCATCCCTGCTTTGATTGCTTTTATCAGTCTGTTTGAATAAAACTTTGTTCCCCTGCAAAAGTTTATAAGTCAGGCTCTATCTGTTGCCTATAATGCTAAAAGTATTTGGAGTATACTGCAGGTGTAGATCAGTGGTAGAGTGCTTGCCTAGCATGCATGAGACCCAGGGTTCTATCCCCTGCACTAAAAAAAAAAAAAAAAAAAAGAAGAAGTATTTGTGGCAGTAGAAAACATTGTGCCTGCCCCACTGTTGTACTATTTAGTATGGCAATCATTTGCCACATCTGGCAATTTAAATTAATAGAGCCTTGTTAATATAGCTTTATGAAGTGGGGTATGTATGTAATCCTTTTTGAAATGTTAGACATTTACATTATATATAAAGATATAACAAATGGAATGCAAATATAAAAACAAAAATGATTTTTTATATGTAATCCTTTTTGAAATGTTAGACTATTTACATTATATATAAAGATAAATGGAATTCAGATATAAAAACAAATATGATTTTCATCAGAATACATATAATCGAATTGAATTATGTTGTTGTCTTCTAATTTAATAACATTATTATTCGGTGTTAGCACTGCTCTGTGGTAATGGGAACATTGTTTTAATATTTATACTTTGTTATTTAGTACTCAGTAACCTAATGCAGTTACTTCCTTTTCTGTTAGGAATCAGTCTTTGCATTTGCATCTCAAACACTATGGTGTGAATTGTGACGACTGGTTATTACGCCTCATGTGTGGGGGAGTGGAAATCAGAACAATTTATGCTGCTCATAAACAGGCAAAGGCTTGCCTCATTTCAAGATTAAGCTGTGAACGAGCTGGCACCAGGTTTAATGTCCGGGGGACAAATGATGATGGTCATGTCGCCAATTTTGTAGAAACAGAACAGGTATATACAGTTTTATATTGCTTATTATTGTGTTATAGGAGAGGCACAGATAATACTAGAATAACAGATTTTTATTTGAGGTAGAACACATTTTAACATCTGTAATCTTGTCTGTGATATAATTGGCAACTTCCTGAGGAAGGCTTCCCTAAAACAAACAAACTTATTTTGGTATGACTCTTCAAGTAGGTAAGATATTCACTATCTAACATGGCATAGTCACTGATGTATATTTGATATTGAATTTAAAAAATCCTCAATTATAGAGCTAGACAAGAAGAATATTTTTATGCAGTTAAACCCAACTCTTAAAGATAGATATGTAGGGCTGGGGAGATAGCTCAGTCGGTAGAGTGCTTGCCTTGCAAGCACAAGTCCCTGAGTTTGATTCCCAGCACAGAAAAAAAAAAAAAAAAAAAAAAAAAAAAAAAAGATAGATATGTATACTACCTAAAAATTAAAAATTATATTTTTGATTGTGAAACTATATAATTATAAATTCAGGCCTTGTACCAGTTCAACTCAGATCATCAAATTAAGTTTTGAAAAATATAAAAAGCTAAGGAGGCTGTCCTCAGGGGAACAGGCCTATAATCGTAGCTACTTGGGAGACTGAGGCTGGAAGATTGCAAGTTTGAAGCCAGCCTGGGTAACTTAATGAGACTGTATCACAAAATAAAATTTTAAAAAGGCTGAGGATGTAGTTCAGTAGTAGACTGCTAGACTAGTATGTGCAAAAGAAAGCAAAACAAAACTGGGGGTTAGCATTGCAAAAGCAAAAGAAAAAAACTAAAAAAAATTAAAAGAAACATAAAAGTATGTATGTAAAATATTGAAATTTAAAGGGAGTTCCTTTTTATTTTGATGATTAACATTATTAACTGGAAAAATATCAAACTTATTTAGATTATTGTTTTGGATATTTTGATTAGAACAAATTATATGTGGGATAAATTGATTATAAACTATAAATGTGTAATTTGATTGTAGTAACTTTGTTTTTCTGATACAGAGGTAACAACCCCCCTCATGTGGAAACATGTTGTTGTTCCTATTATTATTTTTTGTAGGTCGTGTACTTGGATGACTCTGTTTCTTCCTTTATACAAATTCGGGGATCTGTTCCATTGTTCTGGGAGCAACCTGGGTTGCAAGTATGTGTTTGAAGTTCAATTTTTATTATTTTTCTCTCTTGAAAATTTTCCATATTCTCTAAATTTTCAGGATAATTAATTCACTAATTATTCTATCCCATTTAATAATATTAGCTGAATTCACAAGTGGGACTCTGAAAAGGGTCTTGTCTTGGATATTTTTTCCTTTAATGTTCTTTCAAATAGTGCATTAGTCAGTTTTGTGTTTCTGTGATGAAATACCTGAAGCAGGCCAAATTTATAAAGAAAAGAGGCTTACTTTAGCTAATGGTTAGGAAGACTGAAAGTCCAATATTGGGCAGCCCTATTGGTTCAGCCTCTGGTGAAGGCCTAATATTGGATGGCATCACACATGGGAGCATGTGTAAGAGAGAGATCATATGTTGCAAAAGGAAGTCAGAGGGAGAAGAGGTGGCTCAGGCTTTTATAACTCACAAGAACTCACTCCAGGAGGCCAGCATTCCTTTCCGAGGTAGCTCCCAACAACCTAAGGATCTTCTGCTCTACTTCCCACATCTTAACAGTTCCATATCATCTCAAGTGTCACCTTGGAAACCAGACTTCTGACACGTTAATCACTGTGGGACAGATCACAAGCAAACCCTACTAAAAATCCATAAAAATTCAGCTGCTGTATTTAATTAAAATTTATAAATTTATAAAATTTAGAGGTTTTTATAGCACATTGATTTTCAAGATGTTTACGTATTTATTATCTCATTATCTTAGTATATAATGATTTAATCTTTAGGTAGAAGAATGTAATAGTTAAAAGTTCAATACCAGCTTTTCTTTTTTTTTTTTTCTTTATTTTGGTGCATTTTTTATTTTTTTAATTTTTTTATTATTTTTTTAAATTTTTATTGTAAACAAATGGGATACATGTTGTTTCTCTGTACATGGAGTAAAGGCATACCATTTGTGTAATCATAAATTTGTATAGGGTAATGTGGTTTGATTCATTCTGTTATTTTTTCCCTCCCCCCCCACACCTCTTTTCCCTCTATACAGTCCTTCCTTCCTCCATTCTTGCCCCACTCCCTAATCCTAACTCTAACCCTAACACTAACCCCTCCCTCCCCCCATTATGTGTCATCATCCATTTATCAGCGAGATCATTCGTCCTTTGGTTTTTTGAGATTGGCTTATCTCACTTAACCTGATATTTTCCAATTTCATCCATTTGCCTGCAAATGCCATAATTTTATCATTCTTTATGGCTGAGTAATATTCCATTATATACATATACCACAGTTTCTTTATCCATTCATCAGTTGAAGGGCATCTAGGTTGGTTCCACAATCTGGCTATTGTGAATTGAGCAGCTATGAACATTGATGTGGCTGTATCTCTGTAATATGCTGATTTTAAGTCCTTTGGGTATAGGCCAAGGAGTGGGATAGCTGGGTCAAATGGTGGTTCCATTCCAAGTTTTCTAAGGAATCTCCACACTGCTTTCCAGAGTGGCTGCACTAATTTGCAGCCCCACCAGCTATGTATGAGTGTACCTTTCTCCCCACATCCTCGCCAACACCTGTTGTTGCTTGTATTCTTGATAATTGCCATTCTAATTGGGGTGAGATGGAATCTTAGGGTGGTTTTGATTTGCATTTTTCTTATTACAAGAGATGTGGAACATTTTTCCATATGTTTGTTGATTGCTTGTAGATCTTCTTCTGTGAAGTGTCTGTTCATTTCCTTAGCCCATTTGTCGATTGGGTTATTTGCATTCTTGGTGCAGAGTTTTTTGAGTTCTTTATAGATTCTGGAGATTAGTGCTCTATCTGAAGTATGATTGGCAAAGATTTCCTCCCACTCTGTAGGCTCTTTCTTCGCATTGCTGATAGTTTCCTTTGCTGAGAGAAAGGTTTTTAGTTTGAATCTATCCCAGTTATTGATTTTATTGATTTTTGCTTTTATTTCTTGTGCTGTGGAAGTCCTGTTGAGGAAGTCTGGTCCTAAGCCAACATGTTGAAGATCTGGACCTACTTTTTCTTCTATAATCTGCAGGGTCTCTGGTCTGATTGCAAAGTCCTTAATCCATTTTGAGTTTAGTTTTGTGCACGGTGAGAGATATGGGTTTAGTTTCATTCTGTTGCATATGGATTTCCAATTCTCCCAGCACCATTTGTTGAAGAGGCTATCTTTTCTCCATTGCATATTTTTGGCCCCTTTGTCTAGTATGAGAAAATTGTATTTATTTGGGTTTGTGTCCGTGTCCTCTATTCTGTACCATTTGATCTACCTTTCTATTTTGGTACCAATACCATGCCGTTTTTGTTACTATTGCTTTGTAGTAGAGTTGAAGATCTGGTATTGCGATACCCGCTGCTTCGCTCTTTCTGCTAAGGATTGCTTTAGCTATTCTCAATACCAGCTTTTCAATGGACATACTTTACCACTACAAACAGTGATTTTGAACAAGTGATTTAATTCCCTTCTGTTTAATTTCTATGTATAAAACAAGAATAATACTAATAGTACTCCCTTCATAGGATTGTTAGAAGAACTAAATGAAAAACATGAGTGTCTGACACAGGGTTAGCTGTTGCTGCTGTTATCAATAATAAATCTGCTACAGGAATTTTACTTGGTAATCTGTGATGATGATCATCTTCAGCATGTTTTCTGACTTGCTTTCTGATAATTTTTAAATTCTCCTTTGCTGATCTTTGCAATATTTTTAAAAAATATAAGGTCATGATACAGAATTTCATCCAATAGTACAATCTGGTATTTTAATTCACAAATCCTTAGGCCCTAAAGTATAAATCATAAACGTTTTAGGCTTCTGGTATGTATAATCTAGTAAGTTTTGTGCCTTAGCGTATAGCATTGAGAAGAGGTGTAGAAAAGGATCTTACCTCAAGCCCCTAACCCAAGTCAGTGTTTTCAACAGTTATTTAGCTTAGCAGTTTTTAAAGTCAGCCATTCCTTTGAATAGGAATGGACTTTCTCTTGAGTGTTTTTTTAATACAAAAATAGTTTTTGCACCATTCTAAAATAGTCATTAATAAAGGCAGGAAAATATATGACTGATGTAAAAGATTGGAAAAATAGATAATTAAGTTGAAAAAAAATTAAAAGTGCCAAGTCCAAAGATTAATTGTTCCATGGAAGGCAAACAAGGAATCTGTTAACTTAGGGTGACTGTGAATGGATAGTAGGTGTCTTGTGTGTTCTCAGGACTGGAATTTGTTTTAAGGGATCTTTGAAGTTTGTGTTGACTAGTGAGATGTTCCACTTTAGAATTCGTGGACAGAGAATCCTTAGACAATTATGCCTTGTCTTGCTTTTTCTTTTTTTGGTATCAGAGATTGAACTCAGGGGTGCTTAACCACTGAGCCACATCCTGAGCCCTTTTTAATATTTTATCTCTCTGAGTTGCTTGGGGCCATGCTAAGTTGCTGAGGGTGGCTTTGAACTCCTGGTGCTCCTGCCTCTCGAGCTGCTGGGATTACAGGTGCATGCCACCACAGCTGGCTCTTGCATCTTTTTGATTATTTCCCCTGTGACTTTTTAATAAAAAGATTAAAAGACTTATCTGAAGTGATTATAAAATGCAGATTCACAACCTCAACTTTAGCTCATGTAAAAGCAGAACCTCCTAGAATGCATTTTTAAACAAGTGCCCTTCCACTCAAAGTTAAGAACTTCTGTTGTACACCATCTTACTCTAACCGTCTGAATCAGCTGGTCCTGAGCAAGGAAAGGTAGCCTTGTAATACTTTGCCCTAGCATTCTCTAAGGTATTGTGACTTTGCATTTCTTTTTATTTCACTCTTTTCATCTCCTTTGAGGTCTTCATGATTTCTTTAAGCCCCGAAGGTTCTAACTGATCTTATCCATCTAGGCTCTGTTTCTGGTTACTTCTCTGACACTTCTTTCCATTTTTGATGTATTTGGCTTCATATATATACCTCACACCCATCTCCTCATAATCTGGTTTACTCTACCTATTTTACTTCATGTTTTGCAGTTTCCTAACAGGAATCTTCTACTTCCAAAAGTAAGATGTGTTGTCCTTCAACATCCAACTCAAATCTCATTTGAATAGCTTCTAATCACTCATCCATGCTGATCTCTCCAGTTAATACTTAAGTTCTTTTAGTGTGTATATACTAGGTGCTAGAGAGATTCAAAGACTGTGGCACCTTCCATAAAGTTTGCCATCAGTTCCTGGGGACTTTTTATAGGACTGGTAAATATCAATATGAATTCTAAAGTTGCATTATAAAGTTGCCAAAAGGTGCTTCATAAGTAAGAATTATATTTTAAATGTTGGCAACTACTCCATTACATTGTTTATAGTAAGTCTTAAAAGATGATAAGCATGATGAATTTTTTTCTCATTTAGTGCTGTGTGCTCAATTTTTGGTTGAAGTTTCAGAAATATGTGAACATTATATAATAATAATGAAAAATGATGTTCCATATCATCCAATTAAAAATTTAAAAATATATCCTTGATGCAGCCTTTTTTTCTTAAGTAAATTTATGGTTATTTTAAAACCTTAAAAATTTCAGGAGTGACCAGATGTGGTGACCCACATCTATAATCTCATCAATTTAGGAGGCTGAGGCAGGAGAATTGTAAATTTGAGCCAGCCTCAGCAACTTAGTGAGTCCCTAAGCAACTTAGCAAGACTCTGTCTCAAAATAAAAATAAAAAAGGGTTAGGGCTATGGCTCACTCAGTGATAACGTATCCCTAGGTTCAAACCCCAGTGAAAAAAAAAAAAAAAAAAAAAAAAAAAAAAGAATCTGGAGTGCCTCTTTTATCACAATTGACAGCAGCAGCAGCTACTTTGTTACAGAATTTTCCCATTTTCCCTTTAACAGTGAGTAATAAAACCCATTCTAATGTAACTAATCTATCGCTCTCAGAGCTGTGATATCTACCACTAGTATCTGTGTTGGGCAGCAACATGGTAGGGAAAAACCACAGGCATTAATTAAAAACATGAGCACTTATTTTTTTTACCTTACTGATAATCACAGTGTTATGCAAGATAAATATTAATAAATAAGATGCTAGGTCTTGAACTTTTGTATAGTTATAGACAGTAAACCTGAGATTATGCCAAGGAGAAAGTGTCAACTTTTGATGAGTTTTGTCCAGTTTAAAATATTTTATCTCCTGAGGCACACGTTTTTCTAATTTTAAAATTTTATGAAGACTTTCAAGAACTATAGAATGAAACTCAGTCTAGATGATTCATTTGATGTAAATGTGAATCTAGGTTAGAGTATTCACTTTCATACTAAAGAGAAAGAAAGAATTCACTGGTTATCAGGATAATCATTACATTGTCTGACTTTGGACAGTAATAGAGAATACTTGATGATAATACTGTAATTCAGTTTTGAAGTTGGATAAGCATATTAAAACTTATTTTCTGTTTTTCTTTCTTTTCTTTTTTTTTCAAACTGCGTGACTGATATGGCAGCCTCCTTCTATACCTTCTACACCTCGATTCACTTTGTTCACAGATTAGCAAGAATGAATTCTAGGGAACTTTGATCCTAGCATCTCAGAGACAAATGTTAAAGTTCAAATTGGTCTTACCTTTGTATTTATTCTTGGCATCTATTAGATCTTTCTCAGGTCTGCCTTATCTCTCTGCACACTCCTATGTGTAGAGACATTATGACAATATGTAGTAGATAGATATTTTCCATCTTATATATTTCACTTCACCCAAAATTTCTAATTCTGAAAAATATGCTGTTACTATAGCTGCCTGGCTATGAGGTCGACTTGGAATGTATCTTTTTCCTGGAAGGAATTACATTTTTAATTCATTGGAGCTTTTGGTGAGGAAGAGGTGATTATAGAGTACTCAGCATTGCAAAGAGAAGGACACATGAACATGGCAGTGGTAGGCTGTTTGGAAGAGCAGGAATTTAAGTCAGGAGATGTAAAAATCTCATCTGAATCTTTTTTTGGAATTGATTATGTATATCTCAGAGGGCAAGTAGATTGAACAAGATAATATATATGAAAACATTGAATCATTGAAAATTATTATTGACAAGTATTTCATAATAGTGTAACTTTTTAAATGAGATTGCTTTTTTAGAAGTAAAAGGAAGAGGAAACTTTGTTTTTTAAGATTATCATGAATGAAAATCAGCTCTTTGGTTTGCTACTGTGTGTTTAAAAATGAATTGTTAACATATTTCAAGCTTGATATTTATTGTCTACATGTTGGTTTTTGGTGTGATTAATGTATTTTTCTTGTCTAAGGTGGGATCCCATCGTGTTCGTATGTCAAGGGGATTTGAGGCTAATGCACCTGCTTTTGACAGGTAAGACTGATTATTTTTACATAGTCCTACAAGTTTTGATATTGCTCAGCAGTGAGATTACTTCTATTTATTGATTGCTTAGAACTTTTTTGACGCCATGTAAAATTCCTCTGACTTCTAATTCAGTTTGAAGACTGTAACACATAGTGTTATAACTTGTAAAAAAAAAAAAAAAACCTTACAAATAATAAACATGATTTTAAAATTAAAAAAAAATTCTAGGGGTGGATCTTAATCTTTTGGCCTTAAAACCTCCTTTCTGGGAACATTATTCACTGGTAACTATTAGCCAAAAATAGCTGCTGAGCACTTAAAATGTGACAAGTCCTGATGATGGGGGTGGCTTATCATTTGACATATACTTATTTCCTTTCTCTTCTCAATAGGCATTTTAGAACTCTTAAGAATTTATATGGCAAACAAATAATAGTAAATTTGCTTGGATCCAAAGAAGGTGAACATATGCTAAGTAAGGCTTTCCAGGTAAGTATGGCCATTTCTTCTTTTGTTCTGGCCCACAATCACCTAGAATAGTATTTAAAAAAATAATACAATAATGAAATTCTCCCAGGAAGTAAATTATTTCCTAGAAAAAGGTTAGGTACTTATTGGAACTTCTAACTCCTTGGAGCTATTAGGGAACAATTTAGATTGTGCTGCTGAAATTTGAATTTTGGAAAGTTTTCAAGTCAGTGGAACTTGTTTTTTAATCTGCTTATTTAATTTCTAGAGAAGCAGAAAAATAATCTCCCCTACCCCGTAAAAAGAACGCAAAATGCCTGGCTTCTAAAGAAAAATACTTTTAATAAATGGTTATTGAGTCAATAATGAATTAATATAAAAATGGTGTTACATAAAAAAATGAAAATGGTTACATAAAACTTAAAATGGTGGAAATCATCTAAAGTTCAGTCTAAAAAGTTAACTAGTTATTGGGTATATTTTAGCCTTGTAATATAAGTATTGTTAATAAACAGATTATTCTTTAGAGTGTGAATTTTTAGTAGCTTACTTTAAAAATGTGTGTAAGTATTGATGAAAGTATAAAAATTAATCTTACAGTTCTTTATGCTTTGTGTTAAAAAAAGAATATTTTGAGATTCTGTAATTGGTATAATCAGTTACTAAATCGGTGTTGAAAAATAAAATACTAGTGATTGGAAATAATTTTTCATTTTATAAATCATACCACACTTTTATTTAAATTCCCTGGTGTTAATTATGTCACCCAATTTCTCAGGGAAGTTTTAGGGAATAGATGTCATTTGGTACCAGAAGGTAAATTTCCATTTTACTATTAGTGTCAATGAAAGCTTTGTGAGATTAGTAAAATTTCAAGGGGTCATGCTGAGATTTTAATTTAAAATGGTAAGTTTTTATTTATAACATTATATCGATCAGATCATATTTAATTAATATTCAGATGACTCTTTTGCCTTTTTACTTTTCAGAGTCATTTAAAAGCTTCTGAACATGCTGCTGATATCCACATGGTGAATTTCGATTATCATCAAATGGTTAAAGGAGGAAAGGCAGAAAAATTGCATAGTGTTCTTAAACCTCAAGTCCAGAAGTTTCTAGATTATGGATTTTTTTATTTTGATGGGAGTGAAGTTCAAAGGTTTGACAGCTGTCTTTCTCTGTTCTTTAAATTGAAACTTTGCTGTATTTTAAAAATTATTCTTATCATTGAACTCTTTAATTTCCTTTTTAAAATTGAAGTTTATAATTTAAATGTCATTTTTATTCTGAATTTTCTATAGAATTTAACAAATAAGAGCACACAGTATGGAACAGGCAGCATAGTCTATGTTTCAGTAATAGCAGCTAATGTTATGCCCGTTTACATTTGAGGAAATTGAGTCATAGGCTATAACCTGTTCCAAGTCACATGACTAGGAAGTATTAAAGCTAAGATTCATCTGACTTCAGACCTCTTGCTGTTACCTATAAAACTATTCCACCTCTCTTTGAAAACTGACGTGTTAATATTTCCTGACCCTGGTTATTATTAAGTGCAAATAAAAGTAAATGGCATATGCTTACTCTCTGCTTTAGTGTAACTTAAGTTTTCAGTTTTGTATAAGAAATAAAGGGAAAAAGTAAATATTGAAAGATTTAAGTTCAGAATATAAGTTGAGGTAAACTTTGTGAATAACACATTTTTTCTTTTTTTCAATTGTATTATTTACTTAGTATCAATGTCATAGCAATGTTATAGCATAGTCAATACAGATAGGTAGACCTTAAGTTTTTTAAACTTCTTTCCATGAATATTTAATTATCTGTTATGTGCAAAGGACTATAGGATTATAAATCTGAATGTTCATTTAGCTCCTATTAACCTAATTAAAATAAATGTATAACAAATATGTGATAAAGACTTATGACACAGTTAACAGATTGTAGAATCTGGAAGGTGACTGTATGGATGTTATGGCATAATTTATCTTTTTAGGATGTCTGAAAATTGTAATAATGAAAAGTTGGAGGGGAAAGGGGGCACTATGTTTTAATCACCGCAGTTATTTTAGCTTTAATAAACTTGTTTGTTTTAGCTTTATTTTTGATGCAAATATAACTTTAACTTTAATGAAATTGTTACAGATGCCAGAGTGGTACAGTTCGAACAAATTGCTTGGATTGTCTTGATAGAACAAATAGTGTGCAGGCATTTCTTGGCTTAGAGGTAAAAAATAAATTAAAATGCATGTATCCTCTACCATATGCCTCTTCGAATGCTTTTATAATACTTATGTTTTTCACTAGTTACTTTTCAGAATATAAAAATGCAGTTATGTTTCATTAAATGCATTTTTACTTCTTTTTTAGTCTTTATTTTTTTTGCTAAAATACCTTTTGATTTAAATGTTTCCTTTATCTGCTCCTCACATTCTCTGTATGTAGCTATTTCCTTCTATTCCCTTTGAAAAACTGATTATTTATACTATTCCAATAATTGCTTCTTTGCATGTCTTTTGAAAAACTTAATGTATGTGTTTGTCCTTTATTCTCTATGTTGCCTTTTGTAAGTGTCTTTTAGGATAGGGAGGGTCTATTTTCAAAAGTATAATCCTTTAAGATTTTTTTTATTGTAAAAAAATTATCCAATCCAGTTTTTTAATATTTTCAAATCAGTAACTACAAAAAAAAATTGGATCAGATGAAAAATGTCATAGTGAGAATGAAAATGAATGAGATTCAACTTCCTAGTAGGTGTTTAGGTTTATTTTCTTTACCTCTTATCCATCAAAGTTAGTCTAATATAAATAGTTTCAACTGTTTTTCAAACTGTGTAGCAGTCATGAACTTCCTGAGACTCCCTTATTATACAAGTTAGGATCATAAGGCTGTGGTGGATCTTCATTTAGTTCTATAAGAACTTAACATAACTCTAAAGTGGTATGAAAACAGAAATAGAAAATAATTGTTCTTCTTCTTGTTAATAATCTTGAATTTGGCCAGAGTATTGGTTAATTGGTTACTCTGCAGCTGAGTTTCTTTGTCTTAAAATTGAAAGTACAGTGGGTAAAATTCTCTGTTGCAGAAATACATTTTGACGTAACCAAATAAATTTTACTGATTTGACTTTTATGAAACCTGTCATTGAGGATTATCATTATAATTTATTTAGGAAATATGATATAGAGGAAAACTAAAATAAGATGTTGGGCTGGGTGTCACTGCAATCCCAGTGTCTTGGGAGGCTGAGGCAGGAGAATTGTAAATTGGAGGCCAGGCTCTTCAACTTGGAAAACCCTGCCTCAAAATAAAAAAGTAAAAGTGCTGGGGAGTGTAGCTCAGCTCAGTGGTGGAACACTTCTGAGTTAATCCCTCGTACTGCCCCCCACCAAGAAAAAAGAAGGGAAAAAAGGCATGTTGATTATTTAGATGGAGTTTATCACATTGCCTTAGGTTTTTTTTTTTTTTTTTTATGTTCTGGTTTTAAGTGACTGAATACACTTATGTGGATTCTGAGTAAGCTTATTGAAATACTTAAAACTCACAATGAAAAGAATAATTGTTGTTAATTTTCAGAATCTGTCTTAGCTGACCCTCCACTATTGGCAGGTAGATTCAAGAATGTTCATAGCATTTGGTTGACGGGTTACAAATTTTACTGCTAAAGTAGGCAAAACCAAACTAATAGTGAAGCAAGATCAGTTTCACCTACTTCCTTGGAAAGGGAAAATTTAAATGATGAAGGGGCTCTTCTCCTGGGGCTTATTTTGTTTTGTTCTCCTTGTTAGCAAAAAACAACTCTGCTTTAAGTCTTGGGGAATAATTGAACCTATTTAAGGTTTTTAATGTTATTTTAGTTTTTGATTCTTCTATAATTATGGGTAATCACTATACTTAAAAGATAAGTTAAAACATCAATGGGAAGGAGTTTAGTAAAAAATACAAGGCAAAGAATATTACTGGATTCCAAGTAAGAGAAGCGGATTGGAGAATGATTTTGTATTGCTTTGACTCTTCCTGATTTCAAGGCTAGAATTCACATAAAGTAATGGTCAGAAACTTCCATGAGCACTTGTACTCTTTGTTATCTGAGATGAAGGAATTGTGGTAGCCCTAAGTCCTTAAATTCCTTGCTTGCTGTGTTCCTCCTAGTTTTCCTTTGTACATACTATCAATATAGATTTGATACATAAAAATGGGTCATGACATAGTTGAAGCTATAACTTATTTTCTTTATTTTTGTGACAATTCAAGAGCAGCCTTCTTCTTTTTAATAATCTCTTGACTTTTATTACCAAACTTATAGAACTAAATCCCAAAATTAAAGAAACTCTGTTATTTTCGTATATATTTAGGTAAACTAGATAGATGTTTTCTGATACATGCTGTTGATTAATTATATCCTTTGGGTGATTAATGTAAACTCATCTGATTTATAGGGATACTTGAAGATTAATTTTATCATTTAACCAGAAAGAGGTTCTTATTAATACAAGGGAATATGTTACTTTAGTTTTCATTGATGTGGCATGTACTTTAAGAATTGAAATGGTAGAAAACAACAGTCAGCCTAGTAAAGTGTTTGTTTTCAGAAGCCAGTCTCACATTGTCCTGTAACTATAAATTTTTTATTTGATTCTAATAGTTCTTAAACGTCGTTACAATTAATTGTTATGTTTATAAATGGTTCTTGTTTGCTGTTTTAGATGCTAGCTAAACAGTTGGAAGCTCTTGGCCTGGCTGAAAAGCCTCAGTTGGTGACTCGTTTTCAAGAAGTTTTTCGGTCCATGTGGTCTGTGAATGGTGATTCCATCAGTAAGATATATGCAGGAACTGGTGCTCTTGAAGGGAAGGCTAAGGTAGATCCACCTGTGATAATATTACTAAAGATAGTCTCCTTTTCTTCTCTTAGTAAAGCTTTTAAGTGACCTTTTTATTTAACTAACAGATTTTGAAGTTAATAAATACCTATTTTAGAATTCTGTTTTATCATGCTTTTGTGCCCTCTTTAATACTTCCTTCTACAGTGGGTAATAATAATTAAATGGAATACATATTTTCTTAGGTTTGAGAAGTATAGGTATATGAGACATACTTAATCATTCAGTAATAATCCACTAGGACTGCATGTATTGCTATTTTTTATGATTTTTCCTTGAATATCTATTTTACTTTTTTGATTCTTTATATTAATTGTAAAAATGATTTTTTTTACCTTGACCTTCTTAATATAGTATCCTATCTCATATGACTTCGTGTCCCCGGAGCTTGACACAGCACCTCACATTTGAATAGATACATGTTAAATGGACAAATAAATCCGTCAACAATTTTTGCAAAACCTACTATGAACTCAACATTTCTAGGGTTTAGTTGTTGAATTTTTGTCCTTCTACTTATTTTGACTTGAAAAGGAGGCTGTCAGAATGTGCCAAGGAAGTACAAGATATGGATTTAATTATAATTTTGATTTTCAGCATTATTTTTTAATTGTTGGTATTATCTGTAGACTACTATCCCCTTTAGTATTTGGTCCTTATTGTGGAATTTTGGAACTATACTTGGGTTATTTTTCTTTATTTTATATACTTAAATATTTAACTTTTAAGAGATCCTGATTTCACTTGAATTTATTAATGTTCAGATCTCTAAAATCTCTCATTATTTAAGTATAGAAATGAGATCATTTATAACTTTTATAGTTCACATTGAACTTTAGTATAGCAATGGAAATTCTGTAAAGACTATTTGTCATCTCCATGTCTTCTTTTAATTTTCCAAATCTTGATTCCTCCTCTTCCGTATCTCATAAAATGCCATACCCCTACTCAGAGGTATTAGTCTTACCTGCAGAATTCCTTTTGCTCAACTCTTAGGAATCATTTGCATTGACTTTTAAAAATATTTACTTCTTAAATGCTTCCTATATTTGAAAACTTGAAACTGTTAAGCTTTCATTTATTCCTTTTTAATAGACATAATTCTTGCTATTAAAAGCTGATTTTCTACAACTATTGCTTAAAATAATCTTCTGCTTTTATTGTTTTTTTCCATGACTAAGTCAATATATGTACAGAAGTTACATATATTTTCAGTGGTCTTTTATCACTTAAAATATGTAGATAAATCTTTATATATTAAATTTGCTAGACTGAATTGAGCTAAAATCTAACATCTGAACTGCTCTTTCTTTTCCTTTCTTTGGGTTCCTTTTGATTAATTGCCTGATAATGTGACTGGTGAGTGTTCTTTCAATATCATTTGTGTATATTGTCATCTGAAAGGAAATAATGTTTTAATGTGGAATTTAAATGATGAAATATAGTGGCATTCATTTGTTGGCACTGAAGAAAATTGTATATTTTGAAAAGAAATCTAATTAGTGTTATTCCTCTAAGGAATAAAAATTACATATTGCAAATTGAAGTTATTTTCTAAAAGGCAAAAGTTTGGGGCTGTTTTTGTTTTTGGTAATTTTTTTGTTTGTTTTGAACAGTCAAAATCTGTAAGATCAGATTGAATCCTCTTTGTAATAACTAACATGTCTAAATAAAATACATGTTCATTAAAAGTCATATATCACTTAACTGTAGGAATAAGTTTATTATTTTTATGATTTGTATTTGTATAGGCTACAAAATGACTCTAAATATACAAACTATAGTTTACATATAATATTTATGAACTGTAATTATAAATTTCTTTTTAGAATGACCTTTAATTTTAGGCTTACAGTCAGTTTTAACTAACATTTATTTGGAAGCAATTTCAACTTTGTTTTTCCTCTATCAAAGTAATTTGAGGTTTTTGTAGGGACACATAAGATCAATGTATCAGCCTTTATCTCCTTACCCATCCCATCCTGAAATGTGGAAGTTATGATGTAAGAAGGAAGTACCTTGTTTTAAATAAGTACGCTTCTGGTTATTTCCTTTATAGTAAACAATTGTAAACATTTACTGCTCTGTATCACTATTGGATGCAGTTGTGGCACTTAGCTTTTTTATTTCTTTGTAAACAGTTATGCATAAAAGGAAAGGAAATAGTGACATCTTGAGGCCTTTTAATGTAAAGGTTTTATATTCAAAATAAGGAAGGTGATTAAGTCCTTTTTAAACTAAAATAATATGAAACCAACTTACAGTTGCAAAATGTTAACTCAAGTAAAATAAACAGTATTTAGAATGAAAACTCATGTTCCTTTCTCCCTCAACAGGCTGGAAAGTTAAAAGATGGTGCTCGTTCTGTTACCAGAACAATTCAGAATAACTTTTTTGATAGCTCCAAGCAAGAAGCCATTGATGTTTTGCTGCTGGGAAACACTCTAAATAGTGATTTAGCTGACAAAGCTCGGGCACTTTTAACTACTGGAAGTTTGCGTGGTATGCATACTTACTTTATATTTTATTTACTTTGTGTAATTTACAGTTCTTCTAAAAGTTCAAGAGGCAAATGTAAACATTAAAATTAACAATATTTAGGTCATAGTTGATTAAAATAGTTTTGGAAGGAGTTTTTGTAAAGGTGATTTTTAAAAATTGCTTTTTCCAAACAGGTGTGGTGGCACGTGCCTGTAATCAGCAGCTGGGGAGGCTGAGGCAGGAGGATTGAGAGTTCAAAGCCAGCCTCAGCAAAAGCCATGTGCTAAGGAACTCAGTTGAGACCCTGTCTCTAAATAAAATAGAAAATAGGGCTGGCGATGTGGGGATTGCCTCTGAATACAATCCCTGGTACATGCCTCCTGCCCCCCCCCCCTCCTGCAAAAATAGCATTCTCTAGTTGTAGCTTGTGTTTGTAAAATGCTTATACCCTTAGTGATATTATTTAGGCATAAACTGACCAAATACTTTCTTCTCTAGAATATGCATGTTTTCTTCTATAGATTATGATTGAGGGGATTAATGATCTTATGTATTACTAACTTTATAATAGTTGAGTTTTCATATAATACTCAACACTTATAATAGAGCATTCAATAATCTAATTATATTTTTAAATACTTTCTTGAAAAAATGAATACCTATGTTGTTTAGTTTGCTAATTGCCACTCCAAAAAATTCTACTCTTGGTCTTAATTTTTATTGTTATTGTTCAAATAAGCATTAAATCATATTAATTAATAATTTAAAGTAGTGTTTATTACTGGTCATTAACTGCTATTACTAATTTTAATGTTTGACATAAATATATGGCTTTCAAGATAGTTTTTACCTTCCATTGTATATCTTTATTAAAAATCAAAAGAATATGAATTTCTTATGTCAGTGAGCACATAAAAGTAGTACTATAGGAAAACTCAGAATTCATTATATACATAATAGATTAGGGTTTCTTTTTTTTCCCCCCTCCCAACTTTATTGGTTTATAATTGACAATAAATTACACTTCCATAGTCCCACTTTTTTTCCATTTTGACTTTATAGCACTATGGATTTTTTTTTTTTTTTACTATTAGTCCCATATGAACTTTCCAGTGTTTCTTGCTTGCTTGAGGAAAATTGTTCCTACATCAAGTTATGTCCTTTCAGGTAATTTCTTGGTCTAAGAGCTTAGACCACATGGTGCTCTGAGGGGATTAATTATGGCCCGCTCCTCACGGATCTGTTAGAAGCTAGGGAACCCAGACTGACTCAGAATCGGGGGAAAAGATCTGGTCTTAGCTACTGCTTTCAACTTCAGGCTTTCTTCCTGGCTTTCAAAAGTAGAGACTGACTGATTTATGTTTTGTCACCTCTTTCCACCTGTACCAACTTTGATGTGGAGGCATAAATAAGCAACAATTGAAAGTAAGTGGTTGAAGGAAAAGAGCAACAAAGAATCTAAGTAATTCCCAAACTTGAGCATCAGTTTTTTAGTTTCCTGCACATTTTACTATATGTAAAATATGCCTTTAAAAAAATAGTGCAGTCAGTTCTGCTGTAGTGCTTGTTTTGAGATGGGAAATTTGTTCCAACATGGTTGATAAATTAGGAATGATTTGAGCATAATGCCAACTTTGCATGAGCTTATGCGTGATTTTGCTGGCAAGCAATATTAGGTAAATGTAGAAATCTGTATCCAACAGAACTGATATGGGTACAAATATGTAGAACACACATACATGTAAGATATGTGTATCTTAACACATCTTCTCTACCCCAGTCCACCATGTGTGTTATGACCCATATCTATCCTCATCTGGTGTTTCAACTGCTCATCCATTTTTCCAATAACCCTTCTACTGTCAATCACAATTATTATACCCTTCTGATGCCCATTTCTACAAGCAAACTTCATATCTTTTCAAGATGAAGTGCATTAATCGTTGTAGTATTCATGCACTTTTTAACCTTTTAACATGCATAATAAATGCTACTGTGTTTATTAGGTTCTTATCATTTTGGGGTGTTATTGTTGAAGTTTTTAGTATGACGCCCCAACCCTATTTTTCCCATAAACCCCACAGCTATGGGAATTGGCACAATTTTGCATAATGCAGTGATGTTTTTAGAATGCATATATCTTGTTACAGCTGAATTGATAGTACTTATCAACTGGTGAGTCTCAGAAAACATACTAAAAGGTATGTATTAGAGCAGTACTTTTCATATCTTTAGTCCTGTAGCCTCTTAAGTTTTCATATTCATATCCTCACACATGTGCACGTGACATGCATACACAAACACGAAAGCAGCTGAAAGAGCAGGCTTCGGGCCTTCTGATTGTGATATAGTAGAGCTGAGTCACTGTAGAATTTTCTTTGATGCAGAGGATTTGTATCAGTCATCGTCATCTATTTGCAATCTTTGGTGTTCTGTAGCCATCAGGAAAAAAAATCAAGTCATCAAATTGATTTTTAAAGAAAAGTGAGGCCATCTCAGAATGTTTTATTGTAACACTCTAGATTTTGACTAACTTGTTGTTTTACTAATGATTCTTTGTTTTCTTCTTCGTGCATCCATAGTTTCTGAACAGACATTACAGTCAGGTACAGTATAGAAAATTGATCTATAAATAAAAGAAACTTTTTCTTTTTCTAAAGTTAATACTGTACACAAATAAAAAGATATAATTAGAAATTTTCTCATTTTGTTCTCAGACTCTTGTAACAGAATAAATTGATATTTTGTTTTAATCTGAAAGAAAAATGTTAAGTTTGTGAAAGTTAAGTACTTCAGGAGATACACAGTGTTCTTTATCTTCTTATCAATGACTTGATTTCAATTAAAGATAATTCAGCTAGTCTTAATTTCATTTTTATATTTCTTTGAATAAACATTTTTAGTATTATATCTTACTCTTAATAGACTACTTAAAAAAAGATGTGATTATTTTAGATTAATTTCAGAGTACTATCTGTGCTATTTGTGACTTCTCAACTGTGTCACACACAGTTGGTGAAAAAGCATTATTTCATTTTCTTACATTGTGGATGCCAGTATTTTATTACTACAGACCTGCACTAAAAAATGATATGAAATTGTTTGATTTTAAAAACACCAATACACCAAAGTACATGAAACTGAGAGGTTATTATTTTTTTCTGCCTATTTAATAGGAGCCCCATGTCTTCATTCTCTGGACAAGGTTTATGATTCTGTCTTTAAAGATGAATATGTGGCAAAAGGAACAAAAGCAAGAAAGCTCTTGCCAGAAATTTAGCTGAAAATAACATCTTTTCTTCCCCTTAAGATTTGGTATCAAGTTACTTAAGATTTGTTTTACCTAGATATTTACTCTGAATCTTAAAAAGAGTAGGAAAGAGAGCACTGGGCTATATTTTTGGATTATGTAATGAACACCATTTTCTGAAATGATGTGGTAGTTAGGGGTGGACATCTAGGTTTGAGCACAGAGTCATTATTTCTTTAAGCACATTACTATATGCATATATGTGTATATATATATTTTACATATATACATATGTGCTTATATATTTTTATGTCATTTAAAAATCATTTTTTATTAATTTATACAATGCCACAGCCTGTTTTTGTTCATGCTGTTCTTTATTCTCTTGCTAAATATTTTAAGTTATAAAATCATAGAGTGTATGTTGATGAAGAATATATTGTAGAAGCTGTTTTCACAGTAGTAAAAATGGCCGTGACTTTAATTATAAAGACCAATGATAAACCAGTCTGATTGAGAATGATTTTTATCTAGGTACAGTCAGCTTTCAATTAACCATACTGATAGACCAAAACAAATAATCTGCTTTTATTACCATCCAGATACCTCTACAAGTAGTCAAATCAGTAGCAAGAGAAATATGCATATCTGCTCCTGGAACAATGGGGATATGCTTATTATGTAAACCAACAGTTCTTTTAGGGGGTCCACAGGTTAAAACTGTATTCATAATAATCCTAACGTACTACTTACTTTTTCCACTCTCATTTTCTCAGTAGACTACTGATTCATAATATCAGAATAATATAAGATTCGTGGAAAAAAGTGAAGTAGTTTTGATTTCTTTTTCCTCTTACCAGTTAACTGCCAATGAAGTACAAATATTATAGTTTTAGGTTGAGGTACTGTTGAAGTTCTATCTATTTTTAAGTGCCAAGAAGTTAACCAAAATGGAGAGTAACTTAAAAGGTCTAGATAGGTGGTAGACAAAAAAATCGAGAGGATTCAAAATGTATTAAACATACATTTAACAATTATGTATTTTATTTCTTACCAGTCACTATTTTTTTGTTGCTAGGGATATTGAAACAAACAAAACAAACCAACCTTTCTTCCATTGTCATGAAGAGAGATACTTAGAGAATAAATAAATAAAATACAGGTTGAGCATCCCTTATCTGAAATGCTTGGGACCAGAAATAATTCAGATTTCAGAGTTCTTTTTTTTTTTTTTTAATTTTATTTTGGAGTATTTGCATAGTTTACCACTTCAGTATTCCTAATCTGAAACTCCAAAATTTCAATTGCTTTAAAATCCTCAACTTTTTGAGCATCACATTATGCTTAAAAATCCATGGGGAGTTCAGATTTTCAGATTGGAGTTGCTTAACCTGTACGTTGTTTTATAGATGGTAATGCTAGAGAGAAAAACAAGCACGAGAGGATAATGGAAGGGCAGGGGCAGAGAGCAGTTTTAAATAAGTGGTCAGGGATGACCTCACTGAAAACACTTGAAGGAGTTGTGGTGAGAGTTGTCTCGGGCAGTGGAACGGCCAGTGCAAAGGCTCTGTGGTAGGAGTAGACCTGGTATCTTTTTGAAACAGCAGGGAGACCAGTGGCAGAGGCAGTAAGTGAATAGGAGAGGGTAGATGAGAGGTAGAAGGATTAGATAAATTATCTAGGGCCTCATGGACCATTGCTAAGGACTTTGGTGTCTGTTTAGCATTTAGTGGGATTTCATTTTCAGCTATTTCATTATCTTCCATAATACATATTTTCCATAATACATAATACGTAAGCTGTCAGTAGCAAAAATCTTAAATATAAATGCTCTTTCTTAAACGTTTTTGTTTGAGAAGAAATAAAATTCAAGTTTTTACCAGCCTCTTAATAAAAATTGTTTAAAGTCCAGTTACTGTATTCCTAAAAATGTTCAATCTGTAGATTTTGTACATTATAAAACAGTGTACTGTTTCACTGTAACAGAACTGTACATTCTGCATGTTGTATGTTGCTGATTTGTATTAGTTTTTTAACTTTGGCTATTATATTTAATTTTATTGATTTCTTTTAAAAAGTGTGTTGCTCAGTTGCCTCAATCAGGGCTCTATGTTCAATGCTGGATCATTTTTGTGCCTGTGCATGTATCTTACTTGTGCTTGTGATGATAAATATACTTTTCAGACTTCATACCTCAGTTATGAAAATCAATTTTTATAAATGATTTAATGCAGCTAAAATTCTGTTGTGTTTTGTTTTTGATCAGCATCTTCAAAAGTATTAAAGAGCATGTGTGAGAACTTCTACAAGTATTCAAAGCCCAAGAAAATTCGAGTATGTGTCGGAACCTGGAATGTGAATGGTGGGAAGCAGTTTCGCAGCATCGCTTTTAAGAATCAGACGCTCACTGACTGGCTTCTTGATGCACCCAAGTTAGCTGGCATCCAGGAGTTTCAAGGTTGGCTTTTTATAATATGGTTTTTTAATTAAAAAACTTGATTGTGATTTATTGATTTAGGAAACAAATGTAGTGCTTGATAATGTGCACTAATTTTAAAAACAACTTTGGCT
Organism: Sciurus carolinensis; assembly: GCF_902686445.1. NCBI lineage: Eukaryota > Metazoa > Chordata > Mammalia > Rodentia > Sciuridae > Sciurus > Sciurus carolinensis. Next base: position 130,217,154 of record NC_062221.1, on the reverse strand, counting down.
TCCTTTATAAATTTGAGGGCCAACATTTTTATAGATCAAATAAATCTATTAAAATCTTACCTCTTTCCAGGCATAGTGGCACACGCCTGTAATCCCAGCAACTGAGGCGGGAAGTTCACGAGTTCAAAGCCAATCTCAGCAAAAGCAAGGCACTAAGCAACTCAGTGAGACCCTGTCTCTATATAAAATACAAAATAGTGCTGGGGATGTGGCTCAGTGGTTGAGTGCCCCTGAGTTCAATCCCCAGTACCCCCCACCGAAAATAAATAAATAATCTTACCTCTTTTTTATTTCTAGACCTTCTTTTCTTTGACAGTTGATTTTTGAAATAGGGTTTGATGTAAATAGATATCATTGAAGGTAGTTATACACATGTACAAAAATGAGTTCTTTTTTATTCTTTTAAACTGACATGAACTAGGATTATTTTGTAAATGATATTTGAATATTACTCAAGACTAGTATGCCCAATTTTTCAATTCTACTTTGTTTATTTACTATGGTACAAGATATCGGGGGTTCATGAATAGGCTTACAAAACTTATTGTGATATTTGTTGGCACTTTATGAATTAATTATACTGGGTTAGCCTTGAAAAGCCTGGATGTCATTTAGTGTAGATTCTCTGCTATCATGCTGTAAATGACCAAATGAGGATGCTTTCATTATAATTTTCATTAGAAAAAGGAATTTAAGACTGTCCTCTTTTAAAAAAATCAAATTACTTTTTAAAATAGTATACAGTGACCAATGTTGTATATGAAGGTGATAAGTATACAAAATGGTATTTTTCTTTTTCTTTTTTTTTTTTTTTAGTTATTTTTATTCAGTCCTGTCTTAAACCTTGGGGTTATCCTAAAACTTTTTATTAAAATGCCCTTTTTCACTTACATCCATCCACACTAGAAGCAGAAGTACTACTACTACTACTACTACTACTACTACTACAATAATAACTAACACTGTAATTCCAAATAACTTCCATGTATTTATTTAATCTTATAAGAGACTTATTACATTAACACTTTGATTCCAGCTGTAATTACAGATGAGAAAACTGAGACAGAGAAGTGAAAATAACCTGCTCATGGTCGTGCAGCCAGTAATGGCACAGTCAGGGTGTGAGTTCAGGCAGTTTGACTCTGGAGTATGTATGCTACACCTCGTTTTATGTGTGAGCTTGGGCAAGTTGCATAGGTTCTCTGAAGTCTCATTTTCCTATCTATAAATAAAAGACAAAATTATCTGTCTTCTAAGTTCTTTGTGTGGTAACTACATGAGATGATGCAGGTTTGAGCCTGACATATAATGGTAGTCAGTACTTTTTTTATTTTTCAGTATTAGTTCATAATATTTATAGGCTCATTCTATCTATTTGTCCTTATTTTGTAATACGGGGGGGCCCCTAAACTACCCCAGTACTGCATTTCTGAAGTAGGTTCTGTCTTTTTTTAGTTCTTTTCAGTTATAAAAAGGATAATAGCTGGGACAGAGTGATGTATCTTAACCCCTGTTTTCTTCTGCTGTTCCTGGATTACTTTCATATAGGAAATAGCAGAAAGGTCAAACTTGCAGCTTTACAATTTGAATATGAAAAGTGCCTCCCAGCTGTTATATCTCCTATTTGAGAGTTTCTCAGCCACTTTATTCTTTATGTCTTTTCTGAAGAATTCCTTTACCTCTCCAGTTTTGTTCCATTTTAGCCATTGAGAGTGACTGATTTCTTTATTGTCCACTATCCAAATGTTAGTTAAGAGTTCTTTCAAAATGTTGCTTAGGGATCTCCAAGAGAAACAATATTAAAGAAGCAAGTATAAGACATTGTAGTAGAAAATAAATTTAAAGTACTGTTATCTCATTCATGAATTTTTGCCTTTTGTATGAACTAGTTAACTCAAAACAAAAAAAAAGTAGATTTTTATGAGGTCTGGTATTATGTTCTATTGGATGAGATTGCGATTTGATTGAGGCTATATTTAAAAGTATTTCTTGGTTGCTTAATTGTAGATAAAAGAAGTAAGCCAACTGATATATTTGCAATTGGTTTTGAAGAAATGGTAGAGTTGAATGCTGGAAATATTGTGAATGCAAGGTAAGCTAGTCAGGTAGCACTGGAAAATTATTTTATTGAGGGACTTGGAACACAGATAACATGTTAACTTTTCATCATTGCTGTGACCAAAATATCTCACAAACAACTTGGGTTTATTTTAGCTCATGGTCAGAGGTTTCAGTCCTTGGTTAACCATCTTCATTACTCTGAGCCTCAAGTGAAGCAGAACATCATGACAGAAGGGCATGAAGAGGAAAGCTGCTCAACTCATGAGAGAGAGAGAGAGACAGAGTCTCTAATGACATGTCCCCATGTCCCACTTCCTCCATCCTTACCCCACCTGCTTGCACTTTTCTACTCCCATCTCAATAATCTATTTAGCTGTTAACGGATTGATCCACTGATGAAATCAGAGCCCTCATGATCCAATCATTTGCCCAAATCCGCACTTCTGAACCTTGCTAGAGTGGGGACCAAGTCTAAAATGTGAGATTTTGGGGGACATTCCAGATCCAAACCGTAACAGGTAATTTAGTCATTGTTGCAAGGATCAATTGAGATAATAAATAGAAAGATGATTTTTAGGCTATGTGATACCAGTGCTTAAACTTTTTAGTCTGAGACTCTCTCTGTACTCTTAAAAATATTGAGACTTTGTTATGGTTTGGATATGAGTTGTTCCTCAAAAGCTCATGCAAGACAGTTAAGAGAAGTGATTGTTTTGTGAGAGTTTTAACCCAATCAGTGAATTAATCCCCAGATGGGATTAACTAAATGGTAACTGAAGGTAGGTAGGGTGTGGCTGGAGGAGGAGGTAGGGCATCGGGGATGGGGCTTTGGAGTATGTTTGTATCTGGCAAGTAGAGTCTCTCTCTGCTACCTGATCATTATGTGAGCTGCTTCCCTCTGCCACACTCCTCTCCACCTTGATGCCCTTCCTCACCTCAGGCTCCAAGGAATAAAGCCTACTGTCTGTGGATTGAGACCTGTGAAACCGTGAGCCCCTAAATAAACCTTTCCTCCTCTGCAGTTGTTCTGGTCAGGTCTTTTAGTCACAGCAGCAAAAAAGCTGACCAAAACAGAATCGCAAAGAATTTTTATTAATGTTGGGATATTTATTATATTAGGAATTAAACTTGAAAATGTAAAAACATTTATTTAACTCACTTCGTCCCATCATTCCAGATGTAGAACACCTATTTAAACAAATATACCACTTATGATAACATTGAAGTAATTATTAAATAATTCTTGTTTTAAGAGGTTTAGTCTTTTGAGAAAAGTAACAGGCAAGTATTTAGAGTGCTTGAAAAAATATAAATGTATTTCAAAGATATGAAAAAAACATATAAAGGATATATAAACTCTAGCTTATGTTTCTAACCTATTTTAATGCACCCATATCAGTTTCATTGAAATATTCACAGAATTGAAAACTTGGGACTTAGTGGGTTACAAATAACAATAGTGAACCCATTATGTGTTAATATAACTTTTTTTAATTAAAATAATATCTCTATAGCAAAAATTTACTGAGAAGGTTGACATTGTTTTGTGTTTTTGCACATTTCTTTAATGTCTGTCTTAAAACAACTAGAAACTTATGTCTACTTCTGCATCACTCTATTGCAGTGTGTTGTTTTGGTTGAAGTATATGAAGAAAAGTCACATAAATATGTAGTTGAAAAAGGAAGTGTTTTAATGGCCTTTCCAGATAATTTCTTCTCTGATATTACACCCAAACTCAACAAATGGTAGTGTCTTAAAGGTTAGTTGCAGAATGGAATCTGAAACCATATCAATGAACTTTAATTCTTCTATTTATACTGAAGTTCTTCGTTGATCCTTTAATAATTTTGTAACATCATGTATTGGTCATTTGGAAAAATTAACTTAGTTATGTAGAGTTTCTAAAGTTTGACACATCTTACCATCAATATCAAAGCATTATATTGTTAATATCATCACTGATTATCTCATAAGAAAAATTTTTAAATATTGGGAACTAAAAAGTTCCAAAATTCTCATTTTTGCTTAAAATCTCAACTTTTATCATTGTAAACAAATATGCTTGGTTGTTTTTCTTGAAGAGACACGGTTAGCTGAAAAAAATATGTCTGATTATTAACCAAATCTGAAAAGCCATAGTCTGTCATTAGTTCTTTCAAGAAAAATTGTATTCCATGAAAAATGTGGTAGTTTCATGCCTGTAATCTCAGTTACTTTGAAGACTAAGGGTAGGAGGATCACAAGTTCAAGGTCAGCCTGAACAACTGAGTAAGACCCTGTTTCAAAATAAAAGCTAAAGAGAACTGGGGATGACCTTAAATTATACTACAGAGTAATAGTAACAAAAATAGTCATTGTAACAATACAATAGTTTTGGCCCCAAAACATTGGCATTGCCAACATTGTGTGTATGAAGACCAGTAGAATTGAATAGAGGACACAGAGACAAACCTACATGAATGCAGTTATCTCACACTAGACAAAGGCACCAAAAACATACATTGGAGAAAAGATAGCCACTTCAACAAATGGTGCTGGGAAACTGGAAATTCACATGTAGTAGAATGAAATTTAATCCCTAACTCCCACTATGGAAAATAGATAGTGCTAAAGGGAATCAGGTCTTGGAGGTGGGAAGTGTTAACAGTTTTAAATGGAATTATCAGGGTAATGTTCATTGAAAAGATGACCTGAGAAGTGGCATAATGATGAAGGTATCGTATTCTTTGCAGAATCCACATTATAGTGGTGGGATCATGGTAGGTAGTGAGTCAGTATTTGGAGGCAGTAATGGTTAGTATTAGATAAATGGGTATGAGGTCATATTCACACTTAACATTCGTGTGACCTGGAACAAAGAGAAAAAAATGTTTTGCTCTTGATTGGATGTTCTTAGGCTCAAACTTACTGCTATAAAAATGTATAGCTAAGGATTGAACTTTTATCTTGTCTTTTTTATATGAACTATATTGCAGGTAATTTCTGTATTTCATAATCCAACCTATTACAATTGACTATGAAATGCAGAAATTACGAAGTCAGTATTTTTCACCTTCTCATAAAATAATGAATCTGAACAATCATCATCAGTAAATGCTGAATTCTTAAAGAAGGGTTAGTAGGAAACTCTGGAGTCCATTACTGACCATCTGAATCAGTTCAACATTGCAGAAATGATGTGCCTCCTGCTTTGATACAGTGAGAAGTACATAGTACAAACCAGTAGGTTATTTTTACCAAAATAAATACATAAATAAATTTGATCATGATTCTTAATCTAATTTTTACATTACCATTTTACAAGAAATATTAGGAATAGAGGGGACATGTTAACATTTAATGAGAAACATTAGCCAAGTCCAGTTTGTTGAATATTTCATGGGCACATGGCCCAGTTTCTTTAAAAAAAAAAAAAGAAGAAGAAGAAGATCATGATATTTAAAAAAAGGGATGGTAATATTGAGAAATATTAAAGACTAAGAGAGATTCAAGAGACAAGGCAAGCACATGTGTGGTATAGGCCATGTTTTTATCCTGTTTTAAAGAAAGAAACTGGGTTAGTCAGCATGTCATCACTGTAACCAAAATACCCGACCAGAACAACTTAGAGGAGGAAAAGTTTATTTTGGCTCACAATTCCAGAGGTTTAGTCCTTGGTCAGTTGAGTCCACTGCTCTGAGTCCAAGGTGAATTAGAACATTATGGCGGAAGGGGATGGTAGAGGAAAGCTGCTTCATTCATGGCAGCAAGGAAGCAGAGAGAGGAAAGGGGGAAGGGGTCAGAGGGAAGATGAACCCTTCCTGGACCTACCCTCAGTGACCCACCTCTTCTGGCCACACCCATCTGCCTAGCAGCTCTCACAACCTGATGATTTTACCTCATATCTAAACCATCATACAATCCAACCACATGAAAATGTTTTTGGATAATTTAAATATGAATTGAGTGTTAGGTGATATTAAGGAAGAGTTAATATTTAAGCATGATAGTAGCATTGTGGTTATATGAAAAAAATGTTCCATTGCATTAGAAATGAATAATGAAATATTTATAAATGAAATGGCATGTGTCTTAGGTTTGGTCTAAAATGGTCCAGGTTTATTTAAGAAAGCAAAAAAAATGATTGTTATATTGAAGCTGGATAATGGAATATGGAGGTTTATTTTATAATTGTCTCTTTTTTGTGTATGTTTAAGATTCTTCATAAGTTTTTTTAAAAAACAAAATCAGTTGTAATTCAGGAAAACAGAAAAATGTTATCTGGAGGCACACACTTCTCCTTGACCCTAATGAATACCTAAGAAAGAGTAAAGAGTACAAGCTTGTAATTACTGTGTCATTTATTAAGTCAGTTCATATTATCTTTGTAAAGGAATTGTAGATAAGATTTTGAAGTGTGCTATTATTTTGGCCAAATGTGAACTTTTCCTCCTTAAAGGAAATAAAGCCTGCAGAAAGATTTTAGAGTTTTGAGAAATTTTGATAGATTAATGTATGATATCTTTTAAGATCACCTCTTTAATGTTTTCTGGTAGCACAACAAATCAGAAGTTGTGGGCTGTGGAACTTCAGAAGACGATCTCCAGAGACAACAAGTATGTGCTGCTGGCTTCCGAACAGTTGGTGGGTGTCTGTCTGTTTGTTTTTATCAGACCACAGCATGCTCCTTTTATCAGGTCAGTAAACAGCACTCTCCTAAGGCTACTTTCTACCATTCAGTACCAATTAAAAGACCTAGAATATTGCTTCAAAGCACTTACCTGTAGTTCTTGTTTTAAAGGGATGTTGCAGTTGACACTGTGAAGACTGGGATGGGAGGTGCAACTGGGAATAAAGGAGCGGTTGCAATCCGAATGCTCTTCCATACAACAAGCCTTTGCTTTGTCTGTAGCCACTTTGCTGCAGGGCAGTCACAAGTCAAAGAAAGAAATGAAGATTTTGTAGAAATAGCACGAAAATTGAGTTTTCCCATGGTAAGCATCTGTTACTTGTCCTTGAAGATAAAGCTTTGAAACGTATTTTAATTTACCTCACATTCTATAGCAGGGTTCTTGAAAATTCAAGGTATTTCTTGGAAACATCAACAGTATTCACCTAAATAGATAATTTCTTGTATTGTTACTATTGGATCAAAGAAACAGAATTGGGGTAGGGGAGACATATCTGAGGCAAAGAAATAATGTAAAATATTTTTAAAAATAGATTTTTTTTGGGGGGGTACAACTTTTCATTTCTATGTTGTGCACAATATAGGTTCACACCATTCATGTAATCATACATATACATAGAGTAATACTGTCTGTCTCAGTGTACTACCTTTCCTTACCCCACGCCTTCCCGCCCCATTTAAAAAATTGATTATTTTGTATATAAAATTCCATCTCATTGCTTTCAGGGAAGGATGCTCTTTTCCCATGACTATGTATTTTGGTGTGGTGATTTCAACTATCGAATTGATCTACCTAATGAAGAAGTCAAAGAACTCATAAGACAGCAAAATTGGGATTCTCTTATAGCAGGGGATCAACTTATCAATCAGAAAAATGCTGGGCAGGTACATACATCCTTGAGAAGGAATTTGGATTTATGAAACATGCTTTCCTTAATTAGTTTTTCTTCAAATTTCTTGGATGATATCTATACTTAAATACTTACATGTAGATAAGTAGACATAGAATTACTTTTCCTGAAAAAAGAGAGAACACATCCTCATGTGTGGGAGACACAGCCCATTATAATTCCCAGAAAGAAAAGTATGTGTCTGTAAGACTCACTTTCAAATATACTTTTGGTGGGGGGTGGTGGTAGTAATAGTTTTGAATCTTAGTTTTTAGGGCTATTAGTTTTGGGGTTTAAGATCATAGGGTAATCTACTTTGTTGTTGTTATTCTTTTGTTCCTTTTATCATCTGCCCTTTTTGAAACTTACTTCTTATGACCACAAAATTTTGGAAGAATTTATTTAAATAAAATAATTGGAGCCCACTTGGTACAGTGCCCGGGGATCATCAGATATGAATTCTTACACTCTGGGCACCATTTAACATTTTTGTACATCACTCTTTATTTGAGAGTAAGATGTCAGACTAGATGATTTCCAAAATTCCAAACTGTTTAAATGTCTCCTGTAGCTCAAGGGCAGAGGGATAGTCCTTATTCATGTTTTGTTTTGTTTTTTTAAATATATGTTTAATGAAAGGTTAAACAAGCGATAAGGAAAAGGCAACATTTCCCCCCCTTAAGCTTTATTCCTTTCAGTTAGAAATGTTCATCAGATGATACAAATTTCATTCCAGGGTATTCAGTACATAATAAGATATTTAATGAATGAACAAAAACAGAACTTTTACACACTGTACAATAACTTGCTTTGTGTATGTTTATTTTAGATCTTTAGAGGATTCTTAGAGGGAAAAGTAACCTTTGCTCCAACCTATAAATATGACTTATTTTCTGATGACTATGACACCAGTGAGAAGTGCCGTACCCCTGCATGGACAGACCGTGTCCTCTGGAGAAGGAGGAAGTGGCCCTTCGATAGATCAGGTTGGAAAATGGACTTCTTTATTCAGATGAATTAAAATGATATAAATACCAATGAAGAATAAGAAAGCTAATTCTTTTCAACAAAGGTTATCTAGATGTGATGTGTTTTTTAAAATATTAATTTTCAATCTGTTTTCAGTGGCATAATTTCATGTGAAGAGAAGGAAGGAAACTTTAAAAATTTTTCAGTTGAATGCTAATTCAAGTTTTTAGATTGAATAAAGAAAGTGGTTTGTGTGTGCTTTTAACTGCCACTTGTCTGTTGAATTATTTATAAAACTCTATTTATAAAACTTAGAGGTCACAGGCCTCTAAGTAATCTTAGAAGTAAGGTCATATTTTAATTTTTACCAAGTAAACAACAAAATGATCAAACTACTAAAAACCTTTCTAATTTAAAGGTATCTAGACTTCCTGTCTATTAACAAGAATGTCTGGCATTCCAGCCTTAGACAACTGAAGCTAAAGAAAAGAAGGATGTGCCTCTTTGCTGCACATGATCTGTCCTGATCATATGGTCTTGTGTTTTGTTCTGACTGCAGCTGAAGATTTAGATCTTCTAAATGCTAGTTTTCAAGATGAAAGCAAAATACTGTACACCTGGACTCCTGGCACTTTGCTGCACTATGGAAGAGCTGAGCTGAAGACTTCCGACCACAGGTTTCAACAGTCTCAGTATTTCTAATGATGCTTGAAATTGATATGAAATACATTTTTAAAAATATTTGTAACACATCTATCTTCTTTATGTCCTAAGGCCCGTCGTTGCCCTAATTGATATAGATATATTCGAAGTTGAAGCTGAAGAGAGACAAAACATTTATAAAGAAGTAATTGCAGTTCAGGGTCCACCAGATGGTACAGTATTGGTCTCAATCAAAAGTTCTTTGCAAGAAAATAATTTTTTTGACGATGCATTAATTGATGAGCTCCTGCAGCAGTTTGCAAATTTTGGTGAAGTTATACTCATAAGGTAAATAAAATATTTATTATCCAAAAACAGCTCATGATTCTTAAATGATAGTTTCTATATTACAAGTCACCTAATTTGTGTTTTAATAATGTAGGAATATTTTTATTTCCAAACTAAATAAAAATTATACTATAGATGTTATTCCAAGAGCTCATAGGTTTTGAAACTGAATTCTCTGCTTAGAAAGCTTGAATTGAATAATGAAAATTTTATATGAACAGTTGAAGACAGAAATATGTGCAAGTTCAGCCAGGCATGGTGGCACACGCCTATAATCCCAGCAGCTTGGGACGCTGAGGCAGGAGGATCTCAAGTTCAAAGCCAGCCTCAGCAAAAGAAAGGCGCTAAGCAATTCGGGGAGACCCTGCCTCAAAATAAAATACAAAATAGGACTGGGGATGTGACTTAGTAATCAACTGCCCCTGAGTTCAATCCCCAGTACCCCCCCAAAATAGAAAGATGTGCAAGTTCAGAGATGACTTCTCGAGATTCCAATACAATGAAAGCTCTATAACAAAATGATTACTTTTTTAAGGAGTGATAAAAGTGGAGGAATTATTCCTCCCTCAGCTTAAGAAATTTGATGTTTAAAGTAGTTGTGTGTTTAATTTCCAACCAAGAGAGATGTGATGAACAGTTAGGAGTCATTCGTTCCAATCTTGGTTTCCCTCATTGGTTTAACCATCTGCCTTATGCAGAACCAGATGCCTCTTTTCTTATTCTAAAAATGTTCTCTTCCGTATGTACAGCGATTTTGAAAGATTGAATTATATGTGTGTTTGAATACCGAAGAGAAAGAAGTACTGTTAAACGCCTTTTTTGTTCCTTTACTTTCTTGGGTATGTTTATAGATCTCTTTACTAGGTGCTGTGGAAGAGCAGAGGAGAATTTGATGCAACTTCTGCTTGTAATCTTGTTGGGAAGATAAGCATAATGAGCTTCCCCAGATTCTAAAGAGTACATCACAGATGGTGTGCTTTCTATAGAATGAAAATCATGCCTAAGACACTCAGGAGTAAATGAGGAAATTTTATTTAGACTTCCCTTAAATCTTTTGACAACAGTATACTTTAAACCTTAAAAAAAAAAAAGAAAACAAAAACCTTCCAAAATTTTAAGACTTGAGGAAGTACATAATGAAATCTTCCAAGTTGACAGATGCCAGTAACCTCTGCCAAGTACAGAAATGCCACACCACCAGAAGGATCTTGTGGATTGTGTGAGTGGGCAGCAGAGTAGCCGATACGCATCCTCATGAGCAAATGTGAAATACTGCACTGAGCAGGAAGAGTCCAGATTGTGTCAGAAATGAAAGGTTGATAAAGGAAAGGACCTATCTGTCTTTATAACCCCCTAGGTTTTTCTGAGCTCAAAATTAGAGCCAAAAGCATTCCTCAAAATGCTTATTATCATGATTGGGAAAAGTATTGGTAAGAAATAAGACATTACTATAAAACTGTGGGGTGTCTCCACACCTAGAGTATTCATTGTTATACCTATGATAGCCCTGTTGGTAAAGACAAAAAAGGCAATGAAAGTAAACAAAGAGGGCTGGGGTTGTAGCTCAGTGGTGGAGTGCTTTTCTCCTACATATGAGTCACTGGGTTCAGTCCTCAGCACCACATAAAAACAAATAAATTAAAGGTATTGTGTCTATCTACAACTAAAAATATTTTTTAAAAAAGTAAACAATACTGTAAGCAGTAAAACTAAATTATTCACTTTTGATCTAGAATAAGAAGCCATTAAAAGAGCGACTGAGTCTGTAAACTCCTTTATATTTAAATAAGGGTTCCTGGAAATGTAGATGGGACAAATTTGGATGCATTTAAATATGCATATTAATTGAAGGAAAACTCTGTTTGCTACTTTTAACCTAGTGAGTGAAAGCAGGAAGAAAATACAGTTCCTAGAAGGACCTATATAAATCCATGGATGTCTGAGAACCAAAATTTGTTAAAGTTAAAAATGTGTAAGGGTCACTTTGTTCATTGAGGATAAGGACCAAGAAATTAGCCCTGCCCTAGAATCACTTTGATAATCACAATAAAAGAAAAAATAATGTTTGAAGTTGGGAAATTGGTGTAACCTAAGTACAGCCCTAACGGGTGATGGTGACCTTTGGAAGAGGGCTGTCATTCTTTGCCATCAATGTGAAAAAGATACCTTCATGGTCTTTAAGAACGATGCCTCTGTATGAGATAGGATAGCATCCTGATGTGATAGCATCCTGAATCCTGCAGCTTAATAACTTTATGCCAAAGAAATTGAATCAGTTACCTTGGTCATGTTTTAGTAATTATGCAGATCTGTTCCAGGCCCTCGATTTCAACAGACTAAAGTACTGTGCACATTTTTGCTTAATATCTATAACATATACATTTGAGTCCTAGCGTGAAAGAGTGTATGTGCATGTGTGTCCTAGTGTATATCATTGATGTTTTCTCTATACAACTGGGAATGGTTCAGCTCACAAAATTGTTTCTGTAAACAAGACTGAGAATGTTGTTTTATTCTTTTTAGCACAGTAATTTCATTACATATCAGTGACCTCCTCTAAACTTGTTCCCATGTTCTCTTTGTATTTCTTCTTTGGAGGTTTCATATTTCAAAATTGTAAACTTAAAATCATAACAAAAACCACTGAATGGCCAAGAATTGTGTTGTCAAGGACTGAAGACAAGGACTGTCACCTAAGACTACTTGTAGCCTGTTGGGTTTTGGGGTGTGTGTGTGTGTGTGTGTGTGTGTGTGTGTGTGTGTGTATCTCCCCACTGGTAACTCCCTATCATCTTTCTCAGTCAAAGGAAATGTCATTCAGGGAAGACATTGAAACTAAAAATCCATATTACTGGACTATGGGGTTGGGAGACTTGGATCTGAGCTTTGTAGTTTACTCTCCTTATATATAAGATCACTTTGAACAAGGCCAATTTCTTCTGCCTGTTTTATTAGCATAGTAATAAGAAAGAATGAACTGGGATTGAAATGTGAGGGGAAAGAGTGCCCTCTCTGGGTCACCACCAGCCCTAGTGCCCTCCTTCCTTTACACTTCCTGACCTCTGTCAGCCTGTTGATCAGTAATCAGAGGACTTCAGTTATCAAGTTAGTTATGTCTAAAGAATTAATTGTGTTTTTTTATTGCTTTGTCTTAAAGATTTGTGGAAGATAAAATGTGGGTTACATTTTTGGAGGGAAGCTCTGCATTGAGTGTTCTGAACCTAAATGGTAAAGAGGTAAGTTATTTATTGATTTTAGGCCATTCTGAAATTGTCTGACAACTCTATTTTTTGGCCTGTGGCAAGATTATCTAAACTCATTTTCAGTTAATGAAGTAAAAGACTTTGTGGTATGCTTCAGAGGTTATTTCATTTTTTAATTTAGTCTAGTTTTCTGACAAGTTTAGGTTATTTTAGATCCTCCCTAAAGATTTTTTAAAATATTTTTTTAAAGATTTTTTTTTTGTTCTTTTTAGATATACATGACAGTAGAAGGTATTTTGACATATTATACATACATGGAGTATATCTTATTCTAATTAGGACCCCATTCTTTTGGTTGAACATCATGTGGAGCTACACTGGCCGTGTATTAATTTCATGAATTTCTGATTCATTCTACTGTCTTTCCTATTCCCATCCCCATCCCTTCCCTTTATTCCCCTTTGTCTGATCCAGTGAACTTCTATTCTTCCCTCCCCCACCCTTATTGTGTGTTAGCATATGCTTATCAGAGAGAACATTTGGCCTTTCGTTTTTTGGGATTGTCTTATTTCACTTAGCATGATAGTCTCCAGTTCCATTTACTGGCAAATACCATAATCTCATTCTTCTCAATAGCTGAGTGATATTCCATTGTGTATATATACTACTTTTTCTTTAATCATTCATCTGTTGAAGTGTACTAGGTTGGTTCCATAGCTTAGCTATTGTGAATTGAGCTGCTATAACCATTGATGTGGCTGCATCACTGTAGTATGCTGATTTTAAGTCCTTGGACATATGCCAAGAAATGGTATAACTGGGTCAAATGGTCCATTCCTAGGGATAAATTTTTTTAAAAATTTTTTTTAGTTGTAGATGAACATAACACCTTTATTGTGTTTGTTTGTTTTTATGTGGTGCTAAGGAACAAACTCAGGATAAATTTTTAAGTGTATATTTGCTAAGTCAAAGAATTCAAAGAATATAGACATATTAAGTTTTAATACTCCTGTCCAAACTGCCCTTCAGAAAAGTTTTATCCAGTTACACTATACACAGGGTTATCTCTATCTCACATCCTAATTAATACTAAATCTTTCACATTTTTACTTTGGCAATTGGAAAGACACGAAGTTGTGTATCATTTCAGTTTTGTGGTTGCTAGAAATTGAGGATGGCTTGTTTATTGGTCACTCCAAGGTTGGTTTTTGTGCTGGGGTTGAACTGCAGGCCCAGGCATGCCAGGCAGTGCTTGTCTCCAGCCGCATCCCCAGTGCCAGCCCATTTTTCCACCGGTGTGTTTCTCTTTTGAAGCTCCGTTTATGTTAAAAGATGTTAATTTCTTTTTAAGTATGTTGCAGATATTTTTTCCTAATTTGTCTTGTAACTTTATTGTGTTTTAACTGTGTAAAAGTGACTGATTTTTAAATTTAATTCTAGCTTTGGTCTCTTAAAAGCCCTTTCTTATCCCACAACAATATAAATATTAAAGAACAGCTCTAGATGTGACATTCCTTGTCAGCTCTCGTGTCCCCCTTGGAGTGTTTCTTTTGTCTTTCCTTGATAATCTAATTTTTCTTATTTTGTTTTTTTCCCTTCTTTTCCACTCTATCGCTCACCGTCAAGTCTAGATGAAATCTATAAATTTGGAAATTTTAAGAGATTTCCAAATACTATAAAAAAATATATATTTGCGGAAAGTATATGATGTTTAATTGATCCCTTTGAAGGTAACACATTTCTAAAACTCCTGTCTGTTGCCTTTATTAATACCATTATTTCAACCCTCAATTTTTCAGGATCAATAATAAAAGTTCTTCCATTTCAGAGGAGAATCTGGGAAAGGTATATAGTGTACATGGGACAAATCAGGAAGACCTTCTTGAACATTTTCTGTCATCTTAATTCCTTCCCTTTTGTTTGACTCTGATCTCTACCAAGTGGATATTCTAAGGAATTATGTCTTAAATGGCCATTATGGTTCTAGGGGCTTAAGAATGCTTATTAGATTTCCTTGGTGAATATAGAAGAATTTTGTTGATTTTTAACAAGTAATAAATGACCTGTAAAGCATGTGGCTGTTATTCATAAATCAATTCATTGAATTGATTTTAATACTTGGGCCTGTTAATCAAGTAAAAGATTATTAATTCTAAGAACTCTGATTTCAAAACTTAATGTAGATGCTAAATTACTATTAAACACAGATTTGCCATTCATACTAGCAACTTTTCAACTTTTGTGCCTTCAAGGAATTCTAATATCAGTAACTGTTTCATCCAGGGAAAAACTGTACCCACAAAGATGCCAACTTTTAGCACAGCATATTAGTCATAGGTACATAGTTCATTTGCATATACCAAAAGAATTTCCATCTTGTTCATGTCAAGAAACTTCAAACAAATTAATTTGGAACTGTAAAAGCACTTATGTAGAAAGCAAGTTAGTTACACATATATGGATTTTAAGTGAGAATTTCTTTTTTGTGCACTATCTTGACCAACCAGTCTTAAAGCTACTGGAAAGTTTTTAGAAGTTTTTAAAAAATATTTTAACATGACATGGTATAACTTGATTATAACATGTTGGTGGTTTAATAAATAATTTTTTTTCTAAAAACCACTCAAATTTATAGCAAAGGCAGAGTGCCAGTTTTCAAATGACTGTTGTTCTGTTTTCAGAAGGATTAAATTTTGTGGAAGATTTAAAATGATGTTCAGTTCTCACAGTATTCTAAATGCTAACACTGTATAGGTTAAAGATTTCCTACTGTCTCTTCTATATATTTTTTTCATGGAGCAACAGTTATTTAATCTGAGGATCAAAATAAAAAAAACTACAAAATTATGTAACGAAGTTGTCAGGGAATTTACAGCTGACCAAGAAGAGGTACTGGCTGTGATGAAGGAATCTTGAATCTTTGTGTAGCCTAGAAAAAGAGACCTTTATATATAGCATCACAAGCCTTAAGGGGACAATTGGGAATAGCCTTCCAACTAGTTAAAAAGTGGAAGAATTATGTTGAATAGTGTCTCATTCAATTAATCATTTATATCATTGCATATTACAACTAAGGCAGCCCCTCTCTTCCAAAAGAATTAGTTTTTATGTTACTGAATTTTATTTTATATCTTTTTTTATTCAACTAGTTATTGAGCCGGACAATAACTATTACTTTAAAAAGTCCAGACTGGATAAAAAATTTGGAAGAAGAAATGAGTTTAGAGAAAATCAGTGTTGCATTGCCTTCGTCAACAAGCTCTACCCTGCTTGGTGAAGACGCAGAGGTCGCGGCAGATTTTGATATGGAAGGTTGGTTGGTTTGTTGAACATATTTACTTCTGTAGTGCTCAGAAGTTTCCTTCCCGTCAGTAAAGTCTTAGTACCAAGTTTATCTTTATCTTCCTCCTTGGGACACACAGCAGTATTAATTAGGATTTATGTGCCGGGTACATGCCAGGTGCTGGAAATCAACAACTTTGGTCCTTGCCCTCTAGAAATCATAGCTTCCTAGTGGTTACAGACAAGTACACCGGCAGATAATAAAGTGACATCAAAGTGATAATGATTGGTGCCATCGTAGCTTATAAGAACATTGCCTGGCCAGGATTTGAGGAATTGGGTGAGGTTTCACAGAGGAATTAAAATTTAAGTTAAGAATCTGCAGACTGAGGGGAAAATTGGATTAAAGAGGATAGAGCAGAATGACTCAGGGAGAAAGCACATGAATAGGCCTGAGGGGGAGAAAGAAGATCTAAATTAATTGTACAAATGTGTTTGTGAGGGAGAAAAAAAAAATGCAGCAGGAGGAACAGCTGTGGGGTGGAAAATGAAGTTCATTCTGAATATGTGGGACTGAAATGTCTGTGGGGTCAGGAGGGACAGATGTCAGCTGTTGTATATGTGGGTCTGGTGCTCAGGAGAGCACTCTGGACTCAAAAGGTAGCCCTAATGGCCAATAAAGACAGTCACTTAATGCTTTGGCTTAATACTAGGGTTATGGAGAGACAAGAGAAAGAATTGAATATGGAAAAAGAGTCCTGACATAGCATATGAAGATACAGTTCAAAGAAAGGCAGAGGCTACCCAGTAAAGGAAAATGACAAGAACAACTAAAAACATCAGGGACCCAAGAGAATTTTGTGGTTTAAAAATCAAGGAAAGAAAGTATAACAAGGAAGAAGTAGTCCACGTGTCTTGTAGACATAGAGAGATGAGATATAAGGATAGAATCTTGACCTTCTGATTAAATAGCAGGGAGGAAAGCTGTTGGTGATCATCACAAGAGTAATTTCAGTGGTGTGATGGAGCCAGATGGTAGGATCTGTCAGGGGTGGAAGGAGAAGTGGTGGAGGTGGTGTAGAAGCTCTTTAAGGAGGTCTGGCTCAGCATGGTGGAGAAGACAGTTGCTCTGTGGAGACTGGGGATGCAGGGGTGGTTTTGTTTTTTGTTTTTTACTGGAAAAGGCTTGGGTATGCTTATTACCCATGGAAGAGTGCTGCTAGAAGAGAAAGAACTGATGGGGAAGGGCGTCACTAAGAAAATGGGGTGGGTAGGACTCCATTCATTCTATCCACATACACTTGAGTGCTGAGCGTGGGATTAGACTCCAGCCTGCAGGCAGGTTGTGTGTGTGTGGAGGGAGAAGGGGGTCCCATCTTAAGACTGTGAAGTGTAAATGTTAAAGTCATCAATCTGCAGGAGTGGAACAGTCCACAATTTCAGGAGTCAGAAAGCTTCAAGATATAGCTCCTGAAAAGGGGTGAGGGGAAAAGTCAACCAGGAAATCATGCAATTTCCAGGCAGCTTTGGGAGCCCACGAGAGACTGAAAACTACAAACTTTATGCGTTGTCCTCAAGTCACACAGAAAGATGGTAGGACTCAATTTGCCATCTTACTTTCTTCTTAGTCCTTGACAAATGGGTTCAAGAAACCAGAGAATGGAGGTTGGAGATTACTGCAGCAAGTGAGGTACAGAGTGTTAAATAAATCCCTGAAATCATAGCTTCAAAGAAATAGAACTTTTTTTTTTTTAGAGGTAGAAGATTAATGTTCTGGAATTAGATTGTAAGGGGCACCCTAACCCCACTTTCCAGCCCTGAGGTAAGTGGATATGAGGAGACCTCAGGGGAGACTGATGTTCATCTAAAGCAAAGAGGGTCTGTATTATGGGGAGCATGAGGGAGGACACTTCTGGGGAAGGGTGTGTGGCTGGCTGCCTGAGAGTTTATTTCCTGTAGAACCAGATCTGAGCTGGGCAGGGAAGCCGGGCAGTTCCGTAGAGACAGTAGACAGGCTTGGAGGGAGAGCAGTCCACTCTGAGTCAGCACTGCACTAGCTCCTGAGGGAACAGTGAATGCCCATTTGGTCACTTCAGCTTGAAGTGGTGGTGCTCTGAGGTAACAGGTGTCTTTACATCTTCTGTAAGAGCATTCGTACTATTTCTAATTATCCATATAAATCTTTTAAACATGCTTATGTGCTTAATCCACATGTTTTGCAAAATCCTAATGTTAACATGTTTAATTTGTGAATTTAAATCACATAAAACATCTTTGAATGAGTTGAAATGGTACTGTCTCTAACTCCTTGCTTTTCCTTAGGTGATGTTGATGACTATAGTGCTGAAGTGGAAGAACTTCTTCCTCAGCATCTCCAGCCATCTTCAAGTTCTGGCCTTGGCACTTCCCCAAGCTCTTCACCCAGGACTAGTCCCTGCCAGTCACCCACAATATCAGAGGGTCCTGTGCCTTCCCTTCCCATCAGACCTAGCCGAGCACCATCCAGAACTCCTGGGCCTCCAAGCTCACAGAGTGTGTATTTACTTGAATGATTCTCTAATCCCCGTGTTTGATTTTTGAGAGCCACTATTGCTTAGTTT
Source organism: Sciurus carolinensis (assembly GCF_902686445.1). Taxonomy (NCBI): domain Eukaryota; kingdom Metazoa; phylum Chordata; class Mammalia; order Rodentia; family Sciuridae; genus Sciurus; species Sciurus carolinensis. Next base: position 130,198,489 of record NC_062221.1, on the reverse strand, counting down.
AAGTTCACAAAACAGGACACTTTTATACGTATTTATGAAGTACATTCCTTTCTGCCACAGCCCACTTGTCACCTGATCTTCTTACCTACCCTACTTTTTTTAGGTTCTCCTGTTGACATTCAGCCTGCAACCCAACCACAGCAGAAGGATTCTTCCCAGACCTTAGAGCCCAAGCGACCACCCCCTCCCCGCCCAGTTGCTCCTCCCACGCGTCCCACCCCTCCACAGAGACCACCTCCACCTTCAGGTAACTAACCACTTTATTTTCATTTCTGCTAAGATTTGAAATTATATTCTATTTTAAAATTTTCTGCATGTTTTCATATTGCAGGCTTCTAGATTTTATTTGATTTTTATCATTGTTGCTACTGCTAATAGCTTTTCTCAAAAGAACATGGTAGGCACATCAAGACAAGTAAAATATGTTTACCAAGTATATTTCTCCAGCATGTTTTCAAAACTGCATTCTTACCAGTGTTCAAGAGGTGTTTGTTTTGGTTTTATTAAGTTGATATAGTTAGACATATAAACTGTTGGTAAAGCTAGCTTTAATTTTTTAAAAATCCTCATTTATGGCTTCATAAATTCATTAAAATTTAATTTCTATAAATTATATGGTTATAACTGAAAAGCATGCATATTATTTAATAAAAAAGCTTTACATATTTGTTTAAATTTCCTTTTTCCCACATTTTTTATTGGCACATTATAATTGATGGAATTTGTTGTTATATATTTGTACACGCACACAGTATAACAATATAATTTGGCCAATGCAGTGTTATTACTTTAATTCTTATAAGTATGTTCATTGAACAAAAGCTTTTTAATAGTATCTAGATACCTATGTATAATTCCTACCTGATACTTGACATCATGAATACGATAGCTAATCTTGACATTTCAATTATTTATTTAATGTCATTTCCTTTCTGCTGCATATTTCTTATGAACTATAAGGGGCTAGGAGTCCTGCACCTGCTAGAAAAGAATTTGGAGGTAACCATTTACAATTGTTATCATATGTGAGTCTTGGTTCACTAATGTTTTAGAGTTTGATCCCTATTACTGAGAGACATTTTAGGTTTGATAAAATTCAAGGTGAGTAAATTTATACCCCCCCCCCAGTTAAAAATGGCTCCAGTCTTTTATATTCTTGTTAAGTTAGCTGTACGTGGTGGTGCATGCCTGTAATTTCTGCAGCTCAAGAGGTTGAGGCAGGAGGACCAAAAGTTAGAGGCCAGCCTCAGCAGATTAGCAAGGCCCTAGCAACTTTGTGAGACACTGTCTCAAAGTAGAAAAATCTTTAAAAGGACTGGGGATGTGGCTCAGTGGTAAAGCACCTCTGGGTTCAATCCCCTGTGCCCCCCAAATAAATAAATATGTAAAGTTAAAACTTCATTTCTCATTTTTTTCCCCATTTTGATTGTGAAACACTGCAGCTTTTATTAGTGATATAACTCTGGATATAATAATGAATGAGATGATAATACAACAAAAGACTTTCATTAAACATATTTTTGATTCCCTGATGCTGATAATCTCAGATACAAAAAGGAAGTTATCCCACTTCTACTCTTTGGGTTTGGGGGTTTTGTTTTGTGTTCGCAGTGCTGAAGATCAAACACAGAACCTGTGCATACTAGGCAAGCACTCCTCCACCGAGCTGTACCCTCAGCCCTATTCCTTGATTTGAAGAAAGGGAGGATTAAGTTTTGGGTTCAGCATCTAGAGTCACTTTGGGGTCCAGGGATGTAGCTTAGTGGCCGAGCACTTACCTAGCTGTGTGAGATTTAAAGCAATAAAAGAGCCTTTGTGCAAAACTAATTGTGTATCTGCCTTTCATTTTGTGCTGTGGGCCCTGAACAATATATAGTTTTTGTTCTTTCTCTGAAAAGGTATTGGAGCCCCTCCCAGTCCTGGGGTAGCTAGGAGAGAGATGGAAGGTAACAAGACTTTCGCATTATAGAAATGGTTCTCTCATTTTATTTCTAAATGTCAGCCTTCCAGTGTTTAAAGGCACATAAATCTTTTCTTAGTCCAATTGTGAACTTCCCCTCTCCCTCCTTATGTATACCTTGTATTTCTTCTCTTTTCATTCTATGTTGTATGTATGTTTCTAATAGCTATCTACTTAATTTCTGCAAGATTCATGTTATTTGTGCTCTTGTTTCATATATATTTCATGTATATTTAGATAGTGAAATTACTACTTAAAAGAATGCCTTCAAAACAATTCTTTTGGAATATGCCAAATGTTCACTAACATTCTTCACTAATCCAGAGTTTTAAAAATTAGTAAATATGATTAAACAAACTAAGGTACTAGAATATAGTATTTTGTAGATGATTTTAGGAAACATGTTCTGTGTACATTGATACTGAGCTAGATTTGTTTAAAAATACTATTAAGACTAGAAGCCTTTTGTCAAGATTAGTTATTAGAGGACTGATGTATTTCATGTAACAATTATACTTGAATTGCTTCTCAGAAAGGAAAATAAACCTAAAAGGCTCCTTGTTAGTCCTTTAACTCCTTTTGGTCCCCAGGAGTAATTTTCATCTCATCCTTTAGCTTTCTATTGGGTTTAAACCACATTTTAACACTGTCTTCCACAGGCAGATATTTGGTAATAAGACACATATATGCCTGTCTTCTGTCCAAATCATAGAATTTTGCTATGAATCCAAAAGTTCTCATCATAACTTTATGTACAATAATATAGCATGAAGCCCCCAAAAAGTGCCATGAGGAGCCACTTAATGTAACTTGAAGAAAGCAGCTCTACCTAGGCTCAGAAGCCATTTGTCTGCCAAGCTCTGAGGAACAGCAGTTCCAATGGCCACTGCTTGTGACCATTCTCGCAGCTACCCTCTGTTCTCAGGGTTCATGGACAGAGCTCTTGTGAGGACTGTTGCCTTAAAGTGTCCCCATAAGTGAGGCTTCAGACAGCTATGCTTCACTCTTATAAAGTTCTCCCTTAATTTTTCTCATTTGGAATAATTCATTTAGGACCAGTAATACCCACATCCTTATCCAAAGCTAATTTGTTTTATTACCATCTCACACCCCTCCTTCTGCTGGTAAGGAAATAGAACAACCAACTGATATTATGCAATATTGTTTTATTGTTTACTTATGAACTAATTTTTTTTCCTTCCTGCTTCAAAGCACCCAAAAGTCCTGGAACAACACGGAAAGATAATATAGGTAAAAACACTTAAATGTAATTACTTACTTTTAAAACTGGACCATGAAATAGACACTTGGAATATAAGTACATGGTTTCTATTTTCTTTTTATTTGTTATTTTTTACACTTAAATATATGATGCAATGTCTTTGTTCTAGGACGTAACCAGCCTCCACCTCAAGCAGGACTCGCAGGCCCAGGACCTGCTGGATATGGTGCAGCCAGACCGGTAGGTAACACCTAGCCTGGGAGCCAGAGGGTCTCAGTTCTGGGTCCCAATTTGCTACTATTCAGTTTTGTTAGCTTGGAGAAATCATGTGACCCTTCAAGGCCTGAGTTTCTTCAACTCTAACATAAGAAATTGATGATCTCCAAGGTAGCTTTAACTCTATCATTATTTCCACATGTTCTTCAAAATAACTAAATAAACTTATTATTTGGATAAATGTGATGTACTTAAAATAGTTATCATTAACTATCTTAGTCTTTAAGTATATGAGAAAGTGATATATTTGGTCAGCTGTTTATCATGTTATCTAAGTAATTAATGCAGACACAGACCATCCTTCAGTAAGAAGGATTTTAATTAGCAGGAAAAAAATATGACAGAGTTGGGGGTACTAAAACTGATTCTGAAAGCAAGTAGTTTTCAACCTCCCCCACCCCCCTATGAGAAGGAAAGTCAGGATTTTTGTGGGGTTGACAGTCTATATTGACGTTTGCTTAAAATAAGTATTGTGAGCTTAGAGCCCTCAGCAAACATGAAAATAGAAAAATGATTTTTCACTGTTGTATTTCTAATGTATTTAACTATTGAGTTGTTAAATAATTTTACTTCTGTGTTAAAAAAAAAAATCTCAAGGTGAAGTTTTTCTAAAGTCTCTAGTTTCTCAGGTACACATCTCTGCATCTCCTCATGTTCATTAACATTGTCTCAGTCTCTTCCATGAAGATCTTAAATTTATCACTGTGTGACTATAAGTAGGGAACAATTAAAATGACAAGATGGGGATTAATACCGGAATGGGGAACAAATGAGAACAAAAGCAGACATTTTCACAAAATCTTACCTGTTGAAAATAAATAAATCTCCAGTGTTACATTTCCCACTGTAGACAATTCCACCCCGTGCTGGAGTTATCAGTGCTCCACAGAGCCATGCTCGGGCAGCTGCTGGAAGACTGACTCCTGAAAGCCAAAGCAAGCCAGTGGACACATCGAAAGGTAGATACTATGTCAGAAATCCCAGTTTCATTTTGTACTTTGTCCTTCCTTTTTTCCTTTTCCCTTATGTCATTTGCCACATTCCACAAGTTATTCAAATATGGATGTATGTTCTTCTTTATTCCAGTAGAAATGAGCTATTTGTTGGGGCAAGAGGGGACAACTGGAATGTCCTAACATTTTACAAAAGACAAACCATGGTTTTCTAGAACACAGCTAACTTCTGACAATCATTGGTGTTTCAGGCTCAGCTCTCCTTCCAGAACCACTGAAGCCTCAGGCTGCTCTTCCTCTGCAGCCTTCTCTGCCTCCATCTGCTCAAAAGTTGCAGGAGCCTCTTGTCCCCATGGCAGCACCTATGCCTCAGTCTGGCCCCCAGCCACATTTGGAAACCCCACCACAACCCCCACCACGGAGCAGGTCTTCCCACACCTTGCCTTCAGACTCCTCACCACAGCTGCAAGTAAGTCTCGTTATTAAACAAACTATTGTCTTTGGTATATACGCTTAGAACACAGTTATTCTAATTATTAACTTTTTTAAGAATTAAATATGAGCTTTCTTTTTATTTTTGCCATTTGGTACTAATAGCATCTTGAGTTAATGACTTCAACAAATGAATGTCATTTGACAGCTCAAACCAGTCACATAACAAATATATGTTTTGGCTATTTTCATAGATTGCTTAATTCAAAAATTCTCAGAGCATTCCTAGACCAGAATTCTTTAGGGCATTTCCAAGTGGTTTCTCATGTTAATGTTAAAAGTTCAAGACTTTTTAAAAATGCATAACTTACTTTAGATAGTTAATAAATTAGGATGAACAAGAACATTTTATTTTTATTATTGCTCATAATGATAAATTTCTTTGGGTTTTCACTTCTTGAAGAGAGATTAGCCATTAGCATGGTGGTTAATTTCCAATACATGGAAAACAATTCTTAGTTTCTCTTGATGTAAGTTGTAGTTCTTTTCTGCATTGTAGCTGTCACTGGGGTTCCTAACATATTTCAAAGTTACATATTAGATCAGTTTAGATGGTTTGGGCTTGCAGCAGTGGACTCAATCAACAAGGAAAAAACCATCAAAATAATAAATCACCTCACCTCACTAGAGTCTCACAGAAAACAGTGCCATTGCCTTAGTGGGTTAAAATCCTATGATCAGAGAGACTCTGTTCTCTCACATTGGAGAGCTTCTGGCGAATATATCCACAATTATTTTATATAAAGATAATCAAGTATATTGAATTGTTTTTTATTTGTATGTTATTTTCTTATTTGTTATATACATTTAAATAAAATTGTTAAAATGAAATTTAACAGGTGCATGTTTTATGTTTTCATCAAATATAAATCCTTGAAAATGTCCAAGGAAATGTATAGTTTTAAGTCTTTTTCCAAACTTTGAAAAGACCAAAGTTTGAAAAATCAGTGTCCCTTAAGCATATTGATATATAATAGTTAGCATTTATTTTTACAGAATATGTCTAGCTAGTTGCCAGAAGCTAATGGCTTCTTATATTTTTACATGGCGAAAAACAGATACTAAAGTAAATAAGAGTCAAAACAATCTGGATTCATTAGCAATTGGCACTAAGACTATTGGTCACATTTATAAGAGCTGAAGACAGATATATAATAGAGAAAAATAAAAAATATTCTCTTAAGCTACCCTCCACATTTTTTCTTTAGTTCAGAAAATTGAGGATACTGAAGATATTTAATAATGGTAGAAACCCTTCAAAGAATAAATATCCACTATTATTTTCCCTTTGTCACTCACTTCTAATAAGTCAATTTTTTTCTCATTCCCTTGTAATGTGTACTACTTTATTTTTAAAATGTAATTGGAGGGCAAATCAAGCTAGCCACTGGGAGCTATCTTACTATTTTAGGGCCTCCATTTCATAGTACAAGTACACGTTAATTCCTAACACTGTGTAACGTGAAGATAGATGCAGTACTATTCTGAGAAACGTCAGAAAGTCACACTGCCCAGGAAGATTACAGAGCATCTGTGGCACACAGGAGTGCAGCAGGAACATGCCAATAACTGCCAAGCTCCATTTTCTGCTATTTTTGATTTCTGGATTTCATTGAAACTAGTATGGTGATTTGATTTGGTTGCTGACAGCACATGCATTGTATGTGGCTTGGTGTATTTTCTCGAAATTTGTTGTAGTCCGTTCATCAAAAATGACATACGTGTTATAGATTCTACAGTTTTATTTGCCTGAGTCATTGATATTAAATTCCTCTGAACACTATATACACGGAAACACATTTCCTTTTTGCGGGGTGGGTGTTTTATTTATGTGTAGACTGTCTTTGTGAAGGATCACAAAGTGGTTGCTGTTTCCTTGGGGAATGTATACTGTTGGGGCTCAAAAGGTGGGGTGAGTGTGGCTTTTTACCTTTATTCACCTTTTCAGTTTTTAGCCGTAGGAATAATACTATTCAAAAAATAACAAATTTAAAAAATTCTCTGAAGTAGCTATGACTTTAAAAATATACAAGATTTTTCAATATGATTTTTAAGTATAAGAAAGTTAGTATTTGGGGAATGACATGGAAGAGTTTTAGAATGGAACATTTAGCAATTTTTACAAGTATTTATTAATCCTGCCCCCAGTCTATAATGAATTTAAAACAAACACAATACCTGACCCAGCCTTACTTTTTATTATTTTAATGTTTGTCAACTCTCTAATTCTATAAAGGAGAAGATTCTCTTGCTCTAAATGATTATATAATGTGTCATATGCCCTTTACTTGCATAAAAATGCCTGACTTCTGGCACGCTCAATCATCTGATAATGAATTAAGATCCAGAGATAAGGAAATCCAGTAGGAAGTAAAGTTACAGAACTCACTACCATGCGATTAATGTGATAGTTGACAGTGAGGGAAGAAATAAAGTAGAAAATCTCTGCCCTGTATATCTTAATGTAATTCTGTTTCTACTCTTACCCAGTGCCAGAGCCAATATACATGACTCCAAGATCATCAGGGCAGTGGTAAAGAGGAAACTGTAAAGTATGTAATACATTTAAGGATGGCATCTCCATATTGTCAAGATTAATTTTCTGTTTAAAAATAAGATAATCTTCTGCCAGGTGCAGTGGCACATGCCTATAATCCCAGTGGCTGGGGAGGCTGAGGCAGGAGGATTGAAAGTTTGAGGCCAACCTCAGCAACTTAGCAAGACTGTAAGCAACTCAGTGAGACCCTATCTCAAAATATAAAGAGCTGGAGATGTAACTCAGTGATATAAAGCACCCCTGGGTTAAATCCCCAGTACCAAAAATACAAAGTTAAATAAAAATGAAAATAAGATAATCTTTTTAGGTATTGGAAAAGATCTACCCCAAGTTTCAAGAGCACTAGATTTTTAAAATACTGCTAAATTATAGAAAGATTATGATTTCATTTTAAGCAACAAAACTAAGTGTATTACTTCTTGTACCTTAAAATTAGTAAATTATGAAGTGAATTAGTGATAGTATCATCCTTCAGGAAATTTGAGTAACAGAATAAACCTGGATCCTGACACTTGTTAAAATGAATGCTAACTTTCAGTGGCATAGTACTTTTGCACAGTTACACCATTTTGTATATCTTCTCTAATAATGATAATGATGACACCCACAGATTGTCCTAAGGCTGTGTACTGGTCTGCTTAAGCTGCTGTAAAAAGTACCATAGACAGACTGACTGGTATAAACAACAGGGATTTATTGCTCACAGTTCTGGAGGTGGAAGTTCAAGATCATGGGGCCAGCATGGTGGGGTTGTGTTGAGGGTGTTCTTCTTGACTTGCTGACGGTTACCTTCTCCTTGTGCGTTCACATGGTTTTTCCTTAGACTATGTGCCTGAAGAAGAGGGGTGGGGGGAATGGACATGTCTACAGTCTCTTTGGTGTCCTCTCCTCATAAGGTCACTATTCCATCAAAGGGACCCCAACCTCATGACATCGTCTAATCCTTATTACTCTTCAGAGGCCCTACCTCCAAATACCATCACACTCCACAGGGGAGGCTGCGGGGGGGCGGGGGGGATAGAGCTTTAGCATACAAATTTTGGGAGTAGGGTAGTACACATTCAGTCCATAATAGGCTGTTTTAAAATATTTTAGAGCTCTGAAAACTTTTGTGGAATTAAAAAAAAAAAAAGACTGGTTAGTAATCAACTTAAGACAAAGTTAAAGTTTGGGTCATAATTCAACAAAATGACAAAAGGAATTGGAATTATCTTTTGAATTTATGCTATAACCTGCAAATATTGATGCTCTTCAATTCTGTATGTAACATGAAACTAAAGTATTTTGATGACTGAAATGTTAGGGTTGCTGGTTGGTCTCAAATTGTCCTCCTAACTCTTTCCTTTACTGTCTGTGTTCCCTTTCTCAAAGCAGGAGCAACCATCAGGGTAACAGGTATCTGATTATTTATCAATCTTACATGTGCTTTTCATCTGTGTTAGCACATTAGATGTATGAATCCATTGCTTCATACATCTAAAGTTTCACCCATTTTAAAAACCACCCATCCATGTTAATAAATTCTATTATCATACCATAAACCTGCCCTTTCTTTTTCTTAGTATTTTGGATTTTTAGGAACCATTTTAGTTGTTCTTGCTAATGCTTTATCATGTTTTGCTTCTTTTTTATGAAAATTAACAAAACTAAACAGTATAATTTCAAGAAAGTAAACTTTAGGTATATGAAAGCCTCTTTGGCTAAATCAAACTGGTTCTTTAACAATGGCATAATATGTAAACACAAAATTCAATTTTTTTCCTTAGCTTTCTTTTGGGAAGTAACCTTTAATAGTTCTAGTAGCAAAATTTATTTCAGTAAGGAAGAATTGGTGATTTAGAAAGATAAAAGTTAATATTATAATAAGACTAATTAACGATCCTTCCAACACCTTTCTTTGTAGAAATACCACTGATTTTAATGTGTCATCACAAATTCTGCTTAAATTATAAATTAATTTTATGAATGAATGGTGGTGTGGCTCTCACTGCAATTTCAAACTTGTCTGGAAAAGTGATCCTGCTTCTATCAAATTACCTTTAAACTTATTTTAAAATAAAAATTTCAGTAAATGAAAATAAAATGTATAGCATTTATTTGGCAGGTGCCTATAGTTCTAAGCTGTGCAAAGCATGAAATTCTCCTTTCCTGTAATGTCTACGTGATGGACTGTTTAATTTGCCATAGAAGAATTTTGTCCCAGACCCAATCAAATAGTAGTTCCATTTTGTTACATTTATCATAAACAATCCAGAGATTATTGGTAATGTAGAATTCATGTAATTTTACAGTGACTATAACTTTCCTGTCAAATCCATATTCATATATAGGTCTGCTTCCCTCTAATACATTTAGAATACAGTTCAGAGTTTCATGACCCTTTACTTCGGTACAAATTACTTGACATATTAAGTTTGAAGAAAAATATACTTATTCATTTAATTATAAACCATATTCAGGGACCACTGAATAAGGCAGATACCTGAAAGTTATTCACTTAGTTGGTTACCCATACCATTTTCTCTTATAAATGAACAGCTTTCCCTATCATTAAGCACTAGGTTAGTGTTTTATAATGTGCAATTACATTTTATAGGGTCTGCTGCTCTTTCCCCCAGTGTATTTAATGAGAGGGTAGTTATTTTGCTTTGATAGCTCTCTAAATTCCTTTTGACTAGTGTTGCATTTTGTTACATTGCAAGTCTTGAGTGAAATTCTCCCTTCCCTGTACTTTCCAACTTGGGAGTTTGGTTTTTCTTATCTTTGAAGTTGGCATAAGTCATTATATCCAAATCACTTATCCTAGTTTTATGAATTATATGGGTTTATTTTTGAAAATTAATTTGAAATGCCTGATGAGCTAAGTTGCTCCTGAGGCCAGGATGATAGTTCTTTTTCTTATCAGGATAACTGAATTTGCTCAGAGTCCCATGCCTGGGCTTTACTCCAACCTAGCTATTTTGTGAAGTAGGCACAAAGTGATTTAGGGAAAAAGTGCAAACTTCGCATGACCATAAAATAGTTCTGAACACTTCTTCTACTGGCATCAGTTCATGGCCAGCCCCATCCAGAGCACAGCTTCATTTTGATTCAAGAATTAATATACCAGATTTTAAAAAATGGGCTTCTCCCCTGACCCCTTGTTTTTAAGCAATCATTGCATTTGGTTATTAATAGCATACTTATTTTGGAACTTTTTGACAAGATAAGAAAGGTCAATTAAGGAAAGTTGTTATCTCATTATTCCCAGAGTTTATCCTACAAAGGAGAACTTACATTCAAAGGCAAAGAACTCTGAAAATTCATTTTTCTAAATAGAAAAGGGAAGGATGCCATCTATAATTTATGGATACAAATATACTAATAAAACTAACATCCTTAAAGTCAAATTTCTATAGTAACATTAATTTTAAATGAAAATATTTTTAAAAGAACAACAAAACCCCACATCATCCTCATAGATGGGTGTTGGAAGTTTATTATATAGTCTTATCATAAGTTCTGGATATGGATTTCTTAAATTTGTATTAAAATTTGAAAGAACTAGGTATGAAGAAATTTAATAATTCTGTATAATTCTTTTTCCTACCATTTCAAAACTTACATGAATGAAATAAATTCTATCAAATTTATTTGGGATTTAAAAAACATAAATTTAATAAGAGGATTTACTTACATATAAAGAATAAGTTTATAAAGAATAAAATTTTAATGTATTCCATGCTTGTATAATTATATCTAAATGGATTCTATTATCGTGTGTAACTAAAAAGAACCAATAAAAAAGAATAAGATTTTAGCTGTTTCCATCTTTTTAAAACCACCAGAGTAACAAACTACACAGTTACTTTTTAATTTCTAAATTTGTTTGCTTGCTTCCCCCCACACAAAAAAAGGTGATAATAACTGAAATAGGAAGAATAGGTGGTATTAAAAAATATAAACTGATTATTCAGTGTTCTCTTCCTTTTCCAGGTAAAAGCAAATGGAATCTCTGGCATCAAGCAAGAACCACCATTAAAGAGTGACCCCTTTGAAGATTTGTCATTTAATCTGCTTGCTGTATCAAAGGCTCAGCTCTCTGTTCAAACATCACCTGTCCTAAACCCAGACCCAAAGAGGTTGATTCAGTTGCCTTCTGCAACCCAAAGTAATGTCAGTACTTTGAGTTCTGTAAGTTGCATGCCGACAATGCCACCAATTCCAGCCCGAAGTAACTCCCAGGAAAATATTCGAAGTTCTCCAAACCCATTTCTTACTAGCTTGACCAGCACAAACCCTTTCACTGATAGGACTGCCACTCCTGGAAACCCATTTAGAGCCCAGTCTCAAGAATTAGAGGCAACTTCATGGCTCTGCAAAGAAGATCCTATTACTGACAGTCCTTTCCCTTCTCTGATGCCTCTTGGTCATAACACAAGCAAGCCTTCAACTTCACTCGATGGTTTTAAGGACAGTTTTGATCTGCAGGGCCAGTCTGCAGTAAAAACAAGTAACCCAAAAGGATGGGTAACCTTTGAGGAAGAAGAGGACTTTGGTGTGAAAGGGAAGTCAAAGTCAACTTGTCTAGACTTGCTGGGTAATCAGCCAAGTTCATTTGAAGACTGGAACAAAGGTACAAATGTCTCTTTCTGTGTGTTGCCATCGAGACCTCCACCTCCACCTCCAGGCCCTCTGCTCCCCACAAGCACCAGCCCTCCCACAGATCCTTTCACACCCTTGGCATCTAAGTCATCTCCCACACTGGACTCTACAGAAAGATAATATTATACTATAGGGAAGGGCTTTGTGTTTTTTGCTTTGTTTTTTGTTTTGGCAGGGTAGAACCAAAAGAATTGGGCATTAGTTATGCACTATGTGCAATAAGTAATTGTTAAGTGCACTGATACCCTCTTAAAGTACCACTATTTGATGTGTACAGCATTGGAATATGTGTATATTGGAAATAAGGAAAAATCCTTCTCATTAACTGGAGTTTTGGTATGTTCATATTCAAATGAATAGGAGACAGTAGTAGCCATAAAAAGTGCTTAAAACTACTTTTGAAAATTAGTACTTATTCAGATATTCCTCATCAGTTTTCTCTGAAGAATCTCAAAAAGTCCACACAACTTTTAGCTAGAATTATGCTGGCCCTTTTGTACTCTTGACAATTGGTGTTCATGAGTATTTACCAAAGAGCTGCCAAAGTTATATTGAGACAGTTTTGAAAGGCATTTAACAAAAGAGGTGTGTATGCATGTGTGTATATACATATATGTGTATACATATATACATATATATAATTTATTTATAAAACTCTTAAATTTTAGTATATAACTTGGACCAAATTTTACCTAAAATTTCTAACAAATTCCTTTTTTGGTATCATTACCAAAAAGATGACTGCAAATGTAATTTGGATGTTTCATTAATTTTTTATTTCCCAAAGTAAGATAATCACTTCACGACCCAAATTTTCTACTATGCCACAACCTGACCCTTCAAATACAAACACCCTTGTTACTTTCCACATGCTTCTCTCCAGGAGGAGGTTCTTGCAGCTGGCAGCAGCATGTTTTGTGGTCATTCATGTGGCCAGATATTCTAGCCCTCTCCAAAAAGTACTATGGCCTTATATCTAGGGAAGGCATATACCAGAGTTCAATGAGAAATATTAGAGGTAATGTACTCTCTTCTCTCTGCGCATTAAGGTATATGTTACTTATTTCCCTCCACACTTAGAATTCTATTTGCTGCCTTTGCTCTGGAACTTTGCTTTTGGTAGGGAAAGCAGCTGTCCCCTGAGTACTTTGAATTGTTGACATAGCCAGTCTGTTTTCTCCCTCTTATGAGGCTACATAATACATCTTTGCTGCTTTAAGTTTTTAGAGGCTATACCTCAAATTCGCTGTGGATTTTTGTCTCCTGCACTGCCAATATGCAACTGATCCTGCTTTTATTGATTTTATGAAGTACACAGAAATTTTACAGAATGTAGTATTTTGATATCATTAGGTAAACCAATCAGAAAACTCCTTGAGCAATAGTTGTTTTGTTGTTTGAGTTAAAATCATCTTTACCCATTAAGATTTATATTAACATTCTTTTCTATAAAGAGTTGCATATGTCCACCTAAATTCCTATGTCCACATTTAACATTTAAAGATGTGCATTGGGAGAACATAAAAAAATAGAGTTCATAGCTAAGAATATGTAAAGTGTAAAAGCACAGCAAACTGCATCGCACTTAAACATAAAGCAGTCTATTAGGGAAAAATCACTTTTCTAAATGCTCAAATGTTATCAAAATACTATATTTATAGAAGTGATCCTCTCTGTTAACAGCCAGGGTTTGCTGTTAGAAATAACTCTTGTGAGTTTTATATTGTGCTTTTGGGGGGTTCTAATCATTTCAGCAGTAGTATCTTTCAAAAAGCAGTATTACTACAAGCAGTGTGCTTCAAAATGTGAATTAACTTGTTGAACTGTGGCTTTAAATCTATGTGACTAGTGTTTATGGTATTTGCTCTCCATTAGCAAAATAATTCATTCTTAGGTAAACTTCACTAGTGCCAATTGCAGTTCTGTGAGCAGTGTTTCCTATTGGATATAAACTACTGTCTAAAATATACATATCAGCAGCAGCTCAGCCTTTGTCAGGAAAATTATATTTGGCAAGTTGCTGACAATGCACAAAGTTACGAAAGTTAAAGGTATGCTGCAAATAACTAGCCGTTATTCTGTGTATTATTAAATATTTACTGGTTCTGTTCAAAGCAGAACCGAATTTAGACACTAAGAATCTCTTTGTGAATTCTTTGTTCTCTATAGTAGATTGCTGTTTATATGTATGTAAGAATTTTATTGCTTATGTGGCATACAATATTTATAACTATATACTTTATAGAAGTACCATATTAAAGTCAGTGGTATACAGACATTCTGTACATATCCTGTGAAATGTGCTGTCATATGAAATAAATACACCTGTCTTTACCATGCTGACTACTTTGCTCCAAAGGGAAGAACTTTTCTCAACCATTTTCCATGTACTTCCCATATATATGTTTAGTGACATTTGGGGAAAATAGGTTTACTATTACAAAATGAGGTATTTTAATTCAAGACCTTATTTTCATTTATTTCATTTTTCCATATAGTGCTTACTGTTTATAAGCAGGAGGACAGATTTTCTGGGCTTACCTAATGGTCATTAAGATGTCCTTGCAGTTATTCTGTAAACAAGCTTCTCATTCAAAATTTTGTTGGCTTGAAAATAACACATGAATGGGTGATTTTTGACCCACAGCAGAAGAAACAACTGGGGGAGGAAGGGAATCACGACATGAATAGCCAGACAGAGACAAGGCCCGAAACACAAATTTAAAGACCATGACTAGTAGTTTTCCATGCGTTTGCCCTTTTGTAGTCTTATTTGAATGATGGTCCAAAAAATAACTTTGTTTCCTAAGTAGTTTAATTATATTCATTCGCTTTTAAGTTACAGGTACAAAATAATAGACTTTATTAAAACTTTTTAAGGTAATTGTAGATTTATATGTAGTTTTAAGAAATAATACAGGGGTGGGGGGGAAGGGAAAAAAATAATGAATCAAACATCATTGCCCTATGTAAATTTATGATTACACAAATGGTATGCCTTGACTCCATGTACAAATAGAGAAACAACATGGATCCCATTTGTATACAATAACAAAAAAAAAAAAAAGTAATTGGAGGGCTGGGGATATAGCTCAGTTGGTAGAGTGCTTGCCTCGCATGCACAAGGCCCTGGGTGAAAAAAAAAAAAAAAAAAGATATGGAAACAGAATCCAACAACTTTCCAAAAGAAAGAAAGAAAGAAAGAAAGAAAAAAAGAAAGATTCACCATGACCAAGTGGTGACCTAGGGAAAAAAAAAAAAAAGAAAGAAATAATACAGAGCAAGCCCATGTATCCTTTACCCAGTTTCCCCCAAGTGGGAGCACTGCAAAACTATACTGCAATAGAACAACTAACATATTAACATTGATAAGAAATATTCCATCACCATAATGATCCCCTTTCCCATTCCCCTGCCATCTTCTCCCATCACAGTCCTTTTCCCTTGTCCTTAACCTCTGGCAACCACTAATCTGTTCTCCATTTCTATAATTTTGTCCCTTCAAGAATGTTGTATAAATGGGGTTGGGGTGTAGCTTAGTGATAGGGCACCTGCCTAGCATGCTTGAGGCTCTGGGTTAAAAAAGAAAACAAACAAACAAAAAAAGTTACGTAAATGGAATCATATAACTTTTTAAGATTGCCTGTTTTTCACTTAGTATTCTCTGGAGATTCATCTAGGTTGCATCTATCAATAGTGTGTTTCTATTTATTGCAGAATATTATTCCCCAATATGGATATATCACAACTCATTTAACCATTCAGCCATTGAAGGATGTCTGGCTTATATCCAGTTTGAGGCTATTGGAAAAGCTGCTGTGAACTTAAGTTTTCATTTTTCTAAGATAAATCCCAGGAGTGCAATTGTTTGGTCATATGGAGGTGGCAGGCTTCAGTTGTTGTCTTCTTGTTTGGGTTTTTGTTTTTGTATTGGGGATTGAACTAAGAGTGCTTTATCACTGAGTTGCATCCCCAGTTCTGTTTCCAAGTACCTACCATTTTATATTCCCATCAGCAATGTATGTGAGATTCAATTTCTCTACATCCTTGCCCCACTGGATACTGTCACTTTTTTATTGTAGACATTCTAGAACTGGAATTTCATTGTGGTTTAATTTGCATCTCCCTAACAGCTAGTGATGTTAAATATCTTTTCAAGTGCTTACTTGCCCTTTTATATCTTTAGTAAACTGCCCTCTTTTGTCCATTTCTAAATGGATTTTTTTACTGTTGAGTTTTGAAGTTTTTGTGTATATTCTAGATGCAACTTATCCTTTGACATGTGGTTTGCATCTATTTCTCCAGTCTGTAACTTAGTTTTCATCTTTTTACAGGATCCACAGCCAGACTTTGAGCTTTACAATGATAAACTCATGAGAAACTGATATATAAGTCAAAATGCCAATATTTTAATGTCAGGAAAATACGTTTGATCATATCAAGGATTAGCAAACATCAGAAATGGGTGCTCATGGGCTGGGGTTGTAACTCAGTGGGTAGAGCACTTGCCTAGCATGTGTGAGGTACTAGGTTTGATCCTCAGCACCAACTAAATAAATAAAGGTATTGTGTCCATCTACAACTAAAAAAATTTAAAGAAATGGGAACTCATACACTGTTGGTGAGAGGTTATTTGGTCCATCAGTTCTAGAGGGCAATTTAAGAATGTCAGGTGAAATTTATATACCCTATCAAAAGAAATTTGACTTCTTAAGAAATTATTACTGGGGAGCATGAGATGCACTGTTTGTAATGGTGAAACCAGAAACAAACTAAACAACAGAAAATGGAATGGCATGTTCCTACAATGAAATAATACACAGCAGTGAAAATAAGTGAACGAAAACAGCACACCAGAGAGTAACCCCTCATTGTGGAGCCATAAAGCAAATTACAATACCATAAGCCATAATCTACGTAAAACTTAGAATCGCAATTTATCTCTGGAGAGGAGAAGGAAACAGGATTATAGAAAGATATAAAGGAACTTTAACTGTCTATAGTCTGTTTGGACTTTTTGAAAACGTTATTAATCATGTAAAGCTTGCCCTTTTCCTTCTTCACTGCCAATATCCAGCAGCTGTCACAAATGACGTATAAATTATCCAACCAGAAAGTTCATCACTGGTGGATTGGCCATAAGATACCCTTTGCCCTACAAAGGCAACAGTACCTAAATACTCAGAAAACTAGCCACAAGACACAAGACCACACCAAATGTCATCTTTTTCTTTAAATGTAGATAGAACCCACTTGGCTAACAGGATTTTATCCTGTTGCAGTCTGAGCTCAAGGTGTTCAGAGCAGCAGACATGAGTGTAACCCTGCCTCACAGTGTCAAGTGTGTCAGACCCCTCAGTTTATGTTTTGAAATCCAGTAACTGAGGTCAGTTATTCACATATGGGGGATCTAAAGTTTGAGGTAACATGCTCCAGGAGGGGGAATTCACTCCAAATTCTCGCATAAGGGATCTGAAAACACTCTAAAACTTCAAAACAAAACCACCAACTCCAAAATAAGTAGCAAACTACGGATTTGGGATCATTTCAAAGCCACCTAACACGTTTATCCTGTTAGACTTCTTTATACCTCTATTTGAATTTGCCTTGTGCTTTTGTTTTTCTGTTCGTTGCACCAAATTGTAAAGTCCATGAGAGCCAAGACTGGATCCGCAGCAGTGTCGCAGGGCGACTGGAAGAAACAGCGAGAACCCCGCTTGCCCTTCGGGTTAAGAATTTGTTGGAGGATACCTAGCTGGATATTTTGGGGAGGGCTGCTATGGCAGCAACCACATGGGCTACCATAGACACGCAAATCCGAATCAGCCTGCACAAATAAGTGCTGGCACTAGCCCAGGCCCCCGGGGCATGAAAACCAGACCTGTGCAGCCAGCTAGAAGCAAGAGACCTAGAACTCCATTTCAAACTTCCCCGGACCGGAAGCAGTGTGGAGACGTTTCCGGAAGTGATTGCCGAAGGCGGAAGCGACTCTGGGATTTGTAGTGGCTGTGGGGAAGGTGTTGCTAAACTTAGCTCTTCTGATGCCCGCCACCCCACCCATTCCCGACCTAGCAACCCACTGCCTCAACCCGCCCATTTCCCTGGGTGGAAGCTTGGGGCCCAAGAGAGTGACTGGGCAGTCCGCGCTCCGCTCTAGCGGCTGCGTCTGTCTGAGTTGCGGGGACAACGGCCACTTCCGGGGGCGGTACGCGCGAATCCCGCTCCGCCCGTGCGGCTGGGTCGGCGGCCCTTGCACTCCGTGTGGCTGCTGCCCGGCAGCAGCTACGTACCGGAGCGGATTGCCGGTCTCCGAGCACCCGGCTTCCTACCCTGCTGACTCAGGGCTGGGCCTGCGTGTTGCTGCTGGCAACGTACACTTCCGGGAGCGAGTGCCCGCCCCCGCCCCCGCCCCCGCCCCCGCGGCGTCCTGACCCCGGGTTCCAACCTGCGCAGCGGTTAGCGGGTCGCCGCTGCTCACCGCCGGGGAAGACCGGCCTGACCTGCGGGTCGCCCGTTGCCGTCCTTTTCGCCGCCTCGACGGGGCTTCCAGGCCGCCATGGTTCTGCTGCACGTGAAACGGGGCGACGAGAGCCAGTTCCTGCTGCAGGCGCCGGGGAGCGCGGAGCTGGAGGAGCTCACGGTGCAGGTGGCCCGGGTCTACAACGGGCGGCTCAAGGTGCAGCGCCTCTGCTCAGGTGCGGCCGGCGGGGCCGTGCGCGGGGACGGCGCAGCCCGGGGCGGGCGCGGGCCGGGCGGGTGAGGACGGGCGCCTTGGATGAGACCTGGGCTCGGGGCGGGCGAGGGGCCGAGTCTGTGAAGATCTGAAAAGCTTTGCGCATCTGGGAGCGAAAGAGGACACCAGGGTGACCGAGGATTAGGAAAAACAACTCTTGGGAAGTAGGGGCCTGGCACCCCTGGCTCCGAGGTGCCCCGTGAGGCCAAGCGCGTCCAAGCGTCGGAGCCGGGATTGGGGCGCTGTGAATCAGTGGGGTCAAAGGGCGGCGAGACCGGGCCGAAGCGCCGGCGTGGTGGGCTGCGGGTGTGCGGGGAGGAGCGTGCCGGGCCTGTTCTGAGACCTGCGAGCTGAAGCCGTGTCTGCCTCGGGGCGCCCTTCGGGGTGAGTGACGCCAGGAAGCCCTGCGTTCCCGGTCTCCTTGGAAACAGGCCCGGGACCCCGCTGCGCTCTGCGGTCCCCTCCTCCCCTCCAGAGCGGCGCTGGCCCGCAGAAGCGGTCCGGTCCGCGTGCACGCGCCCCCGTGGCTGCCGAACCTTTGAAACCCGACTCATGCTACCAAGGAACTGAATTTTTAATTTTATTTCACTTTGATTAATTTAAAATTTAAAAGACACGTTCGGATGGTAGCCTCTGCTTTTGATAGCACAGTTTTAGAACTTAACGTGATTCTCCGGTATGGTGTAAGATGATGATATCATTGAATGCGTCTGTAACTATATATACACGTGACAACGATATAAAATTAATAAACGCGATCTATTAATATGTGACTATAAAATAGATCAATGCGATTTATTAAAATGCATAAACGTGTGATTTTTGCACCATTGGGAAATTCTTTAGGGTCATAGTCTTCATGGAGCATATTAGTGTGCTTCCAAAAGAGGCTAAACATTATTTTATTTTTAAATTAAAGCATTTGAAAAGGAACCCAACATGTTTTTCTGTATCATCATAATATGGTGCCCAGTGTAAAAAGTCATGTTGTACTTAGAATCCAGTTGCCAGTGTCAGCTGTGACTTGGCAGGCATCAGTGTTCTGCCTTAGGAAGGCTAGATTGATTAAGACCAGCTTCTTGTCCCCCAGGTGCTGAGAGTCTAGAAGGGGGAAGATACAATTCAGTTACACCATTCATTCCGTAGGATTATACTGTTAACAGGTCACATTTTATGAATAGACCTCCTTCACAGAAAAATATAAAGCTATGCATTTGAATAATGAACATGATACTAAAAACCTGAGGGGTGTGAGCTGCTTTAAATCATCCCCACCGATTTATTTAAAATGTCTATGAAGCAATACAAGCCTCAGATGATACAGCTGTAAACCAAGGAAGATGGGGCTGTCGGTAACTGTCCTGCCTGCCTCATGAGGTTACCCCTGTGAGGTCATCTGTGTGAACCCACTGAGAAGATTGTAAAGCCCCTTGTGTGTACACAGGCTTTCCCTGACTTGATTCTGTACCTCCTGATTTCGGGCAGCACAGCATCAGCATAGGGCAAAGGTTTAGCGCACAGAATCTGCAGCCAGCTGCCTGGGACTGGGGTGAGTGCCCGAGCTCGCTAATCTTCCATTGACTGAACGCAAATTGGTGACTTTGTCAAGGATCAGGGACAGGGCTGGCATGTAGCAAGTGAGCCACATGGACCAGATCTCTGACCTTACATTTCAGTGAGGTCTGAAATGTTACAGTAATCATGATACGTGTTGCCTTAACATTCCCTTTTCTTTAAGAAATGGAAGAATTAGCAGAACATGGCATATTTCTCCCGCCCAATATGCAAGGACTGACAGATGAGCAGATTGAAGAACTGAAATTAAAGGACGAATGGGGTGAAAAATGTATCCCCAGTGGAGGTTCAGTATTTAAAAAGGATGACATTGGACGAAGGAATGGACAAGGTAATTGAACATTTCTGTATACATGCCTGAGTGTACCAGTGTATGAAAGCAGTTCTTGAAGTTAAAAAACAAACCTCTTCATTCCTGTACAAAGTTAGGAGAGTGCCTGGTGAGACTCCTGTGGTAGGACTAATCCAGGCTTCTGCCTCCTTGCTGTTACTAAATTGCCACTAGCTTATATAAAATGATCCATATGAAACTACCATTTCCATAGTTTAGAAATGGCTGGGTGCTGGCAATTTCATATGGTTCAGTCCAGTAGTTTGGGGCACGTATTTATTGAAAATGTAATGAAGGTTTGCAGATGTTGGGGTTTATTTAGAGATTCTTTGTGAAAGAAGGACATACCTCTCTAATGCACAGCACTTTAGTATGGGCAGAGCTCTGAAGAAATCTTCCTTTGGTAGATGATTGATCATGTGGGATTTAAAGGGGAAAAAAGGATGAGAATCCATTGTGAGAGTTTATCCCTTTTAACTTGTTTAAAAAGCTCCATTTTAACTATAATCATTAAACACCTAAATATCTACTGTGTCCCTAAAACACTATTAAGAGCAGAAGAACTGGGCACAATGGCGCATACGTAATCCCAGCAGCCCTGGAGGCTGAGGCAGGAGGATCATGATTTCAGAGCTAGCCTCCACAACTTAGTGAGCACACCCCCCCCACCCCGCCCCAAGCAGTTTAACAAGACCTTGTCTCAAAAAGGGCTGGGGATATGGCTCAGTTGTTAAGTGTCCCGGGTTTAATTCCTAGTACCAAAAAAAAAAAGCCCTAAAAGAAATATAAAGTAATATTCCTGCAGGGCCTTTACAAGATAAAAAAATACATATATGTTTTTAAATATTGGGGATAGTAAGGAGTCCAAGTGTTGTTTCCTTTTATTTACTTATTCATTTGCTTTTAGGTGCTGGGCATTGAACTCCCCAGGGCCTTGCACATGCTAAGTGCATATTCCACCACTGAGTTGTTACTCCTCCACCCCCATTTTCTTTGGTTTTTAACCTAGAAAATGGTTTATTGTCTTCTGCATCTTTTTATAACTAAACTCAATCTGGGGAGGTTCTTTGCTTTTTAGAAGAAATTACACCAACAGAATTATATAATAAGAACCAGTTAGCAGTTCATTATTGATCTTTAAATGAATACTGTCCTAAATTAGCTATTTCTATTCTAATACAGTTTTATATTTCTCGTATTTTCAGTGTCTAATTAATCTGCTATTTAATAAAGTATATGGTTTGAACCTGCCCTATAGTTTCTAGATTTTTATATTCCATTTCCCTCTTAACTTCCAAACTTTCAAGTTATTTTTTTTTTTCTAAGAACCAGCAAATTATGGCCCATGTGCCACGTTCAGCCAGTTGCTTTTTATTTATTTCATTTTTTATGCAGTGCTGGGGTTGGCACCAGGCTACTCCTTTACCACTGTGCTGCACCCATAGCCCAGGTTTCCTATCTTTGTAATGTTTTATTGGAATGCAGTCACCCCGTTCCTTTAAGTATTGCTTGTGGCCATGTTTGTGCTACTCTGGCTGAATTAAGTAGCTGCACTGAGGCCTGAAAAGCTTAAAATGTTTACTGTCTGGCCTTTACAAGAAGTTTGCTGACCCTCTCTATGCAATGACATGTATTCCTACTCTTTGTGAATCTTTGTCTCTTTGCATAAAGTACACTCCCAGCCCCTGCTGTCAGGACGGGACTGTCACCTAACTCCCCACAGCTGGGTGCAGGCTCTCTCCTTGCACGGGCTCCCTGACTCTCACAGGAGGGCTCAGGAGAGTTCAGAGACTGTGTATTTGATGGCTGTCTCTCTTCCTCTCTTTTTTATTTTCCTAGCTCCAAATGAAAAAATGAAGCAAGTTTTAAAGAAGACTATAGAAGAAGCCAAAGCAATAATATCTAAGGTCAGCTTCTTTAACGATGTTCTCAAACTTGAAATACAGTCTCTAAAGTGCTATCTTCTGGATTACCCATCAACCAGCTGTTTCTGTTTTTGTTTTATTTTTGTCTTCCAGAAGCAAAAGCAACAAACATGTTTGTGGTGGGCCCTGGCTTTTCCTTTTCATGATTCCTACCAGGCAGACAAGTTTTAGTTGACTTGTGTGAAAATAGGTTCATATTTATGATACAAGTATGAATTAACACTTAAACTGATTTTGTTTCTTTTACCTTTTGGAGGAACTTAAGAAATCTAACTAGGGGGGATTTGAGTACTATGACCATAGAGTAGTCCTGTGATTCTTGATTGATACAGTTTGTGTTTAATATAAATTAGTTATTTTGTAATTATCTCAAATAGTTATATAAACCTAATGTACAAAAGGAGAAGTGTAAATGATGCCATTGATATGCAGGTAGTATGCATCTGGCAGGAAAGAATTTAAAATAATTTTGAAGATATTTAAAGACTTGCCATTTTTACCTGTTGCATTTGATTTCAGTGGATGACGTTAGTCACTGCCAGACTCACCTGCAAGTTATCTTGGTGTAATTACTTTTTCTTCTCCTGATTGACTTGGCAAAACTGTTACTTTAAACATTTCCCGACTCTTCAAGCTCTTAACTAATCCTTTGATAGGAAAGCCTATCAATTAAGTACAGGCTCTGTGAAGGCTTACTGGAAAGACCTTGGTACCATCAATGTTTGCAAAATGCATTTAGCCTATGAAAATATATGTAGTAAATGTCAGCCTGTCATCTATTCGGCACGTCTTAAGACGTGGTAAGAAAACAGCCGCCTGGACATGGTCATCCCTTTGGCTGCACACACTTTGTTCTGTGGAAATCCTGTTTGTCTTCTCTTGACCTGTGATTTACCAGAATACTTTTTCCTTGGCCCTCCTGGTCCCTTAGTGTTTTGTCCCTTCTGCCAACCGAAGAAACCACCCCTCTTCTGATAACTCACACTTGGGTTCTCTCCCCCAACATCTTCCTGAAATTGCAGCCTAACCTTCCAGCTGGTTCTGAGATGGCCCTACCTCAGCGTCCAGCCAGCACTTCAAGCCCAAATTTTCTAGAACTGAATTCATTGTTTCCCTCACTCCTTTCGCTCACATTCTGTACCCAAGACTCAGCATGTCAGGCCAGCTTTTCTGTTTGTAGTAACAGAACCACCTGTGTTTGGTCGTATAGGCTGCAGCCCTGTGTCTCTGTCGCCCATGTGCGTCACGTCTGTTCTGCCTGCTCCTGAGATGGCTCCTGAGTCCGGCTCCTCTCTTCAGTTCTGCAGCCACTCCTTTATTCAAAGCTCCTCCTGTAGCCTTCTGCCTTCCGATACCGCTGGGTGTCCATAATTCACGTCAGTTCCGATACCCCACTGTCCACAGCTAGCTCAGACACCCCAGCAAAGAACAGAGCCCTTCAGTTCCCAAGTTACCTGGAGTTAGTGTCAAATCCCACAGGTTACAGGGCAGGATGGCCAGCATCACCCCTCTTAGCTTCAGGCACCAGCTGCAAGTGGGTTCCCCAAACTACCCACACTTCTCTGCAACTTGGGTATAAATTTGGGGTTTCCCATATCCCCACCCCAATTTAGTAACTTGTTAGAGTGGCTCATAAAGCACAAAGTCATGATTACGCAGCTGTTATAAAGGGTGCAACTCAGGAATGACCAAGTGGAAGCGGCGCAGAGCTCCCGTGCTCTCTGCCCATGAGTGTATGTGTGTCACCCAGCACATCAGGGTAGCCACCAGCTGGGAAGCTCCACCGAGCCTTGATGCCCAGGGTGTTGATGAAGGTTTTGTTACATAGGCATGATTAAAATACTTGGCCACATGATCAGACTCAGTCTAGTCACCCTCCCCTGCCTGCTGGTTGGGGCTAAGGGTGAGGCCAAAAGCTTCGCCCTCTAACTCTGTACTTGCTTTTTCTGGCATGGCCAGCCCTTTCCTTGAAACCATCTTGGTCCATTTTTTGTTCTTATAACAAGATACCAGTGACCGGGTACTTCATAAAGAAAAAAGATTTATTTTGCTTACAAGTTTGGTGGCCAAAAGTGCCTTGTCAGGTGATCCCATCTGTTTGACTGTAAGACCCCCCACCTGCGGCTGCATCACAGCATGGCAGGGAAGAGTGCAAGAGGGCACATTCGGGGGGGACAGCCTCACTTACAACAACCCACTTTTGCAAGAACTTGATCGAGATCCTGTGAGAACTACATTAGTCCCTTCCACGGGTGGCACTGCAGTGACGTAATCACCCCACTGGGCCCCCCTCTGAACAACATTGCTGGGCACCAGGTCTTCAGTGCTCCCCTGGGATCACTTTGTCAGCACAAACTCAGGTATTGGTGAACAGGGCCTGTTATAAAGCACGGAAGACTCCTGCCATCCTCTCGGGAGCTCCGTGCTGGGAGCCAAGGGCAGAGCCAGATATGCTCTTTATCATGTCACCCATCCCTCTGTAACTGGTCTCCCTCTAACTGGTCCCACTGCAGGATTAACCTCTCAACACGTCGCTCCTTCCCAGAAAGCCACTCAGTGCCCGTCACCTCGCAGAGTAAATGCAAACTCCTCCCCTGCCTCCCACGGCCATGCCCCAGCCCTGTCCTCGCTCCTGCCCACCCGGGCCAAGTGGCCGCTACCTGCGCTCCTCCCGCTGCTTGTCCTGATGCACCCTGTGCCCAGCTCCACCTTTCCGTCCCCAGCTGTCTGAGGCCCACATAAGAGGCCTGTCCCCTGCAGCCTTTCCCATCTGTGCTGCCAGATGTAGCACTCGCTGTGCTGCTGATAGTCTGCTGTCTGATCCAGGCCACGGTGGGCCTGGCGCAGAACTCACTGTAGATGGTAGTCAAGAGCAAGAGCTGTGTGCTGGCAGGATCGGGCAAGAGTCTTCTGCTGGAGCCTGGGCAGCACTTAGGAATGGATTGGCCGTGTTGTAGGTAACAGCGCCTCATCCACTTTCAGAAACAAGTAGAAGCCAGCGTCTGTGTTACCATGGAGATGGTGAAAGATGCCCTGGACCAGCTTCGAGGTGCAGTGATGATTGTCTACCCCATGGGGTTGCCACCCTACGATCCCATTCGGATGGAGTTTGAGAATAAAGAAGACCTGTCAGGAACTCAGGTGTGCAGTTCTTGGGCAGTCTGGAGGGCGAGGTCTTGTTCCCCCAAGCCCTTGCTCTTAAGAGTGCAGAGCAGGGTTCTGAATTCAGGAAAGGACCCTGAGAGGGTGGTACTCTGGGTTGAGGGGTTCCACCCACACGTAGAGGATTTTTGAAGATCATTTCTATTTTCTTCAGCAGAAACCTAATTTGTGCTTTTTCCACCCAAGGACGTTGACCCCTTTCCATGACGTTTGTGTTACAGCCTTACACCATGCTCCATGTTCTTTTCTTACTCTTATGGTCCATTTTCCTTTGACTTTTTCATTTATTCCTATCCTCTCAGACAGCACATGTCTTGCCAAGCCACCTTGAGTAGGTGGAATATGCAGAAACAGTCAAGAGGCCCAGTTGTGCCTATTTCCCCCTGGATTCCATTGTTTTCCCTTGGCAGTGGGTCCATCTATAAAGGACCCGGTGGTACGGATGGGGTCACTCCGCATTTCCCACAGTAAGGAGTTAACTGAGTCTGGGCCTGCGTGGAAGCTGAACGGGATGATGCTAGGAACAGCCAGCCTCTGAGTGAGATGGGGTCGGGTCCTTGCTCAGGGAGCCACAGGGAGAGCAGGATGCCCAAAGGGCCACGGCCAGGCTCTGCACCCCTGGGAGGGCCACAGCTGCGGCTCATCCTCACACCTTTGAAGCCAGTTCTTCTGACTGACCCCAGGCAGGACTCAGCGTCATTAAAGAATCAGAGGCACAACTGTGGTGGGCAGCCAAGGAGCTAAGAAGAACCAAGAAGCTTTCAGACTACGTGGGGAAAAATGAAAAAACCAAAATCATCGTCAAGCTTCAGCAAGTAAGTGTCTTTGCTTTAACATCTCCGTGTTTCTTATTTATGTCCAAACTGATAAAACTTTACAGTATCTGAAAGATTTAAACTATTCTTGCAAATACTTGAATCCTACTGACTCAGATCAACAGTAAAGTATCCTCTCTGTATACACCAACAAAAACCGGGAGAAAATAGGCTTGATTGGCCATGGCTGGAGTTGGTCTTCATTTGTAGGGAGGAGGTATGTGCTGTTTTAATTTCCACTCTAAGCCTCTCTGGGGTAGCTGTGACGGGGACGGCGTAGTGCAGCCGCTGTCTCCAGAGCACAGGCACCCTGAAATCCATGACCCCCCTTAATATTCACTTTGAGTCATCAGATGTGGGTGACTTTCAGGGGGCAGAGGCAGTTGTAAGCCCTTCGTTGTAAATTCCTGGATTGTGGCTGCAAGACGAATCCTTAGTCTACAACTTGCCCTTGCTTTCCTCTTTTTAGAGGGGACAGGGAGCGCCAGCCCGCGAACCTATTATTAGCAGTGAGGAGCAGAAGCAGCTGATGCTGTATTATCACAGGCGACAGGAGGAGCTCAAGGTAACTGTTGTGTGGTGGTGGGTGCATGCGCCCTGTGCCTCACCCCAGGGCCAGGGACAGGTGGGGCTGCCGGTTCTGCAGGATGTCCCAGGAGGGACCTTCCTAGAGTTTCTGCCTCTCCAGGGATGTCCCCCAGGTTAGGGGGGAAGCGTCCTGCCTGGGAGGGCAGGGAGAGGGGAGGTCGGCCGTGGATTCCCAAGATGCCTTCCTGAGCAAGTCATATTTATTTCTAGAAACTAGAAGAAAATGACGATGACACCTGTTTAAATTCTCCGTGGGCAGATAACACTGCTTTGAAAAGACATTTTCATGGGGTAAAAGACATAAAGTGGAGACCAAGATAAAGCTCACCAGTTGCTGAAGCTTTCAAAACTACTAGCCCACCTTCCTTTTACAAAATAATTATATAAAAAGGACACTTACTACCTTTGATGAAAAATGCTGACATTTCTACTTTCCCATTTTTCTTTTCATTTAGAATTTTAAAGTAACAGTTATTCAAAGTTTTTAGAACTTAATAAATATATCCTCAAAAGAAAATGTGTAAACTATTTTTGTTTCAGGATAGCTATGAAGTGTCTCAGGGTTTTTTGATAAAATAATAATGACGTGATTACAACATGATTTTTTGTCTTCCTGGTTTCTTTATTTTGTATTTTCATAAGAACTACTATATTAGGGGAAATTCAAGAGAACCTTTTCCTTCATAGCAAGTTCACCCATTCTGACTGTGGAACTTGACTCTCGGTGACCACTAGAGGGCGCCAGATCCATTCTTGTTCTGTGCTGGCCCCCATTTTAAATCTGTTGGAAACTGAATTCTTAGTCTGAGACATGGGTAAACCCTGCCCAACGGTCTAACTGTAGCCAGGCATCTCCAACCTCCAGGATGACGTTTACCTCCTCAATGCCTCTCTACCTCGTCTGCCAGGAGTAAAGGCGCCCTGTGATGGCAGTTGGTAGCCAGGCTTCTGACCCAGGAACTTAAATTCTTCAGTTTCCTTCAGTGGATCAGGTCCTGAAAATGTGTGCAGATCCTGGTAAAGGTGGCTCTCCCTAGGATGGCAGGGCTGCCTCCAGGCCCAGCCTCCGTTTCTCAGCGTGAGGGGACCTGTACCATTGGGCTTAGGCGGCCACACTTTGCTCACTGACCATCGTGGAATGTGTGGTTTACCCATCATCCTTTGATTTTAGATGTTCCAGGTTATTGTAACTACATACTGTTCCAACAGCCTGCAGACTGACCCTTCAGCAGCTGTGGTGCTGCTCAGACTACCCGTGGCAACCAGGAATGGCCTAGAAACTCCCTCCTGCTTGGCCTCCAAGATGTGGTTCTCCTAGTGGCAGGGAGCACAGCTTGCCTGCCCCGAGGGAAGGGGCGTTAGGAGGGCATTTCCCTCTGCTGGCCTTCCCGTGCCCACTGCCCTCTCTCCTGCCTCTGGGCCCGAGTTCCCCATCGTGACCACAAGGAGCCAGTGGTGTGGGGACCGTTTCCTAGACGTAGTCCCGTGTGGGAGTTCAGCCACTCACCCTCTCTGCACATCTCTGTGGGACGGAGGAAGTAAACCTAGGGCACATCTCCTGAAGGAGATGACCTGGCTCCTGACAGGCTACAGCAAACGTAAGCCCCAGACACTTTGATCCTGCCCCCCGTCACCCACTTGCTTTGGGTGACTGCCCCAGAGCTGGCTCCTAGAGGTGAGCTGCTTTCAGAATTGTTTCCTAAAGCTGGCTGTGTGCCATGCTGGCTCTTCCTGTTTGGGGCTGTCAAATTTTGTAAAACCCCAAAATTTACATCTCTCTTCTCTTACTTTGATTATAGATTTAAGTGTCTCCCTGAAGAGTTTTTGGCCTTAGGTGATATAAAGTTCGCTGTAAAGATCTCTGATTTTGAGTTCACTCTTTGCTGATGTGAGGTTTATGTGCATAGATTCACATCCAGACTTGCAAGAAAAAATGAATCAAGACACACACAGTCGATCTCGTGAGGAACCGCTGCTTCCACGTGGGTGCTCTAGTGGCCGTGACTGTTACTCTGTTACTTCATGTAACCAGCAGAAATTACTAACCAGAGCCACACATTTCTGCGTGAAGAATTCACTAGGTTTCTCGCATCACACTGTCTTCTGTATTGTGCACGCATGTGAAAAGAAAGGCCTTCCTCCAAACTCCCTGAGCTCTAAATGTCCCCAGGCAACAGCTCCTTGGAATTTAAGCTGAGTGGCCCCTTCCGCTGTCCCTGAAGAAGGGGAGACAGGCAGACCCTGGTGCCCACTCTGCTCATCACGCCGTGTATGTGAATTCACCTCTGACTCATTCAGGGTCACACAACTAGTGATGATGGACCCAGGGACACACCTAGGACTTGACTACCATGTCCCAAGACATCAAGCTAGTGGCAAAGGTCAGCTTTCCAACGCATGCCATGCTATTGATTAGCTTAAGTTTGTGGTCTTGGTTTTTATTTTCTTCTGTTTTTAATCCAATAGTACATCTTTGGATTTGGATTGATGTTGACAGGAAATGAAGTGACTATTGTGTGCATAATGTCCACCTGGCTCTGTGGTTTTGTCTTTTGACATTACTTGTTTGCATTATTTTGTGGAGACCAGAAATGCCAATAATAAAACCTCACACCACCTACAATGCATTTTTTGAACTCGGGCACTTGAGCCACATTGCCACATCCCCAGGCCCATTTTTTGTATTTTATTTACAGCCAGGGTCTCAGTTGCTTAGTGCCTTTTTTCTTTTTTTTTTTTTTTGCTGAGGCTGGCTTTGAACTTGTGATCCTCCTGCCTCAGCCTCCCGAGCCGCTGTGCTTTTGACCAACAAACTGGGCAGTATTTCTGTCACAGGATTACCTCGATCCTTGGCAACTACGCTGCAAAGAATGTGCCATTGAGCTTGAAATTAACTGCTGTGTGGTTAAGAGCACAGTAGCCCCAGAGTCAGCCCCAAAGTCCCATCCAGAGCCTCCACAGCACTTTTTGGAGAGGTGATGAGAGAGAATGGCTTAACTCCACTGTCAAGGCCCCAGGAGTTGCCATCCCTGTTGCTGAGAGTCCAGGAGAGAGTGGGTGACGCCCAGGAGAAGTGCAGTACTAGGTATGGTAGTAATGGCAACCAGCGTTCAGCAAGGCCTCGGTATTTCCCAGACACTTGTACCAAGCACCTCACAAATTATTTTTATTTATACCTTCAACAGCCAAACTAGGAAGAGACTACTATTGCCACTTCACAAATTAGGAAACCAAAACTAAGAAAGGTTAAATTGCTCAAGAGGCAGAAGGATAAGCTCAAGGTCAGCCCATACAACAAAGAGGGATCCTGGCTCCAAATTTAAAAATAGCTGGGGATGTAACCCCAGTAGCAGAGTGTTTGCCCAGCGTACGTGAAATCCTGGGTTCAGTCCTCAGCAGTGAAGAAAAGAAGTGCTAATCCCACTCATGAGAGTTCTCTGCTGACTTACTGGCCTCCCAGCGCCCGCCTCCTGATGCCATCACCTTGCGGGTTAGGTTTCAGGTGTGACTTTGGGGGGACACAGATACTCAGTTCATAGACGTTCACTCACCCCTCCACCCACCTTTGAGATAATTTAAGCAAAAGTCGGCACTCGGTTCAACTCTTGCCAGACACTGCCCCAGACCATAAAGGAACGTGTCTGAGGAGAAGCCTCCTGCCGCCAGGCCCGGTGCCGCAGGTCAGCACGCTGGTCACTAGCCTGGGTTCCCAGGTCTCAGCTCGCTGGGTCACTAGCCTGGGTTCCCAGGTCTCAGCTCGCTGGTCACTAGCCTGCATTCCCAGGTCTCAGCACGCTGGGTCACTAGCCTGGATTCCCACGGGCTAATCCCCGCTCCATTATTACTTGCATAGATTGTATTCTGTGTCTTCAAACCAAGAAAGCAACAGCTGTGCTGTGAGTCCAGTAATGAGGCAGCATCCTCATGAGATGCAGGATACAAAGTATCACAAGCCCCATTGGTGGTTTTGTGACCTGAGTCCCTGATCCTACACTAGCCATGTTAAGTGGCAGCCTCACTCAGCAGCCACATAACCGTGGCTCGTCATTGACCCTCCCTTGAATGCACCTGGCACATCAGCCCAAGGTACCTAAGCACATCGTAGATTTTTCCTCGATTCATAAAGAAATGCTTTTGTGCTTCGAGGCCCAGCGGGTGCAAGTCTAAGAATTGCAAGAAGGTCACACGCTACAACACAGAAGCGAGGCAGAACTGGCACGCAGCTGGGGTGCCGACATGCGGAAGGTGGTGAATGCTGTCCGCAGGCCTCCTCCTGCTGCCGGCCTCCTTATGCCCCGTCCCAAACCGCAGACCGACACAACGGCAGCGGCAGCCTTATTCTTAAGAGTTTTCGTTTCTTGTTATCCCATTTGCGTGGTGCCAGAACCGATCTCATGGACTCAGAGCAAAATCTAAGATGCACTCAAAGCTCGCGCCGTCAGAATCCTGTGTTATGGCTAAATTACTTACAGCTGTAAGGAGAAAAGTGAGGGAGGTTAAAAACTAGGTATCAGCAGACAAGATCAGAACCCCCAAACTGGAGCTGCTGAGTTTGACTATTGACTCTCGCAGAATGAACTCCGCTCACCTGGACGCATACTCAGCTTTCGAGGGCAACCGTTTCCAGGCCCTGACCTCTTGATGTTTCTAGAGGTAATTTGCATTCAGTCGCAGAAGGAATTCTGGGGTGTCAGAGCTCTCAATTTCTCCTCAGGAATTAACTTGATCAGCTGTTAGATACAGGCTTTTATAGATGTTCACGGATTGAACAAATCCAGAGACTAAAATGACGATCAAATTGATGATTAGTAAATATAATTTGATCAAGGGTTAGTTAGGTCAAAAGGGTGGACTCTAGTCCAATAGGATGGGTGTCCCCAGGAAAGGAAGAGACACCAGGGGCGGACACAGCAAGAAGATAGCCACCGTCAACCAAGGAGAGACCAAACCTGCCAACACTGTCGTGTGGGACTTCCAGCCTCTGGAAGTGTGGGACAGTGAGTATCTGTTGGTCACACCGCCCTGAGTGTGGCACGTTACGACAGCCCTGCAACCCACCAGCAGGAACAGAGAAGGAGAGGATATTTTTTCTTTTTTCAGAGTGGACTCTTTTTCTTAGCATTCCTTCAGAACAGACTAATGTGGTAAACTACGATTAAGTCCTTTTCCTCAGTGAGGAAAACAGCAGCACACGCAATATGAGTGCCGCCTACATAACTCAAGGTCCCCACTTCTGCCCTGGGTCAGGCTGAGTGCTGACTGCTCCCAGTCCCCAGGGCCCTGGATCCGCCACTCCTTAAACTCCCGTTAATCACCCCCGTTGAGCTGGTTGCCATCACCATTTGCTTGTCTGTCTCCCTGGATGGACTGTGAGCTTTGGGGACAGAGCAGCTGTTTTAGTCAGATTATAACTGTCCTCCCAAATGCAAGTGCCTCGACCCTGTCCCCAGGCTTGCTGGAGAACCTGGCGCTGCCAGCGAGGACAAGGGGAGGCGCAGCACCCTCTGCTGTGCTCCTGCTCCTGGGAAGTGGGGTTCAGGGCGGGGCGGGGGGGTGGTTCTGTGAGCGCAGGGCTGGAGGTCAGTGACCCGCTTCCAGGATCCCTGCCCGCCGAGCTCCGTTGCTTCTGAAGTTTGCTCCTGTTCTCACCCACGGGCAGGCCGTGGAGTCTGCTGGCACACGGTGGCCCTGGGTTGCTCAGTGCGTGATGGAGTGCCACTTTGTGGTCTGTGGGTACCTTTGTCACAGTCGCCTCGGGTACCTGGAGAGCGTCCACCAGCCAGTCCGTCCTCTGACTTTCCTGACTGAGGAAGCTATCCACAAGCAAATTTTCCTCCTGGGAGGACTCTTGAGCAGGGTGCCAGCGATTCATCACGCACGCCACGTTGTAGTAGATCACTATTTTTTCTTAAAGAACACTTTAAGGGCCCGCAGCACTGTAATGGATCAGTGCCACTCAGCACAGCATTCGATGGGGCACGCAGGTTCTTTCTGTCTTGGAGACCTCTATCCAGTGTTTCTCAGAAGGGCCATAGAATGTCATCTTTGTGGGAAAATGTCACATAGGAAGAGGAGACATGTATCTTAGCAGCTTCTTGCTGAGTATGAGGAGCTGGAACGTGTATTCGCCCACATCACCTCTCCCCAAAAATATATCTCCCAAATGGCCCCCCCTTACCCAGAGTGTAGGGACCCGGAACCCCCTTCAACACAGCAATGTCCTTTCTCACATCAGATGTGCTGTAGTAGGTTCGTTCCTTTAGAGCTTTCCTCATCCACTTGGATTCTACTCCTGTCGTAGTCCGTTTTCTGTAGCTATAATAAAACACCTGAGACTGAGTAATTTATAAAGGATAGGAATTTCTTAGGCTCATGGTTCTGGAGGCTGGGAAGTCTAGAGCACAGCCCTGCATCTGTTCAGCTTCTTGTGAGCATTTCCTTGTTGCATCATAACATGGTAGAAGGCATCATATGGCAAAGACAGCAAGCTTATAGCTCAGACCTCTTCTTATAAAGCCACTAATGTGATCCTGGGGCCCCATGCTCATGACCCCATCTGAATCTAATCACCCCAAAGGCCCTGTATTATGGTTTGGATATGTGGTGTCCCCAAAAGTCCATGGTGAGACAATGTAAGAATTTGCAGAGGTCAAATGATCAGCTTCTGAGAGGTGGGATGTAATCAGTGGATTAATCCTCTGATGTGGACTCACTGGATGGCAGCTTCAGGCAGGTGGGGCGTGGCTGGAGGAAGCAGGTCTCTGGGGTGTGCCTTCGGGGTTCGTATTTTGTTCCTGATGATCAAGAGCTGTCTGTTTCCTGGCTGACTGCGCTGCTTTTCTCCACCACGCCCTCCACCATCTTGCTCTGCCTCACCTGGGGCCCAGAGCAATGAAGTCAGCCATCTATGGGCCGAGACCTCTGAAACTGTGAGCCAAAATAAGCTTTTCCTCCACTACGTTGTTCTTGTCAGGTCTTTTGATCACAATGATGAAAAAGCTAAACACTCCTCCTCTGAGTTTGGGGATTAAACTTCAAACGCATGAACTTTGGGCAGATTCGTTCAAAACAGAACAGGACCGCGCGTCTCTGCATTATCCTGCCATCGGGTCCAGCAGCCACTGTGGTCAGGAGCCCTGCAGTCATGGGTTCCTGGTGAGGACCAGCCAGTGTCCAAGCGCCAGGGCTTGGTTTTCATTAAAATCCTATTTTCATGTTTTTGTCCTTAATTTTCTAAATAACTAGTAAGAGATTTTTAGGTATAATGTGCTCAATTTAGAAAATTTGGGCAGAAAAAGAGAAAAGAGTAAAGAAGGAATTAAAAACAACTTAAATACCAGTCTTCAGGGAGAATTACTGTTGACTTTTTAAAATGAAAATTGAAATCATGAAAATACAAAAAGCATGATGAACCCCAAGAACTTACCATTCAACTTAAAAATTGACCAATTTTGCTAACCTTTGTCCTTCAGTCTTCCCATTGCCTCCCTACTAAAGTTAAAGAGATTCAGAGACTGGGCTGGGTGTGGTCAATGGTAGAACACTTACCTGGGTTTAACCCCCAGCACAGGAAAAGAAAAAAAATGGAAATAAATCCGTTAAACATTTAAATAAATAACTAGGAAACGACTAACAAATAAGTCAAGAAAACATAGTGAAGGCATTAATGAAGATCAAAATGAAAATAAAAAGTGTAAGAAAATTTTAAAGTTTGAAAAAAATTGACAAAACTGGAGAACTATTAACTGACCATTTAAAAAGGGAAAACCACAAATATGCAAAATAAGAACTGACAAGGAGAAAATAACTGAATGGAAGAATTTTTAGAAATAAGATAACATGTAGGCAAATAAATTTGAAAATGTTGATGAAAAATGGATAAATTTCTAGGAAAATAAAATGTACCAGAATCAACACAAATGGAACAAGAATGTGAATGTAGACAATTTCAACAGAAGAAAAAGAAAACACTAAATGTGCAAAAAATAATCACCAAGAGACTACCAAAATTGTAAAGACTAGTTAACCCTAAAGCTGCCTAAACTACTACGAAGCATGGGAGAATGAGTTAAGTTTCTAAGTTATGTTAACGAAGCTAATAAAATACCATTGACACAATTGAAAAGATGGTCCCATGTAAAATTCAAATAAAAATATAAGCAAACATGGTCCAAAGAACATTAAAAATAAGCGTATCATGACCAAGGGGGAGGTACTGCAGGAAGGCAGGGTGGTTTCAAGATTTGGAAATCTGTCACCCTAGTAGACCTGGGGAGAGATGGCACCATCGTGTCTTAGACTGAAGGTTTATGTCCCTCCCCAAATTTGTACATTGAAATTCTCCCCGCTGTGTGATGGTACTAGATGTGGCCTTTGGGAGGACACTAGGTCACCAGGGTAGAATCCTCATGAGCAGCATCAGTGACCTTAAAAAAAAAAACTGAGAAAAGTCCCCTGCCCATCCCTTGCACCACATGAGGACAGAACCAGGAGCTGCCGTCTCTGAAGAACGGGGCCCTCACCAGACATGGCTCCTTGATCTTGCACCGTTCAGCCTACAAACTGAGAAATAAATGCCTCTTCATTGAATAATGGTAATTTGTTATAGCAGCCAACTAAGACCCATCCTCTCCATAGATGCCAACAGGGCATTTGATCAAATTCAACTCCCAGGTGACACCACCGTAAGCCACAAATGGCACTGTGCAGCTGATGCTGTCTCCTAGCACATTTCCCTGGCTCTAGACATCCTTCCAAAATGTGGCAAGGAAGGGTGGGTTCCTTGTTGGCTCTCCAGAGCCCTCTGGAGAGGAGGTGGATCTTGCAGAGTGGGGCTGAGGTCCTGGGGTCCCACCACCGCAGTTAAGGGGTGAACCAGCCCCAGCCTTCCTCTGTGGAGGAGAAAGACCCCCCCCCCCCCGCAGGAGTCTGGGGGAGGGTAGCTCCGCCCACCCACCTCTGGCCCCTGCTGCCCAGTGGCCCACATTTGTGGGTCAGGAGCCAACACGAAGCTGGAGAACAGTCACCTTAAACCCAAAATGCAGGAACAGGAGCTTGTGAAGGAGGAGGG
Organism: Sciurus carolinensis; assembly: GCF_902686445.1. Classification (NCBI taxonomy): domain Eukaryota; kingdom Metazoa; phylum Chordata; class Mammalia; order Rodentia; family Sciuridae; genus Sciurus; species Sciurus carolinensis. The sequence continues at coordinate 130,162,186 of NC_062221.1, read as the reverse complement.
CAGTGCACGGGCCTGGGATTCAGTGCTGTGTCTGAACTCGGGCCCTATCGCGTGGAGCTGCAGGTGCTGGCTGGTTTCAACCTTGGGACCTGGGTTTCCTCTATCATGCCGATTGCATCTGTTGGAACCACGCTTGGCTCCGTGCGCCAGAGACTCAGCTACAGGGGCACAGCTACGGAGGGGCTCTGCTCTTCTCACGTACCAGGAGGTCGGGGGCAGGTGGTTGGTGCTGGGTGCAGTTGAGGAAGCCAAGGGCCCCGGCTCCCGCTTGCCTCCTACCCACTGTCCCAGACTTGAAGTTTCCTTTTCTGTGATTGGAAGATGGCGCTGGTGCCTCTAAGTCTCCCACTAGTGTATCCGGCACAGATAGGACACAGAAGGGACAGAAGGCAAGAGGCCACAGCGTGGGTGCCACTTGCGTCTGTCACCTCTTATGAGCCCACCTGCACCTTTCCTGAGTATCATGTGCCTGAAAGGAAAGGGGCTGCCTGTCCAGGTGAGCTGTCGAGGAATGGGGTGGTCACTGTCTCAGCTCGCCATTCGCAGGCAACCAAGCTTACCAGAGCTCATACCCTGCTGTGGACACGTGAGTGTCCCCAAAAGCTCCTGTGCGAGACAGGGCAGGAAGGGTTAGAGGAGAAAGGACTGGGTCATGGGAACCTTATCCTAATCAGTGGATTAATCCCCTGACAGGGACTGACTGAGTCATAAGTGGCAGCTGGGGTGTGGCCAGAGGAGGTGGGTCACTGGGGTGGGCCTTCACTTTACACATCCATGTGGTGAGTGGAGCTCTCTCTCTCTCTGCTTCCTGGTGCCGTGTCCTGAGCTGTTTTCTCCCTCCACACCCTTCTACCATGATGTTCTTCCTCATCTCAGGCCCTGAGGAATGGAGTCGGCCACCTGTGGACTGAGACCTCTGAAACCATGAGCCCCAACATAAAATTTTCCCCCTCTAATTGTTCTCGTCAGGTCTTTGGGTCACATACCCCAACCTCCTCCACTTAGGGCTCCTGTATCCAGTGCCTCCGGTCTCTGCCTGAGTCTCCCCAAGGCCAGTACCAGACCACTAGGGCACCCCTGCAGCCTGGGGCTGCCCCAACTGGCTGGTCCTCCACCCACTGACCCTGCTTGCTCACTCCCTCCTGTGAAATCCACAACACAGGCTCCTGCCCTACTCCCCCATTTTATTTTTTAATCACATTTGTCTCCTGACCTATTGACCTCACCACACCTGAATAACAGTAAAACCCACATTTTACAACATGAGGACAACACAAACCTACAGTGCAGCTCAGAGACAGATCCAGGCCTGGGGGGTCATGGAGGTCGTGGTGTGGACCCCAACCCCAGGCCGGCCCCCTCACCCTCTGGTGCAGAAGGTTTCCCTTTCTCCTGCTGAGACAGGGTGCACCTACCACTGTCCCACATCAGCATGAACCCTGACCCCACCACCTGACACGTCTCTATCTGAACCCACACTTTCAGAACCAGGAAAGAAGAAGCTGGTCAAGTTTAGCATCTCCAAGAAACAGCCATGGCCTGTGAACCCACACAGTTTCTGGGCCATTGCAGTGAATGCCATGGGCAGTTTAGCGCTTCCTTGGATACCCACACTGTAAGGAATCCCACGGAAACCATGTCGGACACAGGAAATCACATAAGGGAGTTTATTAAGCAAACAGAGTGTCTCCCTGCAGGGTAAGAGAAAATGAGAGGAAAAGAAAGAGAATGAGAAAGGTCGTGCGCTAGAGAGAGGGTGAAAACCAGGAGGATAGAGAAAGTGAGGAGGAGAGACAGAAGGATGAGAAAAGATGGCGGGGAAGCTACAGTAAAGCAATTGAATTCCACAGGCTAACAGGGGACCAATATTGGAGAAGGGTACTTGGAAGCTGACTGATGAACCAATAGCTAGTTAGGATGTTCACAGATTGACCAGTGGTTGGGAGGCAGGGAAAATGGCTGCACTGGAAAGGTCAGGGGAGCAGCTTTGTGCATTACATTCCCCCGTTTCTGTTTTTATAAGAAAATCTTTTGCTCTCCAGTTCTTTCCAAAGCCTTCTCTCTCCTTCCTGCCTAAGTGACTAGAGCTGGTTTTGCAGGTGAGATGTAGGAAGTCCATTCTCCTTCCAGACTTCCAAAGGCAGATGGTTTTCATGGACTTCATTTCCTCGATTTGACTGATCCCCTATTTCTACACTATCTGCCTGTCCCCAATTCTGGCTTCATTCACCCCTCTAATTTTAGGAACTCCTTTATTGCTGTGGGAAAAGGGGGCGATGACCGATCTGGCTTCGAGCTGGAAGGGGGCAGCGTGGGGCAAGCAGTTTAGAGTTCCCTTTTTAGAAATCATGTCAATTGAGGGGTGCATGGTAGAAGTCTGGTTCGGGAAGAGCAGGTTGCAAAGGCATCTGGGGATGGGTGCTTCTATGAGAGAAGAACAAAAAGACATGAGTACTGAAATGAGATTGACACAATATAAATGTTTCAGAATCTGGAACATGCCAATGCATATCATAAAGATGACAGAAGCCAATAATTCCTCACCAGGGGGAAGAACTGAGAAGTTCCCATAATGAGGCCTAGCAAAGGCTGGAGAGGATAAGGCCTTTATTTGGGAACTTTAACACACACAATCTAGTTAAGTACAAAAATTCTATTTATGTTTCATATACACTTTCTACACGTGGCCTGAAGGTAATTTTGGGGGGGTGGGTACTGGGGGTTGAACTCAGGAGCACTTGACCACTGAGCCACATCCCCAGCCCTATTTTGCATTTTATCTAGAGACAGGGTTGCTTAAGGCCTTGCTGAGTTGCTATGGTTGGGTTTGAACTTGAGACGCCCCTGCCTCAGCCTCCCCAGCCGCCGGGATTACAGTCGTGCGCCCTGCGCCCAGCGAACATCCATATTTAACACTGACATACGTCAGCATCATTTCCAAGTCATCCTCAGAAAATGGATCTGGGACTTTAGGTAAGAAACGGTGGGCTGGGGGCATAGCTTAGGGGCAGAGCGCTTGCCTGGCGTGCACGAGGCGCTGGGTTTGGTCCCCAGAGACACACACACACACACACACACACACACACACACACACACACACACGTGGACTAGGCAGGCAGTGTAAAAAACTGAGCGTCTTATGGTTGGTGCAATAGAAATGTGCTTCTCCCTCCTGAGCTGATCCCCTGTGGATGTTCTGGCTGGTGGGCATTTTTCTCTGTGTGGTGTGATTCAGGGACTCTGGTTTCTCTGTCTTGTGACTCCAGCATTTCTGCTTCCCACTGGTGAAAAGGCAAAGAGAGTGGACTTGCACACCCTGTCCTCTGTTACCCTGGACCTGGAACATTCCAGGAGCTCACGTGGGCACTGGTCGGGAGGGGACCGGGAAGCAGCACCTGGCTGGGCATCTCTCCATCTCAAGAGTCCTGCAGGGTCACATCTGTAAAGAGCTTTTGCCCACATAAGGTAATGTTGACGGTCTCCAGGGCTCGGTCCCGACGTCTCAGGTGGCCACCTGTAGCCTGCCGTACCTGGCACCATCATAATAGCAAGAGATGGAAACACCCCAGCACCCACCAGAGCGGGCCGGGCGGATAATTACCATGCAATCTTCATGCAACAGAGCACTCTTCAGACACCCAGAGAAACAGGGTCACAGCTCGTGAACTGATGCGCGAGAGTCCACGTGGGAAGCTGTGTGTGCACTCACTGTTTAGTTTAAAGTGAAACATAAACCTGTGTGTTCACATGTTCACACTGCATGTGTGCAAAGATCGCAGGTGGCCACTCGTGCTGACTCTCGGGAGTCCAGGGAAGGCTAAGGGAACCTTGCTTCACTGAATGGCCTTTTGCACCTTCTAGGTTCACCAAGTCAGATAACGTGACAGCCGGTAGGCACACCCAAGCACACTGTTCACAACAGCTCAAACGTGGAAGCCACCCAGTGACCATCCACGATGGATGTGCAAACAGAACGTGGCGTGTCCACTTGATGGAGTGGTCATCCAGCCTTACAAACGAAGGGAGTTCTGACCTTGAGGCCATTATGCTGTGAAACAGGCCAGACCCAAAGTGCCGGGTGTGAGTCCCCGGCTGTGAGGCCCCTAGAGTAGTCAGATCCATGGGCACAGAGTATAGGATGGTGGGGGCCGAGGCCCAGGGAGAGATGGGGGAGTCGTGTCTCATGGGCACAGGGTTTTAGTTCCACAGAGTTCTGGAGATGGATGGTGGTGACGTTTGCACAGCACCGTCATGTCCTTAATGCCACTGAACGGTGTACACTTAAAACGGTTAAGATGGTAACCTTCCTGTATATGTTACCACAGGAAACATTTTCTCAGAATTTCCGTAGAGGAATAGTAAGCAGCATGGGAAGGTAGCTGTAATACATTGTCACCCAAACAGAGTCGCTCAAAATACGCAAATGCAAACTCACTTAAAAATTGCGTGAATAGGGTGGCGTATTGAAAAGTCCTCTTTTGCTGACCCCCATCCTTCACTTCTCCACTCCGCTTTGTTGAGAAACCCCTGAAGACCCCTGTCTACACCGGCCGTCCTGCTTCCTCTCAAACCTGCCCCAGGAGGCGCTGGTCCACACCACCCAGCACAGCGGCCCTGTCAACAATCTGGACTTTCGAGATGGGCCCGAAATCCAGTGACAAGGGTCCTTATAGGAGAGACACAGAGGAGAGGGTGAGGCCACCAGAGACAGGCTGAGGCTGGGGAGATTCACCACGAGCCACAGGATGTCTGGAGCCACCAGGAAGTGGCAGAGGTGATTTCTGACTTCTACTACTACCCAGAACCGGGAGAGAGTAAATGCTGGTGATCTTAAGCCACCCAGTCTGTGGCAGCAGCTACAGGGAACAGAGTTCACAGTCGAAGTCCTTCTCAGGGACCCTGGTACTCATCTCTTACTACTCAGGCCTTGTCCTTCTTCAAGCAGGCCAAGCGTGTGGTCTCCCCAGGGCCTTTGCACTCCCTGCTCTCCTCTGTCTGATTGGTGCTCATGTGCTAGCTTACTAGAGAGCCCATCCCTGACCGTTCTTGTAGAATAGCACACACCCCTTAAGTGCTGCATGTGCACAGGACGTTTTGTTTGTCATTTCCTAGAAGGGCATTTGACACAGGGAGCACCCCACCCCCAACACACACACACACACACACACACACACACACACACACACACACACACAGGCTGGGGTGTAGGTCCGTGGGAGAGTGCTTGCCACCATGTGTGAGACTCTGGATTCCATTCCCAGACTGGAAAAAGAGTCTGCATTGATAAAGGAATGATACCTAAAGAGCATAAGGAACTTTCAAAGGTGAACAAAACAAAAGAAGCAACTCAATTTAAAAGAGACCCAAGGACAGCTCATCAAGGAAGTTGTACAGATGGCAAAAAAGGAATATGTCCTGAATGAACAGGCGAAAGGGCTGACACTAGCTGGGCCACCTCTCATTCCTCAGGGGCCTGGTGGAAGGAAGCGACGAAGGGCAGAGGGCCCCCGTTCCTGCAGCGCTGGGGCAGGCCGTCCCCGGAGCGCCAGCCAGAGCCCTGTGCTCCATCACAGTGAGGACGAAGCGGCTGGAATCTGAAGGTGTGGATGGACGCTCCCCACGCACCCCTCAGGGAAGCACCCGCAGCCCCTCCCTGGCCGATGTGAGTCAGAGACTCTGTGGGCCATGAGCTGGAGGAGCCACGGTCAGATGAGCAGGAGCAGGCAGCACCCTTCCAGAGCCAGGCTGGCCAGGGAGCACCGCGTCTCTATGGCCAGCAGACTCCCCTTTCTTTCCTCTAGGGTCACATTCCTGGAAGCACCGAACGTGCCAACCTGGCTTATCGTGATTGAGCCATCTAAGCGCAGACAAGGGCCTGATCCCAGGCTGAAAAGGTGTCTTTGATATCCACACACTTGACTTTCAGGACCTTGAATGAATTTTGCTGAAATAAATGCTCACCTTTGTTTTTGGTCCAAATATGTGAAGTTTTGGTCCCGAGAGTCCTTTCTGTGTCTTTCTTTCTTTCTCAAAGAATATTAAAAGTGACTGAAAAGAAGGATTTAGGAATGAATGACTACTTTTCAACATGTCTTATAAAATGAAAAGGAGTAAACGCTATAATATTTCTCAGAGGAACGGATTTAATGAGGTGTAGAGTCCAGTGGCTATTTAATGCAGCACAAGATAAATGTCCTTGCAGGTCTCTGCATGTAGACCTGGGCAGTCAGAGGGAGGGGAGAATCGGGGTTTCTGGGACTGCTGTCCCGGTTTTAGCACTGAACGTCTTGTGCAGCAGAAAATGCCTCCGTTCCCCGTGACCTGGGATGAGGTCACCCTATGGAGGTTTCCACAGCTGTGGGACGTGCTCTTCCCACTAAAAAAACCAGGGACCAAGCTTCCCAGACAGGCTGACTTCGTGGGGCACCTACATCACGCGCTGTACGTGGCACCCAGTGCAGGTATTTATGGGGCCTAAGAAATAAGACCTGGCGTCACATCACAATCCTTCACTCACTGGAAACCACCTGTCACCTTCAGCACCGAGAAAGATGACAGCAGACCAGGGCTGAGGTGGGTGGCCCTCACCAGCCCCAGCAGGAGTGGCAGGCAGCTGAGGGAGACCACAACCGCACATCACACTGCAGGCTGCTAGAGGGCAGGGCAGGCTTTGCCTTCTGTGGATGCTCCTGGTGCCTGGGCTGGTCCCCACACAAGGGGATCTAAAGTAGCTCTGTGCAGGAAAGAACTGTCACGGTGAAGTGCAGACGGCATTGTGCCTGGTGTGTGTGTGTGTGTGTGTGTGTGTGTGTGTGTGTGTGCAGGTACGTGGGCACCCCCCCGCCCCCCGTTGCCTTGTGTCATCTCTAGGGACACAAACATCAGCAGGTCTCCTAGTTGGTCGCAGCTATGACTGGCTGAGTCAGTGCTCTTTGCCTGACCCGGTCAGCCTGCCAGTGGGCTACTGAACGTGGAGGCTGCTCCGTGCATCACGCTTCCTCCGGGCAGCTTTGGAGACAACAGAAATGGAGGTGCTCCGGGGGCTTCTCACCAGTGTCCTCTGGACCCAGATCACTGCCTAAAGCCCGCAAGGCCATGGTCATGCTTGCCGTCTGCCTCTCTGCCACTGCACCCTCCGGTCAGCTGCCTGCTGGCCCTGGCTTCCATTTAAGAAATTGTGCAAACTGGTTGTTAAACACGGTCACCATTAAAAATTAAATGATGTAAGTTTACAATTAAGTAACTTCTGTCCAGCGCAACAGCAGTAAATTCTCCAAACTCATCACTTCCGACTATTTCACTCTATCTTTGCTGGGAGACGCCATATGATGGAGAGCTACAGGGCGCATCTTTCCAGCTTGGTGACAGTAAGATCAGGTCCCTAGCTCACACTGGCCAAGGAGGGCGTGTTTACACTGTGGATATGCGAAACATCAGGACTTCTTCCTCGCCAGACTGCAGGTGGCTACACCTCCCCAGCACCCGTTGGCCTCAGTCCAGCAGGGGTCTGGCACAAAGCAGGTCTCAGCTCATATTCTGTAAGTAAAGTTCCTTGAGTAAAATCCCAATTCGAATGTTGCCTGCTTCCTGCGGGGATCCTTAGGACTAGTGGACATTGTGCTACTGGCAGCTCCTGGAAGCTGCTCTGGGATTCCTTTTCTCTGCCACCACTAACGCCACCGATGGCATAACACAATAGGAGTAAGATCTGGAGGCTAACAGTCTGAAATCAAGGTGTGGCCAGGCCAGGCTTTCTCTGAAGCTTCCAGGGGAGGCTCCTTCCTGGTCCCTCTCAGCTTCTGGGGGCCCTGGCCATTGTTAACCCTTCTTGGCTTGTAGCTGCAAGGCCCCGACCCCCAGGTTGGCTGGCTTGTAGCTGCAAGGCCCCGACCCCTGGGTTGGCTGGCTTGTAGCTGCAAGGCCCCGACCCCCGGGTTGGCTGTCACGCGGCTTCTCCACGAGTCTGTCTCACGTTCCTGCAGCTCCCACCACAGACTCGGAGAACACTTGATACAGAGACCGTGTGCATTAACTTCTTTCAGCCTTGCCGTGAGGGCGATGATTCCTTATGCTGCGTGGTGTGCTCAGTGGTTGGCGAAGCTGACATCAGTTGATTATTTAATTTGATCCTCATTCCATTACATGTGAAAGGTGTTCTCACCAAACACACTTTTACTGGAAACCTCAGAGGTTCCTGGGCAGCTGTGAGCAGTGTGTCCAGGGCCCTCAGTGGGGCCTCGCCCTGTTCCCAGGCCAGTGACTCACCCTCACTTCCCAGGGCTGGCCAGGCTTCACAGCCCCTGCCCTTGATGTCCCCAGAGCTGAGCCTGCCCCAGAGGCAGGTGGCGGTCTCCCAGCCATTTCCAAAGTTAACCTCCTGTGAGAGGCGCGCAGAGCTGGGTCAGGGGACCAGTTCCCCAGGGGACATCCACAGCTCAGAAGACGCCCAGACGACTTGGCGGTTCCACTCTGCAGGGGACTCAGTCTCCTGACCATCAATCAGCCTGGTTCCTCCCTCCAATCGCAGGCAGAACTCCATCATTGTCCCACCTTGGTACCCCGGCCCAATGTGACCCCGTTGATCCTGGTCTCCAGTGATTGACTAGTTTTGCCCGTACTGGGGAGGTTCAAGGGCAGGACTGTCCTGGAATGCAGGCTTGCTATGGCTCCACCTCTGGCTTTCATCGCGAGGAAATCCAGGTCCGGGACCAGAAGTGCACAATACTAACTCCGATCTCAAAGATGGTGGTGGCTTTCCTCCCACAGAAGAGCCGAGGTTCAGAACAAAGAGCGGCCACTCCCTTGGTAGCAGGCCTGGCTTTCCATGGCCAATGCCAAGGTTAGGAGGTTGGGGCGGAGGAGGGATAGAGACCGCTGGAACCACCTCATTGGGTGATTTCCCTGGAGGAGATGACCTCCATCAGACTCCCGAATATTCTCTTAGAGTGTCCCCTGTCCTGTCTTCACTATCACGATAGCCAATTGTATCTTTTGCTGCGTTGTTCCATGTCCGTCTCCCGGGCCAGAATATAAACTCCCCGCAGAAAGGGTCACACTGTTCACCTTTGTTCTCTCCAGTTCCCAGCACAGTGCCTGGCAGGGTGGTGCTCAGGGGAGGCTTGTAGAATGAAGGAATGACTGGACAGACATGGGGGTGGACACAGACAAAGGAGGCAGGGAAGAGGAAGACACCATGCCTGTTTGGGGCCTGGGGGGAGAAGGGCCAGAGCCATCTGTGGAGCCAGGTGGGTGTCACAGAATTCTGCAAAGCTGTCCTGATGGAATCCTCTGTCAGTCTCCATCAGCATGGAAGTGAGCTCCGAGCCCCAGGTCTGGGGGCCAAGGAAAGTCATGGAGGGATACAGGTGGGCACAGAGGTAGGATTTGTCCAAATCAGCCAGGGTACCCAATTTCTCACTGCCAAGAATTCCTTTTATTATTATTATTTTTTTATTGTGTTCTTTTGTCAAACAGTGTTAGGAATAATCTACTTGTTTTTTGTTTTTTGTTTTTTTTAACTAAAGACATCTGTAACTCCCTGGTGGCCCTTCTTGCCAGTATGAGATGATTGAGGTGAGCTAATTCCAGCCCAAAGCAACTTGGTACTTACATTGGAGGTTGTAGCAGATGGGCAGCTACCATGCATGGGCTCCAACCAACTGCTGGAAGCAGCTCCAGGTCTTCCGTGGACAAGGGGTCCTGACAAGAGGGCATCCCTAGTCCCTATTCTGTCTGTTTCAGCACCCCCACCCCATCATGGGAAACCTGGGGTTTAGGATGCATGCTTCCAGAATGCAGCACTGTGGATGGAGTAAGGGAGGGAGGGAGGAAAGGGGTGGGGGAGAGAGAGAGAGAGTTTAAACTTGAAGTACTCATAAATGTTATGTGGAATAGACTGAGAAAAACCTAGATGGACCTCCTCTTATCTACATGTCTTAACAAAAGAGATGAGAAACATTTTCATTTTCTTTTATTCTTTCCTCTTGGTGGACATCATTAGCTGCCCAGATTGCACTGGACACTGAGTTCCACTTGAGTCTTGATTTTGATGGAAAGAGAGTTGTACAGAACAGTTAAATCTGTGAGTTCAGCCAGTGGGGTTAGTGTTCACCCAAGACTCAGTCCTTTTGATTTTTATTTTGTTGTTGTTGTTGTTTTGGGTTTTTTGGTTTTGTTTTGTTTTGTTATTTTTTTTTTTGGTACCAGGGATGGAACTGAGGGGCACTCAACCACTGAGCCACATCCCCAGCCCCTTTTTGTATTTTGTTTAGAGACAGGGTCTCACTGAGTTGCTTAGGGCCTTGCTAAGTTGCTGAGGCTGGCTTGAACTATCCATCCTCCTGCTTCAGCCTCCTGAGCAGCTGGGATTACAGGTATGTGCCACCATGCCAGGCCAGTCCCTTTGTTTGTTTGTTTGTTTTATACCGGGGGTTGCCCAGAGGCGCTTTTACACTCAGCTACATCCCCAGTCCTTCGTATTTGAATTTGATAGGGCCTCACTAAGTTGCTGAGGCTGGCTTGAACTTGAGATCCTCCTGCTTCAGCTCCCCGAGTCATTGGAGTCATAGGCATGTGTCACTGTACCCAGCTAAGATTCAACCCCTTAATGCCCAAATGTTTGGCAGAGAAGTGAGATGATAGAAAATTTGGTCAGAGTTGTACTCCTCTCCCAGGGCCCAGGTGGAGTGCAGAATTAACTGTGATGCATTCCAGGCACAAATATTTGTCAGGTGCAAAAACTTGTCAGAAAGCCCCAATGCAGACAGCACAGGGCAGCGATGTGCGCACAGCCCGATCCTGCCTTCAGGGGGCTTTGGGAGGTGCTCTGAGCACCTCTTCCTAGGCAAAGGCTCCTTTAACTGGTGAAAATTATTCAAACACAAAACACACCATTTAAAAGTCACTTCCTGGGGGCATATGGTAAAGGGGCAAACACTTCCAAGCCCCAAACTCGCGTCTCAGTAGAAACAGGGACAATCCATGGCATAGTCCAGGCAGGACCTGGTCCCATCTCCCTCCAGCTCCACCCACGTGACAGGAGCTGTACTCCGAGCAGCTGTGGCCAAGAAGCCAGGAGCTTTCTCTCCTGAGGCCCTCATCTGGCCTACAGTCTCATTGAGGAAGGGCAGCTGCCAGCATCCCTTACCCTCCAGCTTCGAGTTACAGAGCCATAGCAGGGCAGGCTCAGAGGGGAGGCTGGGGCTCCCCTTCCCCAAGCAGCTCCAGGTCTCAGGCTGAGGGTTCTGTCGCTGGGGCCTCAAATGTCCTCAGTGTACTCCTCACAAGCCAGAGGTTGTTCACCCAGAGGGGCAGGCTTGGAAGACCAGAGGTGGCCATCCCTCTTCCAGCACTGTCTCCCAGCGGCCCTCGGGAGAAGTGGGCTCCTGTCCCAGCCTCTGCGCAGTGGAGAGGCCCAGAGAGAGAGGCGGTCCTGCCGGGCTCTCTGGAGGAGACTGGCTTTCTTTGGAGCAAAGCCTAGAGAAGTTCATGCCCTAGGGCACCACTGAACAATGGAGATGGAATAACCGAGCAATCCCGGACCTGGAGCTCCAAGATACCAGTAGCAACAAGCCGAGTTGCAGAGCAGCCAGAACTCTTAACGGGGAGAATCAGGGCGACTGCTCAGAGGAGCCCCCCGGGAAGCGCCTCATCCTGGGGCTCAGAAGGCTGCGCGCATGCGCTAGGCCGCACCCGTGGGTGGCACCACCATCTATGCATTATTTTACAATTTGCAGTTTTCGTTTAATAATTTCATGTTTCTATGTCTGTCTGTAGAGATCGACCTCATTTAAAAACATTTAAAGATACGATGTATCTTTATTACTGTTTTTTTTTTTTTCTTTTCTTTTCAGATCAGTTTGAATTTTTCCCAAGATGTCTTAAGAAGAAGTTCTCCCCAGGTACGAACCGAGTGACAGACTTGAGACCCCAGCGGAAACCCGCAGGCTTGCGTGATCCCCCTCCGCTGACCAACGCCCACCTCGCCCACCTCGCTGTCCCAGGGTTCAGAGGCTTTGTCCTCACGGTCAAGTGCTAAGGAAGGAAGTCGTGCAGCCCAGAGCCGGGAGGCAACTCACCAGTTGCCTCTTCTGGCAAATTCTTCACCGGTGAGTAACACGTTTTCTTTCTAGTGCATCGTTAGCGGGGAGAGAGAGCTTTCCTCTTCCTCCTGTGGTGAGGTCATGTCATTATTCCACACAGCCCTCTAATTGGAGCTCCCTCCCTTCCGCAGAGTCGAGCTCTTTCCAGGTCAGATTGGTGCTTAGTCATCTGAACATGAGTCCTGTCCTCTTCCCCCGATCTTTCCCAGGCTGCATTTCAGTCTCTGAAACAATAGGAAATGACAAGCTCTATTTTCCTTTTCTTGAAAGCACTCAATCCATAGAGTCAAGAGCTTGGAACGGAGCGAGTGTGGGGAATTCATGAGTGCCCCCACTCGGAAGTGACCAGCTTTCCTCTCTTTGTTCTGCTGAGTCCCTGTACTCTGAGCTCATGATAGCCCAGGCTGTTCACTTAAAAGCAAGAAGGTTGCATTTTTAACTCAAGATAAATTCCCAATTGGATTTTCTGTTGGAGTGATCTGAAAGAAACGCAATTAGGCAGTGAGCCGTCTTTAAGATTGGGACCTTTTTAAAAAAAGGGCTATGCTGGAAATAATTTGTCAGACCCTTGGCATCCATTTGCAATGGTGAAATTAATTGCATTTTAAAAGCATCCTCTCTCTGGGTATGGTGGTACGACTTCCAGTGTCTCGGGAGGCTAACACAGGAGGATCACAAGTTCAAGGCCAGCCTCAGCAATTTAATGAGACCTTGTCTCAAAATAAAACATAAAAAGGCTCTTGGGTGTAGCTCAGTGGTAGCGTGCCCTGGGTTCAGTTCCCAATACCAAAACAAACAAACAAACAAACAACAAAAACAAATTAAAGCATCCACAGAACTTGGTGCCCAGAATAGCTTTCTAAGAATGTCAATTTTAGTTTCTCCAACAGAATTAAGCCATAATTTGGTAATTTCCAGGGTGTCAGATTAACTGGATAGGGATCAGAGATCTTTTAAGATTATAAATGTTTTTAACTGATACATAAAAATGTCAAAGGCATACATATTAATGTGATGTTTTGGAACATGTGTTCATTGTGCAATGTTTGAATCAGGTTAAACACATCCGTCTTCTCAATCAGCGATCATTTCTTTATAGTGAAAACTTTCAGAATCTTTTCTTCTTGCTTCTGGAGATATTCAGTCCATTACTGTTAACACCCAACTGTGCTTTTACAGGTCCCACCGGTCAACCTCTCCCCATCCCTCCCCACACCTCTCTCTCCCCAGCCTCTGGCAACCCCAGTCCCCGTCCCACTCTCAGCTCCTATGAGATCAATATTTTATATTCCACATATGATTTACTAAAATCAGGAGCCAATACTATTCCAAGGCCAGAGCTCAAGGTTTGAGGCCAGGCCCAGCCTCTTCCTGGCTGTGGGTCCCTTAACTTACTCCTAGTATTGTCTTTTATCTTGGGAAGATAGAGGGATGCTGCCCAAAGTGGGAAATGCCATCCTCCAACCAGGGCATCAGATGCATGCCATCGCCTGGAATTCAGACCCGCCTCCTGGCACCCTTCACCCCTGTAGCCTGATGCACCCAGCATTGGGCTGCTCCCCCTTCCTCTGCACACCATTCCCACCGCCGGTTCATTGCTGCTGTTCCAGTTCTCACCTCCACTTTTGGAAATGCTGCTTATTCTTCGGGGACCACATTGGGTGCCCCGAGGCCATTAGGTGGACTTGTGTTCTCTGTGCTCCAGGCTGCTGGGTCTGCTCTTCCTCATTCCCACATTCTGTCTTGTGAAGCCCAGACCTCTGAAGCCTAAGGAAAAGGCCGAATCTGCTCATGGCTCACAACGAGATGGAAGGGACTGAGGGGGGTCAGAGCCAGCAAAGGTGGGGCTGACGTGTGGGCTGTGGACCTGTGCCCTGAGATATCAGGGCAGGAGACAGGATATGTGGACCATCCCCAAGATGGCGAGCAGAGGCGGGCATCCCCTCCTGTGTCTGGGACTTTGACATCTGGTTACATCCCTGGTTGGTGAGGCTGTGAGAGGAAATATCTGCTCCATTTTATCACAGTGAGCTAACTGGGCAGGTGTCTCTGAATCTGATTTTATATGCTGGGAAGCATTCCCAATAGAACCCTCAGCACTGCCCAAGACTGGCCCTGTGGCTATTGGCACTTGGAATGTAACTGGTGAAACGAGGAGCTGACTTTCAGATTTTATTAACTTTATTTTTTGTGGTGCTGGGGATTCAATCCTGGCCTCAGGCATGCCTGGGGAGCTGTGTACCGTGGAGTCACATCCTGGTCCTATTCATGGCTTTAAATTTAAACTTAAATAACCACATGTGGCTAGTGTCCCTGCTGGACGGTAGAGCCTAGTGTCAACACTGCCAATTACAGACACCCAGCTCATTTGGTCTCCAGGGAGCCTAGCACTGCGGCTCACCCAGAGGAGGTACCCCTTGATTTGAAATTCCTAAAAAGGACATGGTGGCCCCGGCTTCCTGAGTTTACTCTGACGTGGTTGATGTCTAGCAGGCCTTTTCTGGCCTCCTTCTAGCTGGAACCAGGGTGGCTTCCTGTGGACCGAGCATGTCGTGGAATAGTATTAGGATATAATCTCTGAGGCCACCGTCCGGTCTTGGAATGGAGTTTGGCCAGCTGCATTGGTGGTCAGGCTTACAATGGGCTTCTGAGAACAAATGACCACAGTTCCGGGTTATGACTACCCTGCCAAAGCCAGGCGCGGCCTCTGAAGTTCATGTGTGGAGACTTCACAATGGACAGGGTCACGGAATCCAAGGAAGTTCAGGCCGTGACGCTTTTCTTCTGAGCCCTGCAGACAGTGTGACTTCTCCCCCACACACTCTTCTCCACGCCAAGGCCTCAGAAGCCGCCTTGTTCTCTCGTCAAGTGCCCGGCGGTGCCTCTGAGTTCTGTGGAATGCCCTCGGTGTGTTCTGATGCTGCAGCCCGCACCACACTCTGAGCCGGGTGCTGCTTCTCAGAAGCTTCTCAGCTTCGGTGCCTGCTGCTCTTATGTGCAAAGCAGTGTCACTCTCGACACCACCAGAAGATACTACTGCTTTGCCATTTTACAGAGGAGGAAACTGAGGCACAGGTGGGTTACCCCAAGACCCAAGTAGGACCAAGTCAGAGCAGAAACCAGGAGACATGAGCAACTCAGAGGGTGAAGAAGCCCAGAGTCCGGGCTGGGGCAGAGTCATGTCCAGTCTGGTGGATGCCAGTTTTCCAGGGACCTAGGGTGCAGATCAGGGCAGCACTCTGTAAGGCAGTGGGGGCTGTTGGGAGCAGCATGGAACCTCAGGGAAAATGGATAAGAGACTTGGTGCTGTGGTTTGAATATGACTTGTCCTCAAAATTCATGGTCTCTGATATAACAGCGTCGAGAGGCGGTGGGACCTTTAAGAAGTAATTAGGTCATTACCCCTGAGAAGGGATTAATGTAGTTCCTTCCATAGTGGATTAATCTCTGTGAGAGCAGGTCGTGATAAAGGGAGCCTGGCTTCCTCAGCTGTCTTGCCAGGTGACCTCTGCTTTCCCCCTCTTCTCCACCATGCGTGGAGCAGCACCGGCCCTCACCAGAAACAGAGCAGATGCCAGCACCATGAGTCAAAATAAACTTCTATTCTTTGTAAATGACCCAGTCTCAGGTATTTTGTTACAACAAGAGAAGATGAGCTAAGACACACACTTGGCTCCCCAGCTTGGCCCGTACATCCCATCAGGCTTTGGGGTCGGGGGAATCTGGAGCAGGATGTGCTTTCCAGGTTGGAGAAGGATGGGGGAGATTGGAAGAGAGTGCCCCTTTCCCACGAGTCACCAGGTGTCAGGCTTGTGGATAGCCAACTTCCTGACGCCTCTTGTGAGAGGAAAAGTCTCATGCTCCTTTGTTGACACTGCACTGACAATGTGGACCAACAGGGACTGGCAGGTAGCCCCAGGTCGCAGACCCCACCCACGGGACAGGTTAAGTCAGCATCCTCAGACACAGCTTTTCGTGGCAGGGATTTATGGAGGAGTGGTCTCTGGAGGTACGCCTGTAAGAAGGGGGTGTGTTTCTCTGCAGAAGAGGACAGGCGAGGACCATTCACAGCACCCCCAGAGCAGCCGGGTGTGGTCATCCTGCCTGAGAAAGGGGGTCTGGGAGGACGCCAGAATCATGCACCGCACCATTCGCGTGGGTCAACGGTGGGACTGTCTCCCGAGCTCCCCAAACCTGCCTGAACCCCCGGTGTGCACTGCTTGTCCCTGCTTGTCCAGCAGCAAATACTTCGGCAGCCACATAGCACCGGAAGCCCCTCTGGAAAGCTCTGGCGAATCCAGAGGGCCGAACTTCACAGCAGGCGGCTCAGGTCTTGAGTCAGCACTGGCAGTAACCGAGGTGGTGACGTGAGCACGCCTCCCAGCAAGGACTGGCTCCTTCCCACGGCACTTCCGGGCCCCCACTCTTGGAAACAGCGGGGACTCTGCTGCCCAGAGATGCACACAGCCACAGAGAACAGCAGCCCGTGTGCGCCCTGAGCTCCCCGGGGAGACTTCCACCCAGGAGCTTCCCCCAACCTCCACGGTCCAGTGGCAACCTCTCATCCAAGTCGGGTTTGGTCATTTTCCTCCCGGGCTTTGTGCCCATCCAAACACAATCTCAGCAGGACCCTTCGGCCTCCTTCCATGAGAAGAATGTGGCATTCTTCTCTGGGGCTCAGAAAATGCAAAGAAATAACTCGCTTTATTTGCACAGGCTAAAAACTGACCTTGGCCTTGGCAGACCTGATGTCCAGCTGCGTCTTCAGGAGCCCTGGGAGGGGCGTGTGTGTGTGTGTGAGAAGGGGTGCCAGGTGCCCGGGAGACTGAGATAAGGGGAAAGCACCACAGACTTGAAACGGAGCTGTGGCCAAGGACAGTGTGGGCGCAGCTCTTGGTCCAGCAGGTAAACGCATTTCGCAGGCAGGTTCTCTTTGGTCATCAAATGGACAGCATTCCTGTTCACAGGGCTAGGGAATGTTTGGGAACCAGAAACAGCTGCGACAGGAGGTGCCACTCTGGGAACTGGAACAATATTGAAATGCTCCCTGCTAGGTTCAGGGAATTGGAAGGACAAGGGTTCTCTTTGATCAGAGTGTCATCATTATAAAGATGGCGGGCAATAGGATTCTCTTCCTTCTCTGTAACGATCCAGAAGAGATTTCTCTCTGGTGTCATTCCCACACTCTCCCCTTATCCCCGTCCCCTGCACTGTGGATGGAGACCTCGGGGACCTGGAAGTCCTCACCAAACTTACCCCCTGCCTGTCCCCAGGACAGCCCTCTTCACCAAGCCCTGCTCTCCACTTGCAGAGGGTCATTGTGAGAGAAGTCATCATTGACACTGGCAGGAGAAGCGGGTGGGAGAGGGGATGCTGGCCAGACTCACCCTGTCTGCCCCATTTCCTCTGCAGAGGGGGAACTACAGGATTTCTCTCAATTCCATCTGCAATTGCTTTGCTGGGCACAGTTTTACTGCTGGTAAAATACCACATGAGTGTACATAGCACTCGTACACAACGACCAAAGAAACAACCCCAATGTCCACCTACTGATGACTGATGACTGCATGAATGAGTTGTGGTATATCCATACAATGGAATATTACTGAGCTATAAAAAGGTTTCCTGATGCATGCAATAACACAGACAAACCTTGAAGACACAATACAAAATGAAATAAGAAAGTCATAGAAGACTACATAGTGTGTGATCCCATTTAATACGGAGAGGAAGTAGATTGGGGGCTGCCAGAAGCTCAAGGGAGAGGGGAAGTGGAGATG
Organism: Sciurus carolinensis; assembly: GCF_902686445.1. Classification (NCBI taxonomy): domain Eukaryota; kingdom Metazoa; phylum Chordata; class Mammalia; order Rodentia; family Sciuridae; genus Sciurus; species Sciurus carolinensis. The sequence goes on along the minus strand of NC_062221.1, from coordinate 130,144,305 downwards.
GGTGTTGGTGGGCATATTTTTTTAAGATTAGCAAATGATTTTTTACTTACACAAAAGATGCTCAGCATTGCCATGAAGTTCTTCAGAAGATGGCATATAATTTTTAACTTTCTGTATCAGAAAATATGAAAGAATTGTCAAAATTTCCCCAAATCAACATCTTTTCATCAAAACCAAGCATGCAGGATTCACTCTCACACAGCATTTTTGAAAACTTGAGATGAGAATATTATTATTTCTGCTGTTTAGTATTTTAAGTATTCAAGTTTTTCCCTTGAGTATATGCAGCCATCATTTTTCAAGTTTTAATTTTGATCATGATGGTCTCAACGAAGGGAACTATTTCATGTGCCATCGAAAGAAAAAGAAACTTTCTACACCATAGAATCAAAAAGGTTTATGAATAATTATTTGTATAAGCTAAGTCTGCAAGAGCAACTCACTTTAATTTTTACTGTGTCTGCAAAATTCCGCCTGTGGCTCTGCTATTGCAAATAGAAAACACAGAAATCTGATGTTCAACTGGAAAATGATAGAAAAGAGCTGCTTACAAAAATCAAAATCTCTAATCAAGTGCATTATTCTAAAGTGCATCTTATTTTTACTTTTTATCTTGTCCATAAATTTAAGAATAAGATGAACCTGTAGGGAGTTCTAAGCCATTCTGAAGTTTTGTTTAGGTTTTCCAGGGTTGGGGTTTTCTTTTGAGGCAAGGAAAATATTTAAGAACTAGATAGAGGTGGTGGTGGACTAACACCATGAGTTGACAAAATTATACTGAACTCTTCACTCTGAGGTTAATTTATGTTCTGTGACTTTCACCTTCTGTGAAAAAAAAGTATTGAAGACCTCTCTCCCCATTTGGGTGTCTGGGCCTCCTCACTCCATACCTTCACCTGATGACCTGTGGCACCAAAAGGAAAGTCTGTACCTGCGACTGTTACCTAGGGAACAGGTCCACGTTGCCTCGTCACTCAGGACTGAGTCAGCTCCAGCACTTCCTAGCCAGGTGTGGCGGACTCCAACACTTAATGGGCCAGTCAGCTTTTCATTGTTGTGACCAAAATACCCAATGAGAACAATTTAGAGGAGGAGGAAAGGTTTATCTAGGCTCGTGGTTTCAGAGGTTTTAGTCCATGGTCAGAGAATATGGCTCTGGACCCAAGATGAGACAGAACATCATGGCGGAAGGGCGCAGAGGAGGAAGGCAGCTAGCACATCCCATGGTAGCCAGGGAGCAGGGAGGGGGAGGAGGAAGGAGAGGAGGAGGGGGTGCGGAGAGAGGGACAAGGAGAGAGAGGGAGAGGGCACCCAAGGCACCAGGCATGCTCCCAGTGAGCTACTTCCTCTAGCCACACCCCTCTTGCCTAGAGTTCCCACCCAGTTAGTCCATTCAAATTATTAACCCATCAAATGGATTAACCCATGGATTATGTTGCAGTTCTCATGATCATTTCCCCTCTGAGCATTCCTGCATTAACACAGGAACTTTTGGGGGACCCCTTATATGCAAACCATTGCATTCTTCTATGTGGTTTTGCAGAGTTGGTGTGAGGGAGGCTTGCTGGGAGTAGGTCCCAAGGGGATAAGAAAACATCTTCCCACACTGCACCACAGCGCTAAGTCTCCAGCTGGCAGGGGGGCCTCTGAAGGTGGCTGCCACCAGTCCTTCCCGCACTTTCCTAAACTCTTCTTTCTAGCTCCTTCATCAATGCTTTGAAAGCTGACTCCACTTGCTCCTTACCCATGGACTGTTGGGTGCTCTGGTTGTTGGCTTTCATCCCGAGAAGCTCTGCAGTTTTAAACTCTAAGCCAGGAGTCCGCAAACTCTTTTGATACAGAACAAGGATAATTTAGGCTTTCTGGACGATATTTACAAAAACAGACTGTGATCCAAATCCAGCCTGCTGTCTGTTCTTGTGCATCCCTTGAGCTAGGAATGGTTTTTACATTCTTAAATGGTCAATTTTTGGCGGGGGTGGTACTGGGGGTTGAACTCAGGGACACACGACCACTGAGCCACATCCCCAGCCCTATTTTGTATTTTATTTAGAGACAGAGTCTCATTGAGTTGCTTAGCACCTTGCTTTTGCTGAGGCTGGCTTTGAACTCATGATCCTCCTGCCTCAGCCTCCTGAGTCACTGGGATTACAGGTGTGTGCCACTGTGCCCGGCCAGATTTTTAAAAGTAGAAGAATATGTGTCATGTGAGAAATAAAACCCAGATTTTGATATGTTAGAAAAAGCCACATTCATTCACTGGGTGCTCTCTACAGCTTCTTTTGAGCCACAATAGCTAAGCTGAGTAGCCGTGGCAGAGACAAGGACCACAATGCCCATAAGCTCTGTTGTCTTGTCCTTAAAGAAAAATTTACCAATTCCTGCTGTAAACAAAGGTTAGGAATGAAGAGCTCTCATGAGCTCTTGTTTGCTGTCCTGAGTATCAGTATAGGTTTTTAAATTGCTATCTATGGATCTTCTGCCTATTCATAGGTAAAATGGGGGTAATGTTACTATCTCGTGACATTATTGTACCTACACTTATTACATGAGAAACAGGCAGGGTGGTACCTGTCATTGTCAGTGCTCGGCGTGTGTGAACTCTGATGGCAGACAGACCTGTTAAAGTGTAGACGAGAACTCAAGTAAGTACAGAACACACGGACCTCTCCCCTCCGAGTTTATTTTGGGGGTGCTGTAAACAGTTTGAAATGTCCCTTTGATGGCTTTCTGGCTTCACCAGTCTCAGATGACATGGAAACTTCTCCTTCACAGAAGGTATAAACGAAACAGAACTGGAGGGGCATCTTGGAGCCTTCCCTCTTCAGGAAGTGTGGTCTCCTCGAGAGGCAGATGGTCTTCAGTAGAAAGGGCCCAGGTTTCTCGGGAGCGAGGTGTCCAAACCGCTGTTCATCCATATTTCCTGAATGATTTGCTCCCTGCGCTCAATCCGCTCTGCCAGCTCTGCAGCCTCGATGGAGCTGTAGGCTGGATACGAAGTCCTGCAGAAGCCTGCCAGTTCCCCTGGAAACTCCGAGTCCGAGGAGTCCTCCTCCTCTGCTTCCTCCTCGCTGTCCGCCCCAGCTTTGTCGCTTCCTGGCACCAGGTGCTCCCTCCCCAGCTGCAGTTCCTGAAAGTCTTTGGTGCAGGACACTCTGATGACCAGGGCACACAAGGTGAGGGTCAGGCCGATGCAGACGCTGGACACAAACAGAAGGGCGGCTCTCTCAGGGTGAGCTGCGGAGGAAGAGACAAGTGAGGCGTCAGGAGCTGTCACCAGCCCAAATCCCACAAAACCCATGTCTGCCCAGGCAGGCAGCGAAGAACACCAGACCTGGACTGCACCTTTGGGACCACCTCAGGATCCTATCCCTCAGTGAGTTAAAATAAAATGCTTTGCCTACAGGTAATGCATGTATGCGCATGAGAGGACACATGGAAGAGAGACTCAGGAACTTTCCAGAACCAGATCCCCCTGAATTTAAACACGGATCACCACTCAATAGATGTGTGACTTTGAGCAAGTTAGGTAACCTCTCTGTGCCTCGGTTTCCTTATCTATTCAATGGGATGAATAGTACATTCTTCTTATAGAGTTCCTATGATGAAATGAGTTCATTTCTGAGAAGCTCCACGAATATTCACGACCAAGTAGTAAATGTTCAATAAAATGTTAGCTATTATTAATGGTAGATTATGAAGAATTAATTTTTGTATGAAGTACAAATGACTTCATAAGTTCATTCAGATAGGAACTTAAGTACTATCTTATAGATGTTAGCAAAGCTTAATTTCTTTCTTTTTAAGTTAAAAAAATAATAGAAGTTCTAGTAAATTTTCCTGCATCCAAGTGGACTTTCCATGTAATCATAAAAATAAAAATAAGGCTACTTTGTTCTGTGTGTCTTGTTCTAAACTCTTACGGATGCTCAGTCCTTGCATAAGACCAGTGTGGGAAGGACGAATTCACTTTTATTTTACTCTCAACTCTCTCTGTGGTGTGTACCCCTTGGGGTGTGGGCATTTCCATTCTGGGAAATAATGATTCGTTAAACTCCTTCATAGTGTGGATCTGGAGTTGGCAGACGTTCCCAGTGACTGGTCAGATGGTAAAGATGTCAGGCTTCACGGGCCACATGATCTCCACTGCACACGCCAACCTCTGCTGTTGCAGCGAAAATGCAGCCACAATATATAAAGAAGGCACTACTGTCCCAATACAACTTTGGCAGTAGGTTTGGGGCACGGACCACAGTTGGCCGTCCCCTGAGGCAGATGCTCAAGCTGGGACCCAGAAGGGAAGCTGCTGTCCAAAGCCAGTGGCCTCTTCGGACAGAGCTCTAGGAATGGAGCCCAGAACTTAAACAGGGAGCTCACTGTGGGGGGTTCTTTGGTCCCCCTGCATTTTCTCAGCCCATCTAAATGGAACTTAGGAGATGCTGGCACTCGGGATGAAGTCATTGCACAGGAAGAGAGAAGATGCCAAGACCTGAGCCTCCCACTCAGCTGACAAACCGCTTCTCCTCCTGCCGTGCGGGTCAAAGCCTCATCTTCCCCAGCTTCGCTCTCACCGCCTGCTACAGGCTACGTGGGCCCCAAGTCTCATGTGTTGAAATATAATCCCACCGTGAGACATTTATCTGACTCTGGTGTTCAGAGGTGGGGCCTTTGAGAAAGGATGGGATTAGATAGTCAGATGGTCAGAGTCCACCAGATTGGATCCTGGTGGCTTTGTAAGAAGAGGGAGAGACCAACACACACACACACACACACACACACACACATATGCACTCCCAGTCTCTGTGATGCCCTGTGCTGCCTCAGAACTCTACCAGCAAGAAAACCATTACCAGACGCGGGCCCTTGACCTTGTACCTCCTGAACCATGAGCCAAAACAAACCTCCTTTCTTTATAACTCACCCGGCTTGTGGTATTGTGTTATTGGCAAGAGAGGATGAACCAAGACTCTCTCCTTCCTCACACCCTGTGCTCGCCCCTCCTGCTCCAGCCTCTCCCACTCTGGACCTTTGAGCTACTGTCCTCCTCAGTTCCTCCCATTCTGTGGTTCTTAATAGTGACAGTCGGGCTGCCACAGTGTGCTCCATAAGCCCTGAGCCCCCGCCGTGCGGCTGCTGCCTGTGGTTCTGGAGGTGCGAGGTCAAGGGCCCACATCTGGTGGCAGAGCCCTGGGGAGAAGGGGCATTCACTGCACAGGGCGAGACCTGCCCCCGTGGGCAGGACGGGGCGAGTTTCACACAGAATTCTATCCTGGTCAAGCTTCCGAGGAGCAGCCATCACCCACAGTCCTCTCCGCTTCTTTCCAAGCAGTGGCTGAGGACCAGGTCCTCAGTTGGACAGAGCTGGCCGGGTCCAGGGTCTGGCCCGTGGCGAAATGGATTTGCTATGCCTTTTCTTTCTTTCTAAGAATTTAGATCAGTGGGATTAAGGGAGTTGTGATCCTTAGGACACAACATATTCTGCTCGTGTCAATATGCCTCCTTTTGACTTATTTATTCTATTGCTTTTATTACACCTGTGCAATGAGTCCTTTCCCAGCGTGGGAGTGATGTCCCCAACAGCAGCCTGTCCAACCTCTGTCCACTCCTCACCCTCTCCTTGCCCCTCTGGATGGCTCCCACCTGAATTTCATGTCCGCCGCTCCCCTTCTTCCTTTTCATATATTTTGTGCTCCTAGAAACTTTACCATAAGGACAGAATGTTACGGGTAGAGGCTGGGATTTGGTCTCTTTTCCATAACACCACACTGCTGATCATCTTCTGTCATCCGGGCTGGTCCGTGGTCCATTCACGCACCCTCCTGCTGATGGATGTCTGGATTGTTGCCAGGTCCCTGTTACTGGGGGCACACAGCTGGGGACATTCTTGCAGATGTTCCTGGAAATCTCTGTTGGGTATTGTCCAGGGAGGTGATGGAATGAGATTTAGGGTGTGTGGATTCCATTTTAGGAGATGCTGCCCAAGTGGTTTCCACAGTGGTTGGCAATGTGTGACGCTGCTTTAGCTTCTTTGCTGCTGTGACTAAAAGATTTGACCAGGACAAAGGACAATTGTAGAGGAGGAAAAGTTTGAGGTCTCAGTCCATAGAAGGCCGGCTCCATTCCTCAGGTCTCACGGTGAGGCTGAACATCATGGCAGGAGAGTGTGGTGAGGGAAGCAGCTCACATCATGGGCAGGAAGCAGAGAGAGAGACTCCACTCTCCAGATAGAAATATATACCCGACACTCACGCCCCCAGTGCCCACCTCCTCCAACCACACCCCCCCTGCCTCCACTTACCACTCCATCAGGCATTAATCCACTGATCAGGTGAAGGCTATAACCCAATCATTCCTCCTCCAAACCTTCTTGCATTGTCTCACACGTGAGCTTTTGGGGGACACCACATTTAAACCATAACAGACACCTGTGCTCATTTTCTCAAGAACCTGGCCATGGACAGACTTTTTAATTTTCTCCAATCACATTCTAATAGAATTGTATCTTATTATGGTCTTGATTTGTATTTTCCTGATCACAAATCACAGGTTCATGTCTTCCCAAGCTTGTGGACTCCCTCTTCTTAAAATGCTAGTTCATGTCTCTTGCCTATTTTTTTTTCTATTGGTTGTATTTTCCTCTTTTATGTGGAGAATAGGTGTGTGTTCTATCCTTGGCAAGAATCCTTCGACAGCATTTATACAGTGACTATCTCTCTGCGAGGGGCTTGTATTTTCACTTTCATTAAAGTGTCTTTTTACCTAGTGAATTTATCTAAAAAATAGGGATGATTAATACTGCTCTGTTCTCTGTGGACAGCTGGTCCCTGATTTCCTTCCTCAATCCTTCCATCCAACTTCCTGGTGTGGCCACTGCAATCTTTTCAAAAGCACACATCTGATCATATTCCCGTCCAACTTGAAACTTACACATTGTCTCTCTCCTCTCATAAGCGAAAGTCAAGTCCTGAAGCTTGCTACGACCCGTCCCTGCCCCTCTTCAAGTTCAAGCCTAAGAGTCTTCCCCTGGCTCTCTGCTCCCCCTGCACTGACCTTTCCATGACTTACACATGTCGTATGGTTTCCCACCTTGGCATTTTTGCATGTGCTCTTCTTCAGCCCAGAACATTCCTTCTTCCCCCTCATCTAGCCCTTCATGGGCCTCCTGCCATAGCCAAGGGGCGGGGATCATGGATTGAAGCACTAAGCTTGATGCCCCGAGGATGGGGCTCCATAAAGTCAGTTCCTCTTCTTCCTTTTCTCCTGGGTGGTGAGGTCTGGGCCTACTGCCAAGAGAGCTTCTCCCCATAAAACCTAGTGTTTCTTGACTTAGGTGCAACTCCTGCCATGCGGTCACTCTCCTGGGAAAGTCCACATCAAGTCTGCTGGATCCAGCGGCCAAGGATGGAGAGGATGGGTCACCCTTGGCAAACCCCCGGGAAGGGGGCTGCCCAGTCGTCTGGATGGGCTGCTTTCAAGGCACAGTCCTGGCTGGTAGTCACATGGAATCTTAAAGATGAGCTGGCCGAATCCCTCCTGCTGTAGCTGAGTCACTTGTCACCTCTAGCTGGGACCCCGGACTCAGGCCACGGTTCTTTACGTAGCCCCAGGCTTTGCACAATACGCACCTCCTCTGTTTTCTAGAATCAGCTGGACCACATGAGGCGGCTGGGAACCCTTGTCCACCACCTGTTCTGGAAAATAAAGATATTCTTCTTCTTGTGGTTGAAGAGAATCTTCACACTGTGTTTCATAGGTATTGTCCTAAATTTAGTCTTCTTCATCACAGGCTAGGGTGAATGACTCATTTTATCATCTGTAGTACGCTCTTGGGAGCCTCAGAATGGTAGCTGGCAGCCTTTAAGGTCCCTTTTGACTCTTAGGTCCTGGTCTGGGACCAACACAAGCAGCAGCTCAAATTTATTCCTGTCCAGACAAGACGCACAGGAGCCATGGAGAGGGTACCATCTCCTGGGGACCTACTGCCACCAGAGGAGCCAGGCAGCAGCCAGGGCCAAGTCCCTCTGAGAGCAGGCCGAGTCCTGGAGCCTCGGTGACAGCACTTAGGGATGTGTCAGTGGAACTTTCTGTCGTGGAACCAAAGATTGGAGACCGTGGGAACACGTCAGAGCCCATACCTAGGTGACATGGCAGCTGAGCTCCACTTGTTCTCCCTGGCAGGGGGCCAGTAACTGTGACTTTGGAATGTGTGATTAAACTTCTGTTCCCCACCCGTTTGTCTGAGCCCTACGGTTCCTTTCACGGGAGATAATGATGCCTCCCCAGTCAGGGGAGACCGTGAGCCTGTCCCCTCTGCTCTGCTTCTTTACCTGTGGCCCCTGTTACCCCGGCACTCTGCACGTCCACAGCAGGGTCTGCAGAGGGCGGAAGGCACACACTCCATCACAGTCCCAGGGGCTGGGGACGGTGACGGAAATACTAGACCCCAGAAAGCACGCCGGCAGGCATGGCGGAGGCAGACCAGAGCCGGGTGCGAGGACAACACTAAGGAGGTGGGTTACTGATGGGGAATGGGAGGCGCCATGTTCTGAGGGGAGATGGGACTTACATAGAAAAGTCCCCTCAGGCACAGTCAGCAAGGACAATGGCTCGTATGGAGCCAGCTAGCAAACTGCCTTCCTAAGAAAATCTCTCTCTCTCCCTCTCTCTCTCTCTCTCTCTCTCTCTCTCTATCACAGACACACACACACACACACACACACACACAGAGACATAGACACACACACACACACACAGAGACATACACACACACACACACACACACACACACACACACACACAGAGACATAGACACACACACACACTCCTCTAATTTCAAAACCTTCTGTGTTGGGAAAGCCACCTCACCGATCACTCAAGTGGCCCTGGGAGAAGCTGTTAGTCAGACTGTCAGTGACCCCTGAATATTCTCACGTCCCTTTTCCTGACCATTGTGTTCCCCACACAGGACAAGCCCCTGGTTGGTTTTTTCTTGTTCCCATGAGCACTTGGTTGCACCAATGTGCCAGGCTACCTGTGACCTGACCTTCGAGTAGGTAGGAACTGTCCTTTTGGCTTCAATTGACCAACTATGTGGCAGATTTGGGCCAGAACCAGCCCAGGTCATGCTCTTGGTTCCCAGCCATTCCTGCCATTGGGCTGTCCTTAGGGACCTCTGTCCAGTCCTCAGACCACACCCCTGTGACCTCGGGTGCTGAGGGTGCACCTGAAGGTTGGCTGGTGACTCTTTCCAGGAGTGACAAGGATGGCACTTGGAACGTTTGATGCCGGCTGTTGTCACTGCCTGGTCACGTGGAACGGCTTCATCGGACGCCTCTCCTGGGTCCTGGCCTTGAACCACTGACCAAGTACCTCATACTGCCACATGCAGATGGCCACCGGGGAGGGGCACAGGCAGACCCAGAGGCATTTGTCCCTCTGCAAGCCTCTGGGACTTGAGTCTGAGAGTCCCATGATGACTACTCCATCTAGCTAGCGTCCAGCACCAAGCATTTAGCGTCATCTTCTCCTGGACAGAAATCCAGACCTGGCAGGCTCACTGACATTAATGTACTCAACATCCCCAATGAAACTAGATTCCAGCCCACTGAGTCCTCACATTTTAAGAAATTATCGACAAACAGTAAGTTCTGGGGGTAGCCAGTCACAGGACGGCTCACAGTGTTCTGCTCAGGGCTGGCCATCCAGTCACCTGCTAACTGTGCCCCTCGTCTCCACCAGCACGGTCCTAGACACTAGGACATGACAGGAAGTCAGATGACAAGCATCTGTCCTTAAGGAGCTAAGGTCTCATGGGGGCACCAGCCCTAAGGAAAAGACTCTATGGTTTCTGGGAGTGGCAAGCATGTTAAATGATGCACAGCCATGGAGAAAAAGTGGATAACTTCAATATCTCAACGTCAGGAAGTTCCTGTGCCTCCAGAGGCTAAGGGCCTACTTCCTGTTCAGAGAAGGTGGAGCCGTAGCTTTGTGAGCTTGGAGAGTCTTGTTAGTCCATTGCCAATCCTGGGCCTGCTACATCCACGGTGCCCTCAGGCAAATGGCCCAGCTCCTCTGACCCTCGGCTTCTCTGAGTGCAGAGGAGGGGATCAGAGCCTCATCTCTCAGCGTGGTTGCTGTGGACTGAATTTTGTCCTCCCAAGTTCACTTATGAAGCCCCCCTTCAATGTGATAGGTACTTGGAGATGGGGCTTGTAGGAGGTAATTAAGGCTAAAAGGAGACCTAAGGGTGGGCACTAGTCTGACAAGACTGGTGGCTTTATAGGAGGAAGATCCCTCTCTCTCCCTCTCTCTCTCTCTGCCACGTTAAGAGGTAGCAAGAAGGCTGCTGGCTATAAGCCAGGAAGAGAACCCTCACCAGAAACCAAATCTGCTGCCACCTTGACCAAGAATGTCCATCCTCCAGAACTGGGAAAAAATAAATGCCGGTGGTTTAAGCACGTGGTCTGTGGCCTTCAGTCATGGCAGCCAGAGCCGAAGCAGGTGGTCATTAAGGGAGACGAGAGGCCCGCACAGCAGAGCTCACAGCAGGGCTGCAGCTCGGCCGGGGAGTCCTCCTTCTCCTCCTCCTCTTCCACCATCGTTCTGTCTGAAGGGACTTCCTGATGCCTTTCCTCCACGGGGCTCTCCGGGGGATCTTTCTTACCATAACAATGTTCATGTTTCTTAACCTTGACATTTCTCAGAAGGGCAAGACATGGAAATGGCAGGGTGGTTATGAAAAAGCAAGAAACCAACAACCACAGGCCACACGACAAGCCCGCGGTAGGAAAGCGTGCTGGAGAGACCATGGAACAAGAGCGGCAGGACCAAGCTCTCCCTCTGTCTCCTGTATCTAGATACTTCCTTAAGCCCCGTGTCCCTCCGAGGAAGAGGAACCCAGACCCCATCCCAGCTCTGTCGGCCTGGGATAGGAACACCATCACACATCATAGTAACGTGTATTTTACTGAGGGTCTCAGGCTTTGGCCTCTGGTTTGGATAAGTGTCCCCTAAAGTTCATATGTAAAAGTTTGGCTGTTTGTTTTGGTACTGGGGAGTGAACCCAGGGGTGCTTAACCACTGAGCCACATTCCCACCCCTTTTTTGTATTTTATTTAGAGACAAAGTCTTGCTGGGTTGCTTAGTGCCTCACTAAATCACTGAGGCTGGCTTTGAACTTGCAATCCTCCTGCCTCAGCCTCCCGAGCCACTGGGATTTCAGGCGTGTGCCACTGCACCCAGCTGGTGGTGCTTTTTGAAGGTGCTTATGGACCTAGTGGAAGGTCCTTAGGTCACTGGGGGCGTGCACGTGGGGAGCATTGTGGAACCCTGGTCTCTTCCTCTCTCTCTGCTCTGATTCACGATGTCACTGCTCAGTATGAGAGGTGCTTCCATCACGGAGTGCCACCCTCACCAGGGGCTACCTGGGTGACTTAAACCTCCAGAACCCTGAGCCACAGTAAACCTTCCTTTACTTGATAAGTAGTCTGTGTCAGGTATTCAGTTACAGTGATGGAAAGCTGACTAATACAGCCTCCCTGATCAGGCAGGCAGGCACTGTTGAAACTTGGAGTCAACATTTCAAAATACCACCTCTCTTAAGGTAAGCAGAGAGGGTGGCAAAGATTGTGGGTACCTCCCCAAGGAGGATTGGCAACATGACTGGGCTGGGCGCAATCCTCCTGGACCGGTTAAATCAGGAGGGCTGAGTCTGATTGCTCCTCGCGGGGAAGATTAACAAAGGAAACCCTGGCAACCACGGGAAATAACACTCAACTCTGAAAGTGGCTCTGTCCTCATGGCCTGTTTTGTTCACGAAGTGGTTCAGTCCATTTTTCCTTCCAGCTGGGGCGGAATTCAATAATCCTATGCCCTTCCCAAACTTTAGACGCGGGAAACGCATTCCTACTTTTCAAGGGGGAAACACCTGTGGAACCCAGCCCCTAAGTAGAGCAATTCTATTTGTGGTTCTCTTGCGGGTTGCCTGGTTGCAGTTGTGTGCTGTTGCTTTATCACACCAAGAGTCATTTTTCTTCAGTTTCCTGGGTGTTTTAATTGAAAGGTGCATTTGTTAACAAGGCGTTGGTAAACCCGTCAGCATTCCGGGAGGCCTCGATTTGTTGACCTACCTCTAATGTAAGCAAAGGCTGCCAGAGAGTTGCTAACAATAACTCCATCTTTCCGCAGAACTTTTGATTCACTTGGGTCGGACTTTATACCTGTTATATATATATAAAAAAATACAAAAGAAGTTAATCAGAGCTGTTCATAGTACCCCTGCTGTTCCTTGTCCAGGACAACAAGAATCATTAGAAGTCACAGAAATCAGACTAATGAGCCTCTCACTCTATTACAGACAATGAAGCCAGGAAGCATGCTCGGTAAGTGGTCCTTGAAAATACCGTGTGACAAAAGGGAATAGAGAATTTAAAAGATGAGCCAACTCCAGGTGTGGCTCATCACTCCCCTGTGGAAAAGAACAAATTCCTCTTTCCTCCCCAAAGGCAATGGCGTTCATTATGCCTCTGGGAGGCTTAATAGGTAACATCTCCTTTTAACCATGGACCTGCTGTCTGCGCCGTGGACCAGAGAGAAGACAACCTTGCGTTATGGAGGGAGGTGGTGTAGGTCTGCTTTGGTGGAGGTGACGGGAGAACAGGGGGGTGACCTGTTGAGATGCTGGTGACATTGCCTGGATGAGTTTAGCAAGCTGGTTATAGGGCAGTCTGGGGCCTCGGGGGACCCCTGAGAAGGTCAGGCAGGGCAGATCCCTGGGAGAATGATGGCAGGCGTTCCCACTGAAGGGGGACCAGGTGTTCATGGATCAGTGGGGCTGAGATGCCACGCTCGGCAGAAAGCAGGGTGGTGAACTAGAAGAACATGACCAGGGATTATCTTTAAGCTCTGGACCAGGGGTGATTTCTGTTTCTTGGTGTCTTCCTGTGTTTTTTCATATCAAGAAGTTTATATAGAAGCAAATGATACAGTTATCCCTCTGTATCTGAGGGTTCTACGTCTGTGGATTCAACCAACCACAGATCAAAAATATTCTGAAAAACAATTTCATCTGTACTGAACACATACAGATTTTTTTTGTTGTCACTGTTCCCTCAAAATACAATGTAGCAACTATTTACATAGCACTGACATTTTGCTGGGTATTATAAGTAACCTAGAGAGCTTTTAAAGTACACAGGAGGATGTGATAGGTAACATGCAAACACTACTCAGGTTTGTAGAAGGACCTTTGAGCACCTGCTGGATCTGGTTATCTGTGGGGGGTTCTGGAACCAGCTCCCTGCAGGCGCAGAGGGACATGGGTACTTTACTTTTATAATTAGGGAGAAAGACCTAATAAATATAATAAAATAACACATGACGAAACACTCATTGCCCAAAGCCCAACATCTGAGGTGCTTTCCTGTTCTCTGCAGTTTCTCTCAGGAAACCCATGGGTCTGAATTCCACCTAGATTAGACAAGAAAACCAATATTTCCATCCCCCCTCTTGACAGAAGTCCAGTGAAAACCGAAGGGAGGTGGTGGTGTGTGGAGGCTGAGGTCCCACACAGCCCTGGCCGCCCGAGTTCCTGACGGCATCATCTTTGCTGCAAGCTCATCGTGAAATCCAGGAGCCCCGTGTATTTCTGAGCAGATCTCTTGTTCAAAGTGATCTTTCTTTTAGGAAGCAAAAGGAGAATGGAAGGGAAGCTCATTCTACTTAATATTTTTTAAAAATCAAAACAAAACAAAATGCTGGCTGCCATTTGCAGCCATTAGCTGCCAGCACTGGCAATACCAGAGCGAGTAGCTCAAAACACCCCTGAGGTGCCCATGCACTGTGGGCAACGTGTGCCTGGCCGTGGTCATGGGACCGTCTACCTTTTCTTCAAGATCAATGCTGGTAGTAAGCCATAAAAATTACCATGTTCAGCATCCTTCTGCTTCAAAGAAGGCTTTAGATTCACAATGGCCGGATCAATCGCTGTAAGTATGTGCTTGGGAACTAAAAAACAAAAAGAAATATTTTAAATACTTAGTATATTTTTAAAATTTATACACTTGATATGTGTTTAAGGTAGATAAGATTTAAAAACCCCTATTCAGATCAGTTTAGGAATCACTGCTTGTCAGATACACACATGGACACACACAGTCATTCACACACACACACCTGCACACACACACACACCCTGAATATGCCTGAGTGCTCACCAAATATCCCAGAAAGGTGAAATTTTAGGTTCATTTTTGCATTAGTAAAAAAGCAGAACATAAATAAACCAGACTATGGAATATTCATCCCATGGAATACAATCTAATAATAAAAAGAATTAAGTATTGATACATGTTTTGAACCTCAAAAGCAGGCTCAGTGGAAGAAGAAGCCTTTCACAAAAGATCACATATTGCGTGCTTGCATGTGTATGAAATATCCAGAAAAGGTAAATCCAGAGGCAGAAATTAGATTAGAGATTCCCCGCGTCCACCATGAACATGAAGAGAATCCCAGGACTCTATGCCAAAGTGATTCACTATGACAAGAAGATAACAGAAAGACGAGAGGAAGGCAGCACCATAGACACCTCTGGAGGTGGCTGAAGATTCTGCTGAACTGACCCTAAGAATAAGCCATCGGATGTCAGGATCCCTGGCACAGCAGCCGGCAGATGACAGCAGAGGCTGAGACAGCACAGCGAGAACTCTGAAGGCCAAGTGCGCTGCTGGTCGCAGGCCCGGAGAGGGCGGAGGAAACCAGATAGTCTCGTAGCAGAAAATTGCTTCTTTTTCTTGTCCTTTAGCCCAGCTGATATCTGGGAAAAGTGCTAACAGGAAATAGAAGCGAGGCCAACACAAACTGCAAGTTCAATTGCGCTGCTCTTTAAAGAGAATGGTAAGACATCTTCGGCAGCAAGGAAACTTCATTTCCGTTCTCGGAGAGCTTAACTAAATTCTTTTGGGGATGTCCCAGGATCAACTACCGGAGAACATTCGTAAACCGGGAGCTTTGCAGGTGCAGGAGGCCCCCGCACCGTCGTGCCTACCAGCGAGGGTCGGTTTCCTGGGGGGCCCAGGGAAGATACAGGGCACACCACCCATCCCAGGACCATGGTAGTGCCCAGAGAGCTGAGCTGGGCTGCCACAAAGAGCCTTCTGATTTAACGACCTCTCATTCCTTTCTGGGTCCCAAGAATGATGCCCCTGATTCCCTGGTAGCAGTAAGTCCAGGACATGTCATCTCCCCCTGCCAAGAGTGGCACTTCTTCCTTTCATCTCCCTCTTGGCTCATTCTCAAAATATGGCCCCAGCAGGCCTTGGCTGGCTGCAAATGCCGGAGACTTTACACTTTATAGACGTGAAAGATTCAGAATTTTAAAGAGGAGCTCAGAGAGGAAGGGCATTCTAGAAAGATCTCTGCAGAATAACCAGACTCTCAAGGGATTACATTGCCTGTGTCTGACCCAGGTCATGGCAGGAAACTTGCCCATGTGGTATGTAAAAATGGCTCTGATATCAGATGAATATTTTAGGACATTTGAAATAACATGTGTCAACACACCTGTCAGATTCTTCAGACTGGTTCAGGACAGGAACAGGGACTTGGGTGTGATTTATTATCATCTCTCAAACCCACTCCTCTCCTCTGTAGACAGGTCCATGAAAACACTAGGAAAGTGCTCTTTGTGGGCTCCTACTAGGGCTAGGCTCTGCTCTGGAGATGTTAAATGACGCATCTGGCACAGTCCTCTCGTAGGCTGGTGAAGTTGTGTATCATTCCCTTTCCTGAGGACAGGAAATGGGAGCTCAAAGGTGTACCATTCCCCAAGAAGGGGCAAAGCCTCTCTCCTGGTGTGGTTCACACAATACCCTTGCTCTTTCCACCGTGCTGGTCCGTCCCTGGCACATTCAGCCTTTGGGAATTGGATCAAAGATTATCTTCAAGGATTATAAAGATGGAAAAGTGATTCCCTCTCAGGAAGTCCCTCTTGAATCTGTGTACTTGAAGCCAGAGATGATAATTCTAATAAAGGTGAATGGTTTGCTAAATTTGGGCAAAGCCCTCACCTTGATTGATTGATAGGTTGACTGATTGCCTAAATAAATCCTCTGTGTCAAACCTGTGTCAAATCAGTGCAGACTTTAAGAAAGAATCTCCGGAAGTTGAACTTAGGATCACAAACAATTCTTAACATCAAAGACAAAAATGGTTTCACTGTAACTGTAGACTAGGTGGTGCCCGCAGGGCATACGATCCCTTAAACCCTGGCCACAGTTCTCTCCCCAGTCCTCCAGGAGGAGCTGTGGGGCCCCAGGAAATCGTCTAGGTGGGGATGCCAGCGGTGTGTCCCTTGGTGACCCTCGAGGACCAAGGGGCTGTGTGCCTGGGAAGAGGAGTGTGGGGGCGGCTGGCTGAGCCCTGCAGGTCTGCCCTCCCGTCAGGAGGACAGGCAAAAATCCAGCATCTTTATAAAGTTGAGCTCATGCTAAAAATAGAGTGAGGACCTCATTTTGCAGCACTTTAAAGATGAGAATTTGAATGACGTGTCTCCAAGTCCAGAGAATGACCGCCCGCTCTGAGCTGGGTGCCCTGACATCAGCCAGATGTGCCGCCTATAATTAGAACGGCAGCGATGCTGATGTCAGCCACCAGGCCAAATGCAGCGTGGAAGTGCCCAGCCGCCATGAAATGATGCTCTATAAAATGGGGAGGAATAATCTAAAATGCAAATTCACTGGGTCCCCTGAGGAACCCTTTCAGAGGTTCCCCATAGCCTGAAGCACAAAGCAAACCCTAGCTTCCCCTCCCCGCGTGGAGGCAGGAGCCCACCTCCCGGGCTTTGTCTGGGCCGAGCCTTCTGCCTGCCCTGCCCTGCCCTTCTCCCCCTTTCACTCTGCAGACCCCCGCACTTCCTCTGGGGAGCCCTCCTGATCCCTGGAGTCTCCCTGAGCACCCTGCATGGCACCATAACACAGGACGCCCCGTCCTTTCCACAGCCCCTGAGGCAGGGCCGTACTGCTCGCCATTTCCTCTCCAGCCCCCACCGCCGTGCCTGATGTGTCACCCGTGGTATGAATAAAGGCGAGACTGAAACAGCGCTCTCCTGTCCCTCTGGGACCCAAGCACAGCAGCCCTGGGCTCAGCCACAGAGCAGGGTTCACGCCTGATGAAGGCCAGCGAGCCGTCTGACACACAGACCCTCACACCTGACGGATTGCCTGGTGAGTCCCTCCATCCTACCTCTCCCCCACGGCCGATCTCGTGAGGACAAGGACCGCGGGCTTTGCTGACCACTGAGCCCTTGGCACCTGGCACAGTTCTGCGCTACAGAGAAGGCCCACAAGGGTGTGCGGAGTGGAGAAAGACACCGGGGACACTCGAACTGGGACATGTGACCAGCCCCGGGGCCCCCGAGGCTCATCACTTTGGGACGAGCTGAGGAGAGCCACCACCCTGGCAGGATAGGCAGGCAGAACGTGCTGCTACTGTGCTTGAAAGCGGGCTAGGAAATGCGCCTTACTGACAGGCTCACGTCCTGCCCCTCACGCGGAGCCCGCTGAGGAGGCCACCCTCCCGGTGAGGTATGCTGGCATCTAGGGACCTCGGCCCTGAAGGACTCCAGGTCACCCAGACGCCGTGCAGGAATTAAGACTGAGCCAGCAAAAGCAGCCTTCCTCTAAGGCAGGTGTGGGTGCTGTTAACTGCGGAGCATACTTCTCTAGTCCTGTCATTGTACCTACTGTGGCATGCACACCAGGGAGTCTGGAGATGCAAGGGGATTTCATCAGCCATAAAAAGGAATAAAGGACTGCCACATGCTACAGCCTGCATACACTTTGAAAATATATACAAGAAGTCAGACACAGGGCTATGTATCATATGACTCCAGGTACATGGAATGTGCAGAAGGGACAAATCCACAAAGACAGAAAGCAGATCGGTGGCAGCCTGGGGTTTAGGATGGGGTACAATGGGTAGATTGGGGGAGGTGCTGACTGCTAAAGGGTATGGCACTTCTTTTGGGGTGATCAGAATGTCCGTAAACATAATTCCAAGAACATTCTAAGAACCATTGATTTGCAGGTGTTCGCGGGTGAACTGTATGACTTGCACATCATATCTCAATAAAACCGCAACGAGAGTCACAACCACACAAGGTGGCAGGTATTTGTTGGGGAAAAGGGTATCAAGCTCTTCAGTTATAGAACCTTTGCTTTCCTTTGCTTTTGTGCTCGTTTAAAAAAAAAATCAACCTATTAGTATCAAAAAGGAGAGATCTACAGTACCCTCAGAAAAATAACAAATAGCTGGCTTTTAAGTAGCTTTATGGAATTAGAATCTAAACAAAGCAAGCATCTCATTCTATTATTTAAAGATGCTAGAAAAACAAAGTAATGCTGTCATACAACCCTTTTAATTGATTTGGGGTAAGCATTTGATCTGTTGACTCAGTGCTGAGGGGATGAAGATAAAATAGTTACTGCCAGCACAGAGCATTAGTCATTCAGGGCTCAGAAGCAGCGCTGGAGGGGTAAGTAGGAGCCAGACAATTCTCCAGTGAACTTGCGTGACACCCCAGTGAAGTTTCAACAGCGCAAGAACCCAGATTGAAGTCACTGTACTTGCGACTTCAGCTTTATCCCTCCTTGTTGATGCTTTTCCTAAATTCCACCTCCCGCCAATCAGATCGCCAGACAACCTTAAACCTTGACCAGAGGAAATTCTACTGCTTATCTGATGTGAATGCCATAAGAAGAAGAAAGACTGGAGAAGGTTCTGGAACGTCTGGGATGGCCACACTGTCTCAACAGCGGGGTCCTTTGGCTCGTGGTTTCCATGCCAACTCCTTTTGTTGACACATTGCCACCTCCCCACGTGGCAGGGTCTTGGAGCGGCTCCGTCAGGGTTTATTCTTACCGCATGCGTAGGTAACTGTGAGGTATTTTTTCACTCCTGGCAGACAGGGGCTTCCAAAATGGTAATTGTTGACAGTGATTTTGCATCTCTGCTTCCCATAGCACCTCCTGGATAGTACTTGTAAGGCGGAGTAGGACACACAGTCTGCAAGGGAAAGTGAACTTTAGGGTTCATTCCACACTCAGCTGCCACCGGCTTACGGTGTCTCTGTAAGTAAATAAACTGATTTCAACTCAATGAAGGTAGTTTCCCTGCTTATCCTTTTTTTTTTTTTTTTCTCATTAAAGAACCCAAGATGGCAAATGCCACAATTTCATTCTTCTTTACGGCTGAGTAATATTTCATTGAGAATATATATACCACATTTTGCCTATCATGCTAAGTGAAATAAGTCAATCCCAAAAAACCAAAGGCCAAATGTTCTCTCTGATATGTGGAAGCGATCACACAATAAGGGGGAGGAGGGAAGAGTAGAAGTTTCTTGAATTAGATGAAGGGGAAGGAAGGGAAGGGAGGGAGGATGGGAATAGGAAAGGCAGTAGAATGAATAGGACATAACTTTCCTATGCTCATATATAAATACACAACCAGTGAAATTACGTAGCATGTGCAATGGTGAGAATAAGAGCGTAATTAGAGTAAGCCATATTCCATGTATATATGATACCTCCCAATATACTCTACTGTCAGGTGTATCTAAAAAGAACAAATTTTAAAAACCAGGTAAAACCAGCTGGTCTTTGAAGGCTCTTTAATGAGCTGGGCAGTGCCAGCTTTGTGGTCACATACTGGAAAGCCCTAAGCTTGGTGTAAGGTCCACTATCTTGAAGTTCTGATACACTTTTGAAAAAAGGGACCTGAATTTATGCTTTGCACTGGGATCCACAAATTATGCCATTGGTCCTGCACACGGAACAGATCAAACATGCAGAAGGGGGATGGAAGCTCTTGTTTCTGTCGGACCCTACGGCTCCTTGAAACGTCATCTGTTTATTCTAGGACGCCCTCTCCCTACATGAACGGAAGCTCCGTGAAGGAGTACTTCTCTCTTGTTCATTATCTAACTACTACTGCCTGGCCCACTCCAGGCACCCAATAAATAATTGATGAATGAATAAGTGAGATGAAGCAATAAAGACAAAAACATGTTTTTCAGCACTGTGACAAAATGCTGTCGCAGTTGGTGTTCACTGAACACCGATTGCTGTGGTTCCAGTGTGTCCCTCAGAGATCATGTGTTAGAAACTCCACCCTCAAAGTCATTTGATAATGGTGTTTGGAGGCGGGGTTCTTTAGGATTAGATGAAGTCATGAGGAAGGGATCCCCATAATATCATTTGTGCTTTTACAAGAAGAAGAAGAGGGACCCAAGCTGGCAGGCTCACGCTGTCTCACCATGTGAAACTGTCTGCATTAGAGGTGGAAAGAAGACTCTTGCCAGAAGCTGCTGCCATACTCTTAGACTTTCCAACCTCTAAAACCATGAACCAAACAAATTTCTATCTTTTTTATAAATTACCCAGTCTCAGGTATTTTATTATAGCAACAGAAAATGGACTACTACACCTACCAAGGATGAAGTGCAGGGTTACCTTCTGTGGGAAAAACCATCAGGAAGACCCCCTACCTTGCATCCTTAGAATGTAGTGGAGTTGGAGAGACAAAACCCATGTGTGAGACCAGTGTCTAATAGGTAGCCAAGGGACACAGTGAATGAGTGTCAGCGAGGAGTGGTCCTGACAAGAGGTCCTTGAGGTCAAGAGCCAGAGAGATCACTGTGGACAGTACTGATCTTAACAGTCTATGTTAATTGATTTAATGTTCCCAGTGACCCTATGAGATAGGCTGTTTATCACACACACACACACATATTTTAGGGATGAGAAAGTTCTAGAAGCTCACACAGCTAGAGCGTAGTGGGACGTGGGCATGAAAATTGCCAAGGCTCCTGAAGCTGCGGGTGTGAGCGCTGAGCTCTGTTCTGCAGGCGTCTGGTGGAGAGCAGGTGAGGGAGTTCTCTGGCAGGACAGCACATCTTGAGCTGCAGGCTGAGACATGGTGG
Organism: Sciurus carolinensis; assembly: GCF_902686445.1. NCBI lineage: Eukaryota > Metazoa > Chordata > Mammalia > Rodentia > Sciuridae > Sciurus > Sciurus carolinensis. Next base: position 130,123,328 of record NC_062221.1, on the reverse strand, counting down.
TGTTGTCCACCATGATCAAGGAAGCAGTGGGAACACGGAGTTTGCAAACAAGAAATACTGTCCTGCATCTGAGATGGAAGCGGCTTTCCAGAGGACGTGAGGATCTGGAGATGCCCAGGACAGGCTCAGGCCTGGGGAGCCCGAGGGCGGGTGATCAGGGGAACAGGAGGCAGGAGTCTGCCGATGGCAGATCCTCTAGCCTCCTCATGACACGGCCCCTGCACTCCCACCCCCAGAGCCGCCTCCAGCCTGCTCGCTCTCCTTCTGGGAAAGGTCTGCCGCGCCCCTTCCTCTGCTGCACCTCCCCACCTGCAGTGTGCTCTGTCCCACCCACGCCCTGGGATCACCGGGACCAACCACGGTCTTCTCCAAGAGACGGAAGGCAGTGCCAGTTCTCCTCTGTCTCTGGAACTCTGGTGTCTGAGCACTCTTGCTGAGGGCCTCCTCGCCGACCGTGGCTCCCGGGTGCCCTCCACCCAGCGTGCCTCCAGTTCCTCTATCCCAGAGCCCTCTGCAGTGCCGCCACCCAAAGCAAGCTCACTCCCGGATCGGGGCTCTCCTCTCCCATCTGCTCCCTCTGGCCTGCGATTCTCCCATGGTGCTGTTGAACCACGGGATTACAGCCCTCCGTGGGGGCCCATCTCCAGAAGACCTCCAGTAATGACCGCCCAGGCTCCACTTCCAGGAACTTCTCCAAATGCATCTCTGGCCCTGTCCCCACCGACATTCCAGCTGCCCCACCTACCCTGCCGGCTCTCCCGGGTTCCCTTCCTGGATTCCTGCTGCCTGTCTCTGAGGCTGGCTCTAACACTGTCCCAGGAGCCTCAGTGGGAAGCTTCTGCTCCCTCCTCCTCCTCCTCCTCCTCCTCCTCACACCCTCCCCTCTCTGGGGCCCTAGTGGGACACTCACTGTGGGTGAGTGGGCATGGAAAGGCACTGCAGGTGACAGGGGACATGCAATGGGGCTGGCTGCTTGTGCAGATGCAGAGCTGTGGGTGGTGATGAGTTAGGTCGGTGGGTCTTATGGAAGCCACTGTGTCTGCCAGAAGCTCGGTTGGGGCTGTGCTGTGACTGAACGTGTCCCTCACAGTTCATGTGCTGCATACTCCCCAAATGCATATGCTGATGGTATTTGGAGGTGTGGCCTTTGGGGGGTGATTAGGATTAGGTGAGGTCATCATGGTAAGGCCCCCATGATGGCATTAAAGGCTTTAGAGACCTCAGCTAGCATGATGGCTCTGTCTTGTCACAATGCCCTTCACTGTGTTATGACAGCAAGAAGACTCTCACCAGAGGCCAGCACCATGTCCTCGGACTTCCTGGCCTCCAGAATGGTAAGCTAAATAAACCTCTATTCTTTATAAATTAGCTAGTCTGTGGTATTTTGTTGTAGCAAAAGAAAACAGTCTGAAGCTAAAATCATAAATCCATACATCTACTGAGAGAAAGGGGTCAGAAAAAGAAGCAAGTAATGGCTCAGGTAAACTACCTGGCTGATCCACAGAGAGGGTGGTGCATGTGAGTCGAACAGGCTAGTACAGGCCCTCAATCAATAAATGGAAGCTCCTTTGTCAAGGATGCTGGCATCAAACTATATTCCAAGGAGCCCCAGTATTCTAAGGAAGCACCCTGGGGACCGCATAGTGTAGGTAAAGGGAAGGAGCATGTGTCTCACGGAAGCTCCGTTTTCATCTCTGTGTCAAATGGAGAGTTGTCAAGGAGTCTAGTTGAAAGAAAGCTCTATGGCTAACCACGAAAAAGTTGGAAAGACAATGACCTTGAGGAAAAAGCAATTAAATATATATGTGTGTATATATGTATATGTATAAATATGTATATATGTATATATATATATATTTTTCAGTCCTCTGTGTCTGCAAGTTTCATATCCTCAGTTCAAACAACAACACATAGAAAATATTTTTTAAATTCCAGAAAGTTCCTAAAAGTAAAACTTGAATTTGTTGTGCTCTGAGAACTGTGCTGAATCCGCAAGAAAGAAGTGGTGTGTGTTCTTCTATTAGGTAATGGAAGTAACCTTCAGAGGGTCTCAGGTTTACAGAGGGCATGCATGGTCGGTATGCAAACACCACGCCACTTCATTCAAGGGTCTGAGGGGTCCTGAGCCATCCCCCGCAGATACCGAGGGATGGCTGTGTACATATCGCCACCAGTGGGGAGGGCTATTATAAAAGCAAGGCTTTGACTATATTCATGAAGGTTCCGTCTATTCTGTTAAGAACAATTCCACAGTGCCTGATGATTGGGGTGCTGGTCACACAGCAGGCACTTGACAAATAGGTATTTAATGAATGAAGGAGTGGACTGGAGTAAACAGCCTAGCCCATCAGCCAATACACACATCCCATGTATCTGGCTTTAGAATGTGGGTTTTTTGGGGAAAGGGAGTCCCTGATCTGTGAGTTTGAATCTGGGCTGAGAAAAGCCGCCTCCAGGAAAGAGGTTTAACTGTCGCTCTTTTGAGTGGCCCCTGGATCAGCTCTTCTCAGCAGCTACCCCGGGCTTGGAATGAATCCATCTTTCCCTGCCCGCTCAGAATACCCCAGTCTAAAGAAGGCAACTTGCCAGACCTACTCCGGTGGTTCCTTCTGAGTGACGAGTACACAAGGCAAGTCAAGAAGTTGATAAAGCTGAAACAGAATGTTTTAAGGGCCTGTCTCTACCAAGTGCCAGAAACGTCAAGTACACCCTTGTGAAGAGTAAGTTTACCTCTATTACAGGTTGAGCATCCATAATCCAAAAACCCCAAATCCAAAATGCTTCAAAATTTGAACTTATTGAATGCCAACGTGACCACCACTGGAAGATTTCATACCATGAAGTTTTGTTTTAGGTGCAAAATTATTAAAAAATATTGTATAAATTACCTTCAGGCTTTGTGTCTAGGCTTTCTGTGAAGCGGAAGTGAATTCCTTGTTCAGACTTGGGTTCCATTCCCAAGGTATCTCATTATGTACAAGCAAATGTTCCAAAATCCCAAGAGTAGAATCCAAGGCAGAGCACCGCTGGTCCCAAGCATCTGGGCTAAGGGACACTCAGCAGCAGCAGAGAGGGAAGGGCATCATTGGGGTCCACCCAAGGCTCAAATTAAGGTCTCATAGATTGTTTGCAAAGGTGGGGCTGGAAGGAGGGTGTGGGCACCATTGCGGACCAGGAACAGCGGAGAGATGTTATCATCTCCTCAAGGGGCCAGGGCGGTGGGTTCCAGAACACGGAGAGGGAGGCTCCAGGCAAAGGGAGGCTGAATGGAGCTGGGGCCTTGGACTGAGGTGGTGATGCTTCTGCTGTGTGAGTGGGACGTCCTGCAAGATGAGAGCCCTGGGGCAGGACAGTGTGCACTCCCCGGCTGCCCACCCAATGCTGGGCGTGCCCGTGAGGTTGCCAGGCGACTGCAGAATCGAAAGCCCACGTAAGGCTGGGGGTAGGGCTCTGTGGTAGAGCTCTTGCCTAGCATGCCTGAGGCCCTGGGTTCAATCTCTCTCTCATTGGTGCCCTGGCTATGAGGTGGGCGGCTTTGCTCTTCCATGTCCTCCCTACCGTGTGCTACCTTGGCTGGCAATGAGCCCTGCCAACCAAGCATTCACTGAAACCTCTGAAACCTCAAATAAACCTTCTGTCCTTATAAGTTTATTATATCAGGTATTTTGTTATAGTAACAGAAAGATGCTAACACATTCAGGAAAGTGGGACTTTTGAAAAAAGCCTACAGGACTTTGACAACCGATAAGTCTAAATTACATGCCTTCTTTGGTCCTGTGAAGCAAAAACAAGCTTCTAGGGTATGTTGTGCAGAACTAAATATTAAGGCCCAAAACCTGTATGTAGAAAAAAAAAAATGGAAGGAGATTCACAAAGAAGGTTGTAGAGGATATTTTCTGTTAGAGGGAACGATATATATTCCCTCTCACCCCTTTTGATTTTAAGGTACTTTCCACATTTTAGTGAGTTAACATTGCTCTAAAATAAAAAAGTACAAAATGAACTTTCTCAAAAAATAGAAGAGACAGGTCTGGACAGAAGACAACTTTTGAGTAGCAAGAGTCTTGGAGGCATTTTTTTCAAAAGTGTAACATTTTCTGTAAATATTATATTAAACTATACTTTGTATAACTTAACTTGTCCCAGAAGCCATGAGAAGTTTCTCGAGAAGTAAAGACATCCTCTCAACGTTCCTCAAGTTTATTTTTTTACAGCTTTGTGGGCGCACAGGGTTGATTAAGGATGTTTTTGTTGTCTTTAGGAGCCTCGTTATTATTTGGGGTTCTTGGCTGAGACGTTTACCAGTTGGGACAAACAAAAGATTCTGTTTCTCCTCAAATAAACTCAACTGCAGTCCTGGAGCGTAAGGCAGCCCAGAGTCCCTCCTCCACCAGACGGGGTCTCTCAAGGGATTTGCCCTGCAGTGCGGGGTTCCTGGACAAGCTGCCTGTGTGGGAATCACGGACATTATCTTAAAAGGTCAATGTTTTCAAACGTAATTCTTGTTGTTTCCCTTTTTTCTGTTACAAAATAAATACATGTCCATATTAAAAAGCACAGATAAGCCAAAAAATCCCCAATAAATTCCACTATCAAGAAAAGAAATTGACCTTTAAAGAACATGCCTCCCTTTTCTGTGTGCAAGTCCCTCCCCATCACCAGCAGTGCATGCATATGACCATGAATTCGACTCCTTCCCACGTAGTAATAAATTTGTAAACATTTTAACGTATGCATTCTTTTAAAGAGCTGCACGAGCTTTTCGTTTTGTGGATGGGCCAGCATCCACAAAGCACAAGCATGGCAGCTTCCGTAGGAATTCTTGGTGTTGGATTGCTTTGTCAGAGGGTATTAAAAACATTAAGACTTGGGACACAGACTGCCAAACTATTATCCAGAAAACTGGCTCCAGTATGTTTTGCTGCCAGAATTGTACGAGAGTCCTAGAGATGTTGTGCTTGCGTAGAGCTTTATGGACAAATGTGCCAGACCCTATTCTTTACACTTGAGAGGCTGAGGCGAGAGGATTGCAAGTTTTGAGGCCAGTCTCAGCAACTTAGCAAGGCCCTAAGCAACACAGCAAGACCATGTCTCAAAACAAAAATCAAAAGGGCCGGGGATGTGGCTCAGTGGGAAAGTGCCCTGGGTTCAATCCACAGTGGGGGAAAGAAAACAAGACTCCCCGGAAATAGCTGATGGGAGGTCTTGGGGCGGTCGGTATAGTGGACATGTTTGCGTGGGAGTGAAAGAACTTATCTCAATGAAAGAACCCACGTGTGGTTTCAGGAAAGGGCGCAAGGTGATTCAGGTGTGACTCAGGTTGACCACGTCCTTGTTGACCCTGAGCTCGGCACCATTTGAGGGTTTTGCTGTTGTTTTACGGTGGTTCTTTCCCTCCCACGCTGCTTTTCTTTGCGCTCTGCCTAGCTGGCAGACTCCTCTCCACCCTCAGTACGTGTGATAACAAGGTATTCAACCATTTCAGTTTTGACTTTTGGCAATTGTTAAACACTGAAACTGAAGTTAATCGCTCTGTACAGCCTGTGTTTATTTAGATAATTGGGCTGGCTGCTCTTAAGTGGCCCTGTCTTGGCAGTGGGAACTTCTGGCACCCCTGATCTTTGGCTGAAAAGTCCAGACCTGCCCACACTTGGCCTTGGGACAACCTGAGCCCCACCTTCGCGGGCCGTCCTCTTATTAAGGAAATAGCAGAATCCCTGGATCCCATCCAGAAAACCTAACTGCAGCAGGAAGTGACGCCCCATAGTGCACCAGCCAGGCGCACTTTCTGAATCCCGGGGCCTCGTACCAGGTTCTCTGGGAAGGCTCACTGCCTCCTTGTGTTAAAAATGCCATCTGCTGGCATTCACTGGGGACCAATGAGGAGCCAATATTTTCATGCCTTCCTCTCAGTTTCCCTTCCCCAAGATGAGGCCTAAGTTCTGATGGATCCGAGTTGCTCCAAGACCTTTCATAAATGTCCCTGGGTGAGCCACTGTCCCGATGAAGAACTCAGATCCATGTCTTAACAGATCCCTCAGGAGAGTAAGGTGTCACTTTCTGAAGAAGGTCTCACACTGGCTTGCTCTGTCTGTCCTGCCACTTCTTCCCTTTTACTTAAAAGCATGGTCATCAATTTTGCATTAGCTGGTGAGAGCTGCTGTAACATATACCACAGACCGAGTGGCTTAAATAGCAGAAATGTATGTCTGGAGGTGGGAAGTTCAAGATCAAGGTGCCAGCAGGGCTGGTTTCCTTGGAGGCCTCTCTTCTTGGCTTGCCAATGGCTGTCTTCTCCCTGTGTCTTCACATGGCCACTGCTCTGTACATATCTCCTCTTAGAAGGACAAAGTCACCTTGGATTAGGGCCCATCCATATGACCTCATTTTACCTTAATCACTTCTTTAAAGACCCCATCCCCAAATAAGACCACATTCTGAGGCACTGGGGGGTTAGGGCTTTAGTGTCTGCATTTTGGAGGGAGAGAACACAAAGCAACCCAAAACAGCCTACCAGGTGATTCCCTGTGTAGCCTCTTCCCACAAACCCTAAGAGCTGTCTCTGTGCCCAGGAGAGTAAGGACAAGGTGACAGTGTGCATCTCTAATTGCTCTTCTGCATAACCTTCTTGGGAGAAATCAGCTGCCATTTTTTTTTTTTTTTTTTTTTTGGTGCTGGGAATTGAACCCAGGACCCTTGTGCATACAAGGCAAGCACTCTACCAACTGAGCTCTATCCTCAGCCCCTGCCATGTTTTCTTTTAACCCATTTAATTTTGGACTATTTTGTTACACAGTCATAGAAAATGAATATGTTTTGATCCCTGGAAACGGATTGCTGGAGTAACAAAATCCTAAACCACAGTAATGCCCTGAGACCGGTGGGAGATATGAGCTGGGAGACCCGGAGGGAAGAATAGGTAAGTCTGAGGACCTTGAGGAGAAGCCTAGTATCTGCAATCTTGGTGCCCATGGCCACCTGCAGCCTTGGTGCAAAGCTTCCAGACTCTACAGGGACTGGCAGCATGTGCTGGGTTTTCCCTGAAGGTGCCCGGGCTATCCTCAGCCCCTGATTTTGGTCTTGAGCAGCTGTATCTTTACCCTTTACTCTGCTGTGCCACACAAATATAACCGTCTATGTGTGGGATGATGGGAGAAGGTTGGGAAGCTCTGTTCCAGACAAGGCTGTGGTGTGTGCCCCTTTGTGACCACTTCATGCCTACACCCCACACCTGGACTGTCTCATGCATGCTTAAATGTCATGCCCAGGGGATGGGGGCACCGCCCTCCTCCCTCTGCACCACAGCTCAGAGGCTGTTTTGAGGCAGGCGTGAGGACCCTTGGATTCTTAGAAATGTCCAGTGGGAGCATGCATCCCCTTGGAAAGGTACGAGGGGTACCTCCTGCCTGGAGGTGCTTGTGGGGACATGATGGCATCTCATTCATAACTTGGGGATCACACATGCACACACCCTGACTTCTACCAGGGTTCCTCTACCCAGCCACTCGGTTCCTTCCTCTCAAATTCATTCTACATACAACACACACGGAATAGAAAAAAGTAACCACTCTGCATAATAAACCCAAACTACAAGTTCAGAAATAATAGACTCTGAGGGTGGGACTGTTATTGCAGAAAAAGCATAGAAAGGGCTACTCTCTCTACTCTTCCAAGAGGTGATAAAACTTTGTGAAATCAATCAATCAATCAATCAATCAAAGTCCCAACAGGAAAAAAAAAAAAAGGCTACCGAAACAATGTGTATAAATAGGAATACGAGAATCTCAAAAACGTGGGGAAATGTTCAAGGTCATTCATAATCCAAGAAAGGCAAATGGAAACAGTGTTGCCAGATCATCTTCCACCTCTTAGATTGAAACATTCAGGAAAATCATACATATGGCTGCAAAGCCACAGTTGAGCCTTACTCTTTACACATACGAGTTGGTAGAAAAAGATTTTGGCTGATACGTTTGAAGAATAGAAAACACGCCTATGCCCTCGTTGGGTAGAAGATGTCTGAGAATTTCTCCCAAGAAGACATTCCAGGAGAAAGCAAAAGCTACAAGCACCAGGTCCTTATGCATTATTTAGAATATGTTGAAAGTCCAAAACAACAAAAATATCCAGGCACCGGACAATGGTTAAATAAGTTGTGTAATGTATCCCTTTAACAAGATGGCCAGGGAGTGATGGACATACTTAGGATCTTGTTGGCCACCTGGAAAAACACCCATGACCAAGGAAAAAGAAAAAAGCAGAATACAAATCAGCATGATGTGAAACTTTTCTATGCTGACACAGTAGGACTTTGAAGAAATGAAGACTAGAAACATTATCATTTGGACACAATGTGTAGTCGGATCTTTTTGTTATTTCTGTTAAATGTTACTGCAGTGTTTGTGCAGAAGGAAAATAATGATGATGATGATATTGTAGAAAGGCCTAGAAAGGCTCTCTCCCCCATGTCTGAGTCTTAAAGACACACTTCCCTGTTGTGAAAACCAGTGTTCCCTGACTACTGGGTGCTTCTTAATCACGTGCCTTTCCAGCAGGGCACCCTGGGTCTGAAGCACATGGGGTTTGCCAGACCTTAATTTATATGCAAGAGGAAAAGCATGCACATCAACCCTCTCCAACCAGATGTTCCGGGATGCAAACTGCAGAACACCCTTCTAGAGGCTTCTGATGAGAACCAGTCTGTGTACCAAACCATGCCAGGGTCTCCGGTGAAGGATAAATAGCCCTTTCCCCTTCTTCAAAGCCAGGCGACTGAGCTGCGGTAATAACTGGGAAATCAGAGCAGAGATCACACACACACACACTGGCAGCCTGTGGCCCGGATGTCGCCTGGAGGCATGTTTTGTTTGGCTCACTCGGTGTTTTAAAAGCTGGAACATTTCGCATTTTTTTAAAACCCAGATTTCCAGCATCTCAGGAGTGGTGAGGAGCTACAACAGGCCACCTTCGCAGCCCGCAGTCAGCCGACCCCCTCTCTGTAGGAGCCGCGTGTGGGCGCCTCTGCATGCGGAGGAGGGACTCTGGTTCATCCGCACGTCTCCAGGTTCACAGGGGCACCTGTTCTGTGCCAGGCGCCACTCTAGTTGCTGGGAACTCCAGAGACGCAGTCCTGTGGAGCTCCGTTTCTGGGGAGATGGGCCACACGCACATAACGTGGACTGTTTCCACACAAGGAAGAAAATCGAGCAGGGAGAACCGGAGAAGGGCGGCAGGGGCAGGTGCTGGGACACTGATCCCAGGTGAAGTTCCAGGAGACTGCTGGATGGTGAGACTGAGCCAGCTACACAGAGGTGTGGAGGAGAAGAGTCCAGGCCAAAGAAAGAGCTGGTGCAAAGGCCCGGGGGTCTGAATGAGCATGAGATGCTCCAGAAGTCATGAGGTAAGGGGCAGAGTGGCAGATGTCAGCAGGGACCGCAGGTATCCTAATTACAACGGGCAGCGTACAGCGCTTCACAGAGGGGACAGTGAGATCTATCTTACTTTAATGACATCCCTCTGCCTGCTAACTGTAGGGCAGCAGTCCTAAAGGTGCAGGGAGAGAAGCCCAGAGTGGGCTGGGAGCAAAGAGTAAAGATTACAGGGACACCGGCATCCCAGGACTATAGGACTTGTGGATAGGTCACCGGTTAGAGCCAGGGGTTCAAAGAGTGTACTTTTTCAGGTGGGTGACATCAAGCCTCTTTATACCGGAGGGATACAGAGATGATTTTACGTGCCAAGCACACGTTAAAATCTAAGCCGTGGTTTAACCTGGCCACGGAATGAATGGCTTCTTAGCATTTGGTTAGATGAAGAAGATGCACCCACAGGCACAGCCTGGTACCCCGGCACACCTTGAGATGTGCCCACCCAGGAGGTGAGAAGGGAGCTAGGTTTCCACGCGAGGCCAAGTTGGGATGCACTGGGCACCCTCAAAGGCCACCCTTGGCTTCCTCTCTGGGCCCCTTCACACGGAAGAGCACAGAGGGGCTCTGGCGTTTGGCCTGTGGCTCACAAAGGCCGTGCAGAGCTTGCTCATCCCGTGTGCACCAAGCACAAAGACGGACGCCCCGACGGTGAGGCACACGGGTGGGAGAGGCTGCACAGGTCCTCCTGCCAAGCTCAAGCTGTCTGTCCTGAACGGCTGGCAAGACATGCAGACTCCACTCACAGACCCTCCCCCGTCCAGGAGGCTATGGACAGCTGACCTGAGGAGTCCGCCAATCTCCATGGAAACCTGTCTTTCTTTTGGACATGGTACCTGGTGATAGTTTATTGGACTGATTAATCTGACTATTTAAACCTAGTCCCCATCCAACTTCCAGGAACATAGGCAGCAATCTACTGAATTTAAATCATTGAGCTGACCGATCTACTTACTCAGCTGAATGACTTTTTTCCTTTTTGGGGGGCTACTGGGGATTGAACTCAGGGGCACTCGACTACAGAGCCACATCCCCAGCCCTGTTTTGTATTTTACTTAAAGACAGGGTCTCACTGAGTTGCTTAGGGCCTCACTTTTGCTGAGGCTGGCTTTGAACTCACGATCCTCCTGCCTCAGCCTCCCAAGCCACTAGAATTACTGGCATATACCACCGCACTCCGCCTGAATGATCTTTTCTCAGAACAGCTGAGACGATCTCTTACTGCTGCTTCCCCAAACACATGCAGCCAGGGAAGATCTAGGAAGCCTGAGAAATGGGGTGCCCTTCCCCTTCTCTGATATGGTGTTGAGGGAGCAGAATGCACACAGAAGCAGCAGCCCGTGGTGCCCTGCAAAACCCCATGAATCCCCTTTAGGAAACTTGCTGAATAATAAAAAAGAATGAAGTCGTGTTCTGCAGAAAGGGGTTAGATGGGAGAGCTTCTTATTCAGCCAAGGAACCCGGACCCTGCAGGGAGCCATGCAGGTGCCAGGAAGGGCAGCGACAGTTACCTAGCAGAATGCCTCTGGCCTCCCTGGGGAGACAGGCAAGCCCAGGAGCAGGGAGACTCCGACAATGGCCCAGGCAATGGTCCCTCCCCTAAGACAGTAGCAGGGAGAAGGCAGACAGAGCAGCAAGAAGCTGTAGTTTGTTGAGAGGGAGGATGGAGTTTCAGGAACTCACAGGTCGCTTGGGGAATGGAGTAGAGGAGGGTGACATTAGCAGCCAATAGAAAGCCCCCTCACAAATACCTCTCTGCCTGGTTAGCAGTCACAGCTGTGAAGACAGGAGCCCTATCACCCAGATCTACTTAAGAGCAGCTGGATGCCCATGCCAGCCTGCCTCTGGGGTCTGCCAGAGCTGCCCTTTAACAGCTCTCCTCCATCCTCAACAGAGCAGCTTTCCCCCGACGCTGGGTATGGGCCTATACATTAGTCCATTTTCGGTTACTATAACAAAGTGACCTGAAGCTGGATAACATTATAAAGAAAAGAGGTTTATGAGGCTCACAGTTCTTGTTCAAGGTCAAGGGCCCACATCTGGTGATAACCTTTTCTGACAGTCCTGAGGCAGCTCACGGCATTAAAGGCAAGAGATGAGAAGAGTATACGTGTGTGTCTCTTCTGATCTTTCACTTTCTTCTTTTAACATCACCAGTATTCAATCACAGAGACTCCATGAGGCCATTGGGATGACCTTACCTAAAACTAATCCCCTCCCAAATCCCCACTTTTTTTTAAAATAGTACTGGGGATTGAACCCAGGGACACTTTATCACTAAGCTACATTCCCAGACCCTTTTGTTTTTTATTTTGAGACAGGGACTCACAGAGTTGCCCAGACTGATCTCAAACATGTGATCCTCCTGCCTCAGCCTCCCAAGTAGTTGGAATCACAGGCGTGCACCGCCGAGCCATAGCATCCTGCCCGGGCCCTCTAAACGTCATGTCTTCATAATGTAAGTTACAATCATCCCGTCTCCAGTCTCACAGGGTTAACTTATTCCAGCATTATTTCAAAAGTCCAAAGTCTCATCTGAGACTCGAGGCAAACTCCTCGCAGCTGTAAGCCTGTCGATAAAAACAAGTCACCTGCTTCCCAGATACCAGGACAGGGCAGGTCTTGCACTGTGCCCCTGGAGGGTGTCCTGAGCCCCTTTCCTGCCCTGGAAGGGCTCTGGGTCTGCAAGGGGAGGGGCAGCCTCTCCGGAGGACCCGGGGTCCTGTTTCCTGTTCTGATGCAAAGCCCCTGACTCGTTTCATCCACACTAATCTCTGCAAGTGGTTTCTTGGTCACAAACCTTCCCTGCTTTTCTCAGCTCCTTCCTTGGCCAAGCTGGGGGTTTTTCAAACCTTTCCATCCTGTTTCCTTTTGCTCTTGAGTCTCACAGTCAATCTGACTGAAAGCAGCCCATGAGGCCCAGGCTGCAGTGCATGTAAATGCCTGTGCTTTTTGACATCACCTCTGCCAAGTAAACTAGCCTGTCACCTTTAAGTTTCACAAAGTCTTCGGGCTTGGACACCATGCAGTCAGGGTCTTTGCTCCATCATAACAAGGGTGACCTTTTCTTTAGTCTCCAAGAGGATCCTTGCTTCCATCTTAGACTAATTCCCTGGTCTCTTCTCCTGATCCTCACCAGACACTCCAACAATGCTCTCCATACAGGAGTCCCTGTCTAGCCTGCTCCTTCAAACTTCCAATCTCTGCCCAAGTGACTCCAAAGTCACTTCTACATTTTCAGGTATAGTTATGGTAATGACCCCACATTCCTAGTACCAATTTTCTGTATCAGTTTGTGTGCTTTTACTATAATCAAACACATGAGCTGGGTAACATTATAAAGGAAAGAGGTTCTGCTTCTAGGTCAAGGACCCACATCTGGTGATGGCCTTCTTTCCATGTGTGTGGTACTGGAGATAGAACCTAGGGACTTGCACATGCTGGGCAAGCATTCTACCACTGAACTACACCTCAAGCCCTTTCTTAAATTTTATTCTGAGACAGAGTCTTAGTAAATTGTTGAGGCTGGCCTCAAACTTATGATCCTCCTGCTTCGGCCTCCTGAGCAGCTGGGATACCAGGCACGTGCTACCCTACCTGGCTTGGTGAAGCCCTTTCACTGGCAGAGTCCTGAGGCAGAGCAGAGCATGACAAGGCGACAGACAGAGAGCAGGAAAGACAGCAGAGTCTCTCCTGGACTCTCTCTTCTTTTAAAGTCACCAATATTCTGTCAGGGGAACTCCCCTGGGGTGGCCTTATCCGATCCTAATCACCTCCTCAAGGGCCTCCTTAGGCACCAGAGTCAGATCAGGGTTCCCCCTCCCAATACTTCCAGTGGGGAGTAAATGTCAGCTCACGAACCCTGACTGTGCCACACCATCACGAGCCCTTTGGTGGCCCGTGATCCTGGTGATCTGGTTCTCTCCCAAGTCACCTGCAAGTTCACCCATACAGTCGGTCAGATCAATTCCTTTTTTTTTTTTTTTTTTTTCTTTTTTAGGTCCAAGGTTCTTCTTAGACAAAAATTTATTCTTACAATTAATTTTTAATTTCACATGCCATTCATGAATAAATTGTAATAATTTAATATATCGAGGAGCTCATTTTTGAAGTTGATCAATAAGTGTGACTGCTTGGGCTGTCTCGTGGCCAGGCCTGCTCTCACTGGTAATGTAGTAGAGAGACATCAAGCTTTTTCACTGTTACAGGATGGAATTTGATGGTTAATTTTATGCTTCCATGGACCAAGCTTCAATATCCAGTTACTGAATCAGAAATCAGTGTAGATGCTACTGTAAAGGTATTTTTTAAGATGATACTGACATTTAAATCAATAGACTTGCAGTAAGATAGATTGCCCTCCGCACTGTGGGTGGGCCTCACGTAATCAGTTGAAAGCCTTAAGGACAAAGACAAGTTTCTCTAACAAGGAATTCTCAAGGCTGCAGGAGAGAAATTCTGCCTGAGTTTGCAGCCTGCTCTCTGCAGAATTTGAACTCAAGATCTCAGCATCAACAATCCCATGACTCTCCAGCCTGCCAAACTGTCCTGCAGATTTCAGACTTGCCAGCTAACGATCTCTTTCTCTTTTTCCACGTGTGCACACACACACGTGCACACTCACACACACGATTTCATTGGTTCCATTTCTCTGGAGACCCCTGACTAATAGCACAGAGTGACTCCGATGGGTGGGGCTGTCAGACTACACTGGGCTCATCTCAGCTCCAGACTGCAGAGCACTAAGTGACACTGAGCACTCTAGATACCATCCAGCCTCCAGGCCTTGAACTGGCTCCCCTCTCTCCCTGGACACTCCTTTCCAAGTGTCTGCAGGGTCCTTCCCTCGTCTCCTCCAAGTCTCTGCCCAACGCGCGCCTTGCTCCATTAATCTCACCTCTCCGCAGCTCGCCCCGCTCCTCCGCCTCCACTCCCTGGTGTGAGTTCCTCCTTAGACTTATCTGCACCTGACGTAGGACATAACATCGTCCCTCAGTGTCGGGGGCCTGGGTTCCAGGGTCCCCTGCAGATGCCACACTGCACGCATGCGCAAGTCCCTTAGACAGAACGGCGCGGTGTTTGCACACCACCTCCGCACGGCTTCTCGTGCGCTCTACATCATCTCCGCATGATGAACACCTAGTGCGATGTACAAACTAGGTCAATATGTGGCGCACTATTGTTTAGAGAATAATAATAAGGCGGGGAGGAAGTTTGTCCGTGTTCAGTTTAGGTAAAGCTTGCCCCCAAATGTTTCCAAACTTGATTTCAATCCTCTGGGACGAATCATCAGAAGCAGAACTCAGACGTGAAGGCGACCGTCCTTGTTCCTTTCTTTTCTGTTTTCTCATGCCTCCCTGTCCACTGCTGGGAGGTCAGATCATCGCTGTATAGACTGTGCTGGTCACTGATGCCGCCCCAGGGCTCAGACAGGGCTCTGCATACAGCAGGTGCTCCATAACTACTCATTGTGGAATGAATGAACAACGGGCAGATTAAGGAGAGTGGGGCAGAAAAAGGCCCAACGCCAGGAGGCAGGTCCTCCTACCCTCGACTTTCCCTCTGATCCGGATACTGACCCCTGGAGTGGCTTCGTTCCCAGGGGACCCAGGACTTTAGTCCACTCAGACGGCACCTCACTAAGCAAACAAGCACGTACCGAAGGGGGGCAGGCGCTGGGCGTCCGAGGCGCAGGCGTCCCTCTCCTGGGCCCTCCTGCCGTAGCTGGCGGAGTAGATGTTGAGGAACTTGGACTGGTGGCAGTGCAGCCTCAGCTCCTGGTCTTCGCACACGGTTGCGTTTTTCAGTTCATCTGCGGTAGAAGCGAAAGCAGCGGCACCATCAGCTTCCCTCGGAAGGAAGGGTGAGCCCCGTCCCGGTCCTGGCTGCCGGTGCCCCAGAGCTGCGCTCCAGGGCGTCTGTGGCCCTGGAAAACAGTCCTCTTCAGGAAGCAGTGGGAAGTGACCTGCTGACAGCACCAAGACCCCAGGAAGGACACCGAGGCGCAGAGGAGACCAGGGTGAAGGGAGCAGAGCTGGCTTAGGCCTGGCCTGCTGGGAGCTTCTCTCTCCCCACTGGATCTCATGGATTCCTGACTGCAGGGGCCCTTTAAATGTGGACCCAGCAAAAGACTGGGAGTGACCTGGGAGATGCACCCAGGTAAACCTCGCCACCAGCACCAGCTAGGCAGCAGCTTCCCCAGAGATGAAGACAAGCAGATGATACAAAAGCAAACTCTTATTACTATTATTATTTTGCTAGGAAATCGGGCCAAAACAAGGTGCTGAGTCTGTAAAGAATCCCTCTTTGTGGAAGTGAGACGTTGCCTCATGTCCAATAATCCAGGAACAAGGACCCCACGGGGCTACCCTGAGCTGAGCAATGTGTGCTGTTCAGAAGGAGGTGGGCAAAGTTTGCTTATCTGTTTGCCATAACAGAATCTTTCTTTGAATGTCATATGGTGACATTATAAAGGCACTGCTGAAGAAAACAGTTTAATTTTTAAGAGTGTATCCCCCAATCATTCAATTAGTAAAAGGTTTTAATAATGATTTTATTTTAAAAATACCTGCTAACACTCCAGACACAAAAGACTATGTATCAGAGGGTTCCATTTACCATTGTTCCCATATCATCTGAGCTCCTGCTTTGTAGGTTTTCACTTACCCACAGTCAACCACAGGCTGAAAGTAGCAAATGGAAAATTCCAGAAAGATTGACTACATTCCCATAACTTTTATCACAGTAATTGTTATTATTATTTTATTATTGTGTTGTTAAACTCTGATTGTGCCTCGTTTATAAGTTAAACTTTATCATAGGTATGTATGTATATATCAGGCATCTCCTGGGGGGTCTTGGAACATATTCCCCACAGTTAAAAGGGGACAGTCATCATGTGTCACTGGACAATGGGAATAAGTTCTGAGAAATGTGTCACGAGGGAATTTGGTCACTGGGTGAACATCACAGTCACTGACACATAACTAGATGGCTACACACCTACGCTACCTGGAAGAGACTATTGCTCTTAGGCCCAGAACCTACAGGCAATCACAACACAATGATGAGTTTGTGTGCACCTAACCACAGCTACACATAGAAGAGGCACAGTAAAAACACTGGTTGATGGGAATTGTCCAGATCCCTTATAAGCTTATGGGACCACAAAGGTGACCAGTCACTGTGGACACGTAATTATGTGGCACATGACTATATATACTATATTCAGAAAGGGAAGTCTTTAGGAGAAGAATGTAGATTAGTGTTTTCCTGAGACCAGGGATATCATCAAGGAGTGATAGAAAATAGACACAGGAAGCTTTTCGAGATGGTGGAATGTTCTGCAGCTGGACTGTGGTCATGGAAGCAAAACTCAGCAAATACACTAAAGATCATCAAACTGTGCCTTTAAAAATGCATGATTTGTATGCTATAAAAATTATACTAACTTAATAATATCTTTATCTTAAAAAGAATAATGACTAGTAGTCATTAAACACACCCTTTCCACTGGGGCCTGTTCTAAGGGCTTCAGGTGTATTAATAAATTTAACACTCAAAACAGCCACGGGAGCATGAACACCTCCTTTGCACAGTGTCGGAGATGCAGAAGTTGTTTGGAGGCATGATTCACATATTCTGGACACTAACTAGTGACTTCTGCGTTTGAAAATCTCCCAGTCTGTCACTTACTGTAAACTTTGCAAAATCAAAGCCAAGTAAAACATACAGGGGATCATGGTAATTTACTTGCATATGTGGTTAATCCCCACTGCAATATTTTATAAATAAAAAAAACCAAAAAAACAAAAATAGTCTTAACACCCTCTGCTCTGCTTTTTTTTAACTTTATTTTAATTTTTTTCCTACTTTCCACAGAGCAGACGGGAGCTGCTGAGGTTGTCCCGGGCTGTTATACCGGGCTGTTCTGGCATAGTGGTGGCAAAGGGAGGGAGACCATGCCCAGAGGGAAGACGACTAACAACCATCCTGCCCTGAGTTCCCTCATGAACTCGTGTTCCCTTCCGCTTTACCCTCCTGGACTGAAGGCCAGCTGATTCCAGGTCCCCTGCACTTAAAGTCAATGTTTTCCAAACCGTGATAGAAAGCCCACTGATGAGTTTGAGATCAAGTTAGTGGGTTGCGACCAGCACTTTTTAAAATAAGGAAGACAGTAGCTTAGAAAACATCAACGGGCATCCCACAAAGAAAGGATGAACACCTGATCCGTGGAATCAATGTGTAGAATGGTTTGCTCACTATGGGTTGCATTCAGCACAGCGTGAAAGTTCCCACCAGAGCCTTCCAGAAGGGTGTCAGCAATACACATTAGGACTTTGGTTGGTGGCTGGATCTTCGTATCCCCAAATCAATGATGCTTAAGCTCCAAACTTAGAACATGAAAGAAAATAATTTCCAAATGTAAACTCTGCCTTCCCATAACTTGCAAATTCCCATGACTTTCTACCCAAATCAGAAAAACAGCAGTGAGACCAAACTGTTGGACCGCAGAAAGGAAAACCTTTATGACCTCGAGATGATCACCAGCTTTAGAGCTGGCAAACCCTGGCATTGTTCCTTAATGCATTCATCCCCTCTTTTGTTTTGGGTGGTTGCAACTACCTGCAGTCAACTGAAGCCCAAAATTATTAGGCGGAAAAGATTAAATGGAAAATTCTAAAAGTAAACAATTCATAGTTTTAAATTGTGCACTTTTCTGAGTAGTGAGTAGTATGCTGATTTTTTGCCACTTGGCTTAGTGCCACCCACGACATGAATCATTCCTTTTTTCAGTGTATCCACTTGGTATATGCTACCTGCCTGTTAGTCACTTACTAGCTGTCTTGGTTACCAGATTGATTGTCACAGTATTGCAGTGCTTGTATTCAAATTATCTGTATTTTACTTAATAATGGTCCCAAAGCACCCATGTATTGATGCTGGTGATTTTATTATAGTATGTTGACATAATTGTGCTGTTTCATTGTTAATTTTCATTAATCTCTTACTGTGCCTAATTTATAAATTAAACTTTATAATAGGTGTGTCTGTATAGGAAAAACATAGTACACACTAGATTCAGTACTAGCTGTGGTTTTGGGCGTCCACTGGAGATCTTGGAACACATTCTCTATGGATAAGATTGGCCTACTGTGCATAAAATGGGAGCATTCAGGATAATCAAAGGCTCAGAGCAGAGGGTAGTATTGCATATTATTAGCCCAGGAAAAGAGCAAAATTTGAAATTTGCTAGGCTCAATCCCCAGTGTGGTTGCTACTAAATGTGTCTCGCTCTCACACCATGATAGAGTGAAGTGTAAACATCCTAAGTCAGGAACCATCTGTACAGTTACTTATCAGCAATAACCCTTTAAAGATGGGCAGCGGAACAATCTGCCATGATAAAAGTACCTTATTATTGGCATTTCTTACGATTGTCAGAACCTGGGGATATTAAGATGCAGACGAGCGTTTGGTCACTTGTGTTTTTAGATTCTGTTCGGGTTGCCTGCCATTCCGCTCGCCCAGGACAGACCACACCATTCCCCCGCTGCCCTTGGTCTCAGATCTTTCTCAGAATCACTCCTATCTTCTTTCTCGAATGACAGCCTCCAGTGACTGACTCTTCTCCATGACAAGTCCTGTGCTAAGCCTTTGACATGTGACACTCTACTTAGGGTCTCTACAACAGACCTGGGTGGAAGCAGCATTATCTTCATTTATGATGGAGTCCTCAGAGAGAGTCCTGAACACGACCCAAGAGGACACAGCTGCCCACTGAAGAAAGGATACAGATCCAGCATTGCCTAAACCCAAGACCCCACCTGGGCCAAAATCCTCTGGCGACCTGAGCTGTGGGAAGTGGAGGGAATGTGACCCCGCTTGGAATCCCGCACACGTTTCTGAGTCTGCAAGGCATGTCAGGGGCCCGCTAGGCGGTAAGATCTGGTAATGGAGCACACGGCGCATGGCGGAGTCTGGCTGTTCTGTAATGTTCACACCTATTTGTGCGTATTTGTGATTGTGTTTGTGTGAGTGTGTGAGGGTGTGTATGATAGTGAGCATGTGATAGCATGTGTGTGTACAGCAGGGGAGAGTACATAGGATAAGGTGTGTGTGTCTGTGGAGCACCTTGAGAGTGTGTGATTGTGTGCATGTACCTGGGTGTGTAGTGGGTGTGAATGTGTGTGAATTAGTGAATGTGTGAGTGCGATTGCTTGCACTGTACCAGGGCAGAGCCAGAGGGGCAGGTCGAGGTTTCTGGGCCCTAGCAGGGAAAGGGTTTCAGAGAAGCTTGGGTGTCTGCAGAGAACACCTGGAGGTTTTCCCCAGATGTGCAGTGCGGATGTGGCATCCATGTGACCCGAGGACCCAGCACCAGTGTCTTGGGGGAATTCTGGGCTCCAGGGGAAGAACCAACAGAGAACAAAGTGCAAAAAGGAAAACTGATTGGTTGAGATACAGGGGGTATCATAAAACTATTTATTCCTTATGTTTTGGTTAAATGTTGTTGTTCTCATTTCTTTTCAGCAGATTATTTAAGAAGTCTGAATGATGCAATCACTCTCGAGCCAATGGGTGCCATGTCTGCACGGCACATCTGGGGAGAACCTCTGGATGCTCTCTGCAGACATTCGAGCTTCTCCCAAACCCTTTCCCTGCTAGGGCCTGGATAGCAATGTAATCGCTCTGGGTTTTTCTCAGGCACATGCTGGGTACCTGGAAGCACAAGCCATTCAAGAATTATTTTGGCTGACAACAGGTTAATCACAAAACCAATGTGCATTGGAAGTGGCAAAAGTCACTGGAGAAAGGCACAGGAATCAGAGAGGAAAGATCGCGCTGGTCATTCTCCTTGGGAACAAAAAATGGCCAACAGAATCTCTGCCATCAATAAAAATCAGCGCAGCCGGTTCATAAACGTCTGAAGCAGCAGGTTCTGGGGACAACCATGCTTCTGGTCCTCAAGGACTCCAGCCTCGAAAAAGCAGAATTAGTTCCTCGTTTTGAGGAAAATCGATGGCTCTTGCTTGTCACCTCTGATATTTTGGCATCAGTCAAACTGAGTTGTACACACTGGGAAGGATCTTTAGATTCGCGGGGATTTTAAGAATACGCATGCATTCTTTCTGCCTGCCTGTCTCTCTCCCTCTCTCCCGACTAACAAGACTTTCAGAGTTGGATAAACACCAAGGGCAGAGAATTTTCATCAAGAGTATCAATGTAACCGGGAACCACCCCAAAAGCACTGTTCCCCCCTCAGAAGTTACTTACTAGGTTGGCATTTAAAGGAGACCAGGAGGTATTTACTGCTTCCTGGACAAAGGTCAGGTCCGAAGACACGGCTATTGACCAGGAGGTGGCAGGCCCGCCGGTTCTGGCACTCGTCCAGCACCTTCTAGAAGGAGGTAGAAAAGGCTCAGGCTTGTAAACCGCACAGTGTCTGCCAGACCCCACGCCCGGGCTGCTCCCGCCCCGAGGACTGCGACAGGACAGAAGCAGCTACATGTGTTCGCTGGCGCTGGCGGCCTTCTCCCCCTCCTTCCTGAGGGAAGACACTGATCCAGCAGAGCCAGGGCCCTCCTGAGAACAGCACCCACCCAGCCCCAGCTGATGCTGCGACTGATTCTTTGGGGAAAAGTGCTGTCCCCTGCAGACATGGGGACCTGGGCAAGATCAAGTGTCCCCTTTGAGGATTAGGCTGGAGGGGACTTGAAGGAGGGGACCTAGCTTTAATCGAGATGAGCAGTGTTGATCAGGAATCATTGATATGGCACCCCCCCTTAGAAACAGCCCTACAAGAGTCCGGGAGAGCTGGGCACTGGGGCAGGACCCTGGACACCCAAGCCTATCCAGCTCATGACCCAGTAAGAGTCCAACAAGGGAAAATTAACGCTAATTCCTACCACGGCCAAACTCAAAGGTGCAGAGCCCATGTCTCTCTTGCAGAGCAATTTACTTAGTGGGATACTCAGGCATTCTGCTGAGCATTTGTTCTAGAACTTTCTTTCATATTTCTTTTCTCTCTCCTAAATTTTTTTCTTCTAGGCAACTCCCTCTTTTGTTAATGAATGCTCTGTGGAAGCTAATGGACCACCAGATCCTGGATCATAGAAAGTTCCAGTGTTTACTCTATTTTCCAGTTCTTGGTTTCCAAAAGGAACAAGCCCTGCCTGTGATTAAACTCAGAGGTCCTAGACTTGAGGACTTGAAGGATGCTGGCTCTACTAGGTGTCACCTGTCAACTCATGGACCCAGCAAGTGTGGACCCATCAATAAGAAGATGCCCAACACCCCCGAAGGTGTGGCTCTCAGAGGATGGTGCCCATTGGCATGGCCAAGGGTCACTGTGAGTGACTCAGCCCTCAGATGTCTCAAGATGGCGCCTCCAGGACAGGTTGTGTCCAAGCTGGAAATCGCACAGAGGGTACTTCCTGTTGCCATCAGTCATGGGTTTGGTGGGTCATGGTCACCTGGGTGGATGTCAACCTGTCCTCTCTCTGCCGTAAGCAAACTCTGTTCCCAGCAAAGTGTAAAAGTCACAAAGAAAAGGATTTCTTGATCTCTGGATAAAAGAGCAGGGCATGCAGATGTTTCTGGCAAACAAGCCTCTGAACAACATCAGAACTGTGTTCACAAATACTAACTTGTCAGCCTAATGGAACGTCCTCTTCCCTCAGGGGCACCTGGCTGAACAGGAGCCCCAGCCTGCCAGGAGTTCATACTTTCTCAAAGTAGGCACTTCCAGTCTTTGGGCACTGGCCAACCCGCCTTTTATGCACTTAGGGGGGCAGCAGACAGTCTGGGGTGGGTGGGCAGAGCAGTGGGGTGAGGAATGGGGACAGGTCAACAGGGATATGGGACCCTGAAGGAAGAACTGGGTGGGGTGGGGCACACCAGGAAACGAACTGCTTGCCTCCCAGAGAAACACGTCGTCACTCCTCAGAGCGTGGAAGCCATGTCAAGGGAATTCATTCAAACACATTCTTCCTGGGCCCTGGGTTAATGTTTTCACCAACCATGTGACTACCCGGACACTATGATACTGGGAATGAAAAGCAATAAATGTGTGTGAAACAGAAAAACCTCCACTCATCGTGCTATTTTTGCCTCTCCTCTTGGGGTCTTAGGAAGAGTGACACAGCATTGAAGGTAGTTCTCCCTCTCTTTAGTTCTCCCAGTAGATTTATCTTTACCTGTGTTTTCTATGGCTTTCAAAAACATCCCACTTCTAACTTGCCACCTAATCTAAACACCTAGCCTTCAATTTATTCATCCAGAACTTGGAGGCTTAAAAAAAAATATCCCAGGCCAAGTATCTCAGTAATCTTGACCATCTACTTAAAATGCAGAGGTGCCAGGGTTAGTGGATGGGAGTCACTTGGGTAATTGAAAGTCAGGGATAGTCGGAAACCATCAGTGAATATTAGTTTGCCCTCCCTCTATGCCAGATCCTTCCCCAAATATACATACACCTCCAAAAAGGAATGACTTAGAGCCCCTACCCCCAAGGTCCTGATACTATCCAGAAGAAAGAGTAATTCAGCAGAGGCTGCTCAACATAGCTTCCAAGAATAACAAGAATAATGTGATAATCTTGTGGAGAAGCAAACCATAGTTGCTGAGAGTCCCCTTCCTGGTGTCATTCTCTTAGAAGTTGATGGTAACCTTCTACATCTGCTTCACAGAAATACTTGTGGTTTCCACCTAAGAATTCCTTTTCCATTTTGGTATTTGTGGGGGATGTGGGCCCAATGGTTGAATCCCGGCATGGTTATCCTTCACTTCAGTTTAGTAAGAAATACGCCTGTGAATAAATTCATATTGCCAGTGTACTAAGGGTAGGGATCCCACAGGTAGGGATGATTTGGACTTTGGCAAAGTCCTTTGAGAAGCAAATAATAACTCGCCTGCAAAATTGGTGAGTTGTACAAACTGGGATTTTCAAGGACCAGATTTGCTTCACAAATATATATTCAGGGAGAGAAAGATGGAGAGAGAGAGAGACAGAAAGAGAGGCACAGAGAGAGTTGGAACCATTTTGTCATCTTAACACATCTACAGAAGGGAATACCTGCAAGGTGGTAGGTGCCACACAGGTTAAGCTGTCTTCCCTCTGGGAGGCAGGCTGCTGGGGACTACACACTTGGTCATCTTGCCCATAAAATGCCGACTGGACACTTATTGTAGAATGCCGAGGGCACTGCAGATTCAGATGGTCCCCGTCACAGGCATAGGCGGTGTGGTTTTGCAGGAGTTTGGTTAGGTAACCTGGAAAACATTCCGCCAGGTTACAAGAGGCCCAGGAACCCACCTTCATAGTCTTGGAGCAAGAGGACATTGGTTCCCCCGGGCAAGGGGCTGCTCAGTCAGGAAGATGTGGGGTGCAGCCGCCATCACTGCTCCAGTAGAGAAGCCACCAAATGTGGCCAAGTTGGAGTTCCAGGAGCAGATGCCAGTTTTCATGTCTGGGCCAGAAATCTTGGTCTGGGATGGCCCACTATGAGGCTCTGAGGGCTCCTTCCCCTCCAGGAAGCAGAGGGAACTGGCCAGGAGCCAGGGAGTCTGGAAGCACCTCTATTAAGGAGGAAAATATGCTGAGTGGGTGTCCCCCAGCGTGTGGATGCCTGTCCTGAGGGAGACCAGCGTTCTCTGATCTCTCAGGCCTTCCTGGAGGGAGGAGATGCAGTTTCACTTCAGGAAACTTCTCCAGGGCCTGCCCCACCACTGGGTACACAGGTGGGCCCCTTGCACCACGTAAGGCCTGTTGGGAAGAGTACGGGAGGAGAGAAGGAGAGAGGTGGATAGTGGGGTTTGCTGTGGATTGAATATTGTTCCCCGAAGACATATGTTCTTCAGGAACCTCAAAACATGACCTTGTTTGGAAATAGAGTCACTGCAGACATAATTAGTCAAAATGAGGTCATACTGGAATAAGAAGGTCCCTTACTACCACATGACTGGTGTCTTTATATGAGGAGAAGAAACACAGAAAATAGCTGAGTGACAACTGAAGGGGCATCTACAAGCCAAGGAAGGCCAAACATTGCCAACCACCACCAGAAGCTGGGAGAGGCTAGAGAGGAGTATTCTTCAGAGCCTTCCAAGAGAGTATGGCCCTGCTAACACCTGGATCCCAGACTTCTGGTCTCCAAAATGTTGAGAGAATGAATTTCCGATGTGTTTGGCCACCCAAGTTTTGGAAATTTATTGCAGCAGTCACAGGAAACTAAGACCAGCTCCCAGTCTGGGCCTTCCCAGTCACTTCTCAGGCAAGATGGAGGAGCCACTCTGGGCATGCGCTCTGACCGTAGCTGGCAGGCACAGGCCCTGGACCGTTTCTCAGAAAGGAGGAAGGAAGGTTTGTCCAAAATGGAGATTCCCTTCCTCCTTCTCACACCTCACGAGGTCAACAGCAAGGCTGCTGGGAGCAGAGCCAGGGACTTTCTGGTGAGGTGTGTGGGAGATTCACTTGGCAGCCCTCGGCCTCTGAGAGGGAGGAGTTAAGGACAGCTTCAAAACACCAGATTTCCACAGAGATGACCGTCTTACGTTGCTCCTATTCAGGTTTCAAAATCCTCCCCGAAATATAATTCCTGGCAAAATCAGCTCCCTGAACTTCCTGGAAACTCACAGTCAAAGGGATTGAGATAATCTGACCTGGGATCATCCCATTCTCCCATCCAGAATGTTCTGAAGAACTCTGTGAACACCTATAAGCACACTTAACCCTGAGTTCTTGAAAACCATTATAAGAAATCCCACCAGTATGTATAGTTGTAATGCACCAATAAAAAAGAAAGAAAGGAAACCATCATAAGAATGACCACAAGCTCAACTGCCCTGAGTCAAGTCCACTTAGAGAGCAAAGTCTAACACAAATGGCAAGGGGACACCAGACATACAGAGCCAACATCACCCTCATGGTGCATGCAGCAGGCATGTGAGCGGCCAAGCTGAGGCCCTCCAGGGTCCTGAGCTGTGGGCCAGGGTCTCCCTGCAGGGCACCCAGGTGGACCCTGATAAGGTGATGGACACTGGCCATTCCAGCCTCCTTTGTGGGGTCTCAGCACTTCATTATGAGCCACACTCTGCTTCCAGGAACCCAGGGTCGCACTGATGCTACCTCTAGGCCAGCACTGTCCTGCAGCACCCCAGGCTGGTACTCCCACTACTTAGTTCTCTATCTTCAGACTCCTCATTAACACCTTCTCGTCCATCACTGCATCATTCCCAGGACCCTGATGAGTGATCAGCTGGCTACCATACCTAGGTGATTCTTAGAGCATGACTTTGGCTTAAAGTTCATGGTCTTTCTAAAGGAATTATCCAGCTACATGAAAGAAATGACAAGACTCTGGGGACAGTGGAGTCACAAGGCAGGAGGGACCTTGCTCCACATTTCTGGCTGTGTTGGGTCATTATCTTTCTTTACTCTATCTGTCACATAGTCTAACCCCTCTTAGCAGAACTTGACCTCTGCAGGACATCAAAACATGAGTGTGCAGCACAGTGTCCCCAGGCCAAGCTGTGCCATGCCGTACCACACCATACCATGCAAGGCCCTTTGCTCTCTGAGGCCGAGGGGAACCCTCACCTCAGTCCTAACACTACCCAGACTCAAAGAAGATACGTTAGCAGTAAAACTTGCACTAGATTCAGTCCAGTGCCTTCTTCAAACTCTTTGGGACAGTGGAAAAGAGTCAGTGTCAAAATAAAATGAACTATCAAGTCCCCAAAAGAGATGGAGGAAGTTTAAATTCATATTATGAAATGGAAGAAGCCAGTTGGAAAAGCCTACATACCATACACTGTACCAGTTCAGATCTGTGACATTCTGGGAAAGACAAAACTGTGGGGACAGTGAAAACCAGCTCCGAGGCTGACAGGAGTGAGTGGGGAAGGAGGATGAGTAGGTGTAGCCCAGAGGAGATTTAAGTCAGTGAGACGATTCTGTATGATATTGTAATGGTGGATGCAGGCCACTTCTATTTGTTCAAATGAGAATGCACAACATCAAGAGTGAACCTAGTGTAAGCCATGGATGCAGGGTGGTAAAGATGTGTCCGTGGAGGCCCATCAGTGGTAACAAATGCTCCATTCCAGTTTGATCTCAATTTTGCAGAAGAGGCTGTGCATGTGTGTAGGGAGGTAGGTACAGGGAAACTGCTTCCTGTTCCATTTTGCTATGAGCCTAAAGGTTCTCTAAAACTAAGGTCCATTTAAAATGAAAAACAAAACTAAAAAGATACCCAAACCCCCTCAAAGCAGAACCTCCTCTGGGAGGAAAGGGGTCAGCAGAGGGGACCAGCAGAGGTGGTCCAGGGGAGCTGGCGATGCTCAGCTCTTGGTCTGAATGGTGCACACGGGTTTTACTTGTAAAAAAAAAGTTCACCCTGCTAGCAGGTTTATGCACTTTTTTTTGTTTTTTTGCAGGTGAATGAAGATATTTATTTTTAAAATTCACCTGCAGTTATCTGGCCAGTGATCTTAAACTAATAATGCAAGCCATGACACTGTGGAGCCCTGGGTGGTTTACAGAGCAAGGCAGGCATTGAACGCCTTCTGCAGTCAACTGCACTCACACGAGAACACAGCAAGTCAGTGACAGCTGGCCACGCTCACGAGGACCAGCGATGGTCCCACACACCGAAGGTCCTCCAAGGCGCCTTCCTGCACCGCCTTCTGCTTGTCAGGGAAGACAATTAAAACTACCCATTAATTTAAGCACCAGGGAGGACATGAGGGACCAGGTTGAGGCCATTTGGAATGGTGGGGCAGGGGGTGGGGTGGGGCAGGGAACCTGTTCAGCAAAGACTGAAAGTAAGTGTAGGTCGAGAAAATCAAAATGGTTCAGGTGACAGGCAGAGAAACCACCCAAAGATGTCCGCACCTCTTAACCCCCAGGACTTAGGATTATGTTACCTTACATTGTACAAGGGACTTTGTTGATATGATTAAGTCAAGGATCCTCAGGTGGAGAGATTACCTTGGATACTCTAGGAGGGTCCAAGGTATTTACAAGGGTTCTTAAAAGGAGGGTCAAAAAAGGAGATGTTCCATGGAATCAGGTCTGACACAGTCAGGAGCCCAAGAGGATAGGCGGAATAGGCAAGGGAAGAGATTTGCTGGAGCCTCAGAATGAAGGCGGCCCAGCCAACACCTTCATTTCAAACTTCTTACAGTTCCAGAACTCTAAGATTAAGTCTGTGCTGTTTTAAGCCACTGAGTTTGTGGTAATTTGTTACAACAGTCACAGGAAGCGAATAGTTTATACAAATGACTATCACAACACACCAAGGTGAGAGGTGTGGGATGATGACGGTGAGAACTGACGTCGAGGGAGAGACTGGGGAACGCTCACGGTTGACTTACACTGGGAAGAAGTCTGTGCAGATGTGCACCGGTGTACAAATGCTCATGCACATGGGTCCTCGGTCACTGTAGGCTGTGGTCCGACAAGTGTGAAAGTGCCTACTAGCAAGAGATGGCTTGAAGTGATGGATTGTGGGCCCTGCGCTAAATACAGGGAGGGAAATGAGCACAGGAGAGAGGAGAGGTCCAGGGGAGCAGGAGTCCTGCTGAGCTCAGCAAGGTCACTCTGGGGTAGTGACACAACACCACCAAGCTGGGGTGGCAGGAGGTTGCAGCCAAAAGTCCCTCGAAGATAGAGTCATTGAGGTCATGGAAATGTCCCATTGTAGCCATAGAAGGGGGTGCAGGAGGTAGATGGAGAAAGTTCTGGAAATGAGGATGCCAGAGCTATGAGTAAGGATGCCTCTGGAGCGAGCACATCCCAGGATGAAGGTGGGAAGTGGGTGGAGCGGGAGCTGGCTGCCAAGAAGTCATTGAACAAAGGGCAGATGACAGACGAGCCGCTCCCAATCTAGTGCCCTGTGCAGAGCGTGTCCGCTGCCCAGTGGGCAAGTCCATTCTCTGCAGCATGCTGGGCAGAGTCCACACACCACTTAGCTTCCCCACACCTGGGTTTCTTGGCCAGTTCAAAAGAGAACATTTTACTAAAACCAACAACAATTATTAATGGCATTTTGTTGTTGTTGTTAATGGCTCACTCTGGATCAAATTCTCTGTTGTGTTGGATGAGTCAAAAAAGTTATTTCTTAATAGTCTCTGCCAGAGTTTCTTCAATCTTAACTATATTTTATAGGCAAGTCTTTACTCTCGGGAAAGCAGATGGAAGTACACGTTTTTAAAAAAATCAGTCCTTAGAATCCATTGGAGCCTGACGCTCTGTCAATCCTGGTTCAAACCAGTGGTCAGGGGAAATGGGAGGGCGTGGACTCTGTTCATTGGCTTCACCTTCACGCAGCTCAGGGGGCTGAGTGCAGTTTAGGGTAACTCCAAGACACCCTTCCATGGTGAACACCCCACTGCAGACAAGCTCCTGAAGCTACGGCCATGGCTAGAACCTTCCTCGAGGGAACATCCTGAAAGGCTCACAGTGTGCAGATCTTAGAGTACTTTAGATAAAGGTTTTTATGTTTTCCTTTAAAAAAAAAAAAAAAAAAGAGGAAGAATTCCTGGAAAATGAGCCCCTAAAGAGCAGTGGGAGCTCTCCTCCATCCTCAGAAAGATTTGGAGACGTCTTCTTGGCATCATTCCCATCATATTGACCACGAAAACTCATTTGCCTACAAACAGTCCTAGAGACTAGAGAATGATCAGAATTATGTCAACTACTAATTTTCAAAGAATCCTGACCCCACAGTGTTCCATGGGGATAATGGGTATTTTTCAGAGTCAAGGAAGGAATTTTTATGGCAGAATAAAACCAGGGACTTCCTGGGATAAGTCAAGGTCAGTACATGCCT
Source organism: Sciurus carolinensis (assembly GCF_902686445.1). Classification (NCBI taxonomy): domain Eukaryota; kingdom Metazoa; phylum Chordata; class Mammalia; order Rodentia; family Sciuridae; genus Sciurus; species Sciurus carolinensis. Next base: position 130,094,068 of record NC_062221.1, on the reverse strand, counting down.
CCCTGCAGGACTTCTCAGAGCCAGACATGCCAATGTACCCTGGGACTTTTGGAGACCAGAGCAGGCACACATCATGACCAGTCCTTCACTTTTTTGCATCAAATCTCAAGAGTTTAGGTTAAACACATCACCGTGTTAAACAAGGTCTATGCCAAGGCCTGCATCTAACCTGGATGACTTCAGAACGCCACATGGCTGTAGAATCGTCATGAGTAAACCACGGATATGGGGCAGGGGCAGAGGATTACAAATCTCAAGACTAAGGTTCCAACTGGGGTCAGGGTAAGTGACTGCTATGCTGACTTTTAGGAACAGGTGTCCCCAGGTGGTGCTCTGAGGATCAGATGATACAATGGGCAAACACATCTTTTATCTATGGTAAGCGACCATACAACTCCAAGGTATCACTGTTGTAGATCTCAAGGATATTATCTTAGAGATCCCCCCTCGGTGGAGTGCTGAACACCCCACTCCAATCAAATTCCACTCCCAGTGCCCTCTCAGCTCTGGACCACTCAGAGACTAGCACTTAGCCCAGCAGCTGCCCTCCCAGCCCAGAAATGTCACTGTTGAGCTTGTAAGGAATGAAATTTCTCCATCCCTGCCTTATTTCTTCCCTACTATTAAGATCTAGAAAGTTACTAATATTTAGAGCAGCTCAAATGCACTGCAAATTCTTCCCCTCTTTTCTGAAGCCGGAGATATTCCAGTGAAGTCCACATTTCCCAAGAGCTGACACTGCCTGAGCCACTCTGAGCACACCACATCCATGTGCTAAAGTCCCCCAGTCACCAGGGGCCAATTTCATAAACTTGCTTCTGGGAAGAGAATAGAATTCAGTTGTTCAGACTTTGCCTCCCTCTCCTTCCCCTCCAAAAAAAAAAAAAAAGAAATTAAGTGGCACCCTCCTCTTGTAAATGCTGCAGATAAGAGACCACTCCCTCTAATTCACAAACACTCAGAGGTGTCTCTACATGTTTGAAGTCCTTTTCCGGAAAAGGGTGTTCTTTTTTCTTTTGTGTGTTGTTGAGAGTGTATAGAAGCAATGAGTCAGTGTTCCTAAGAATATAGGAAAGGCCCTACGGCAGGTGAAGAGCCCTGGACTAGGCACTGTGTGCCAGGAAAGAAGATCAAAAAGTGAATTTAGGGCTGCAGTGTAGCTCAGTGGTACAGCATCTGTCTAGCAGGCACAAGGTCCTGGGTTCATCCCTAGACTGAAAAAAGAAAAGGTAAAGTTAGATGTGAGTCTAAGGCCTTTCTCTATACTCAAGTTCAGACTAAGAAGCTGCACCTGGAGGTTAATTAGGATGAGAACTAGAATCATCAGTCTATTTTTTAGGTACCAGGTGGGGCAGGGATTGTGATAGGATCATGAGGAGTATGGGTGACATGGAGTAGTTATTACTGCTCTTAAGTGATGAGTTCAGATCTTGGTCCCAAAACAAGCCAGAGGAGGAGAGATGGTGAACTGAGAGCTTAGACAGGGTGCAGATGATAATTTCTTGTTTGTATGGGATGAGTACTTTTTCCGGTCTCCCACCTTGCAGTAGAGAGAACCACTGGAAGGTTCTGGGTAATGGAAGAGGACAGAGTGATGTTTGTCACTTGCAGGTCTAGGCCTTGAGACCCCTGTGCAGTCTTCCATGTCTTGCTTTCCCATCTGCTGTCCAGTATGGACAAAGGACAGGCTGTGGCCCCAGAAGCCAGGGGAGGGACAAGATGGAAGGAGTCTGGGTCCCCAGATGACTGCATGGAGCACAGCTTCCCTCATTTCCAATCATACTGAACTATGGCCTGAGCAGGAACTAATCCTTTATTCTGTGATGACATGGGCACTTGGGGGTTGCTTGCTTTAGCAGCTAGCCTACCCTGTCTAACACTCCAGCATCCTGCCAGCTGGTGCTTATGTTAAATAGAAAGATGGTAAGACCTTAAGAAGTACCAAAAACAGCTTACTATTTTGTGATGTTGTTGCTGACCCCATTTCACATGACCAGCAATCCTCATTGGGAGAATCATTTTTTTAAGACTTTGTAACAGACGAAATGAGTTAAAATACTAAGGAAATAAAAGGGAGTAAGAGTCTCATTAATTAGCTTCTCAGTCACACTCATCTCTGTGCTACTGACTTAAAAATTGCACAAGCAAGAAGTGAACAGCAAAAGCAAATGGGCCCTCAAGACAGCCACAATCTGAAAGTGAAAGGATGGAAACTGATATACAAAGTGAATGGAGCTTGAAAACAAGCAGAAGTAGCAAGTTGGTTATATCTGAGAGATGAAAGGATAGTTTAACAGGCACAAATCAATAAATGTAATTCATCACAAAAACAGAATTAAGTACAAAAATCATGTAGCCATCTCAATAAATGCAGAGAAAGTGTTTAACAAAATTCAGGACCCATTTATGATAAAAACACTGGAGAAATGAGGCACAGAAGGAAATTACTTCAATATAAAGACTATACACAAAAAAACCCAAAGCCAACCTCATAATTCACCACATAAACAGAATTAAGTACAAAAATCATGTAGCCATCTCAATAAATGCAGAGAAAGTGTTTAACAAAATTCAGCACCCATTTATGATAAAAACACTGGAGAAATGAGGCACAGAAGGAAATTACTTCAATATAAAGACAATACACAAAAAAACCCAAAGCTAACCTCATAGTAAATGAGGAAAAGCTGAAAGCATTTCCTTTAAAATCTGGAACAAGACAAGGATATCTGCTCTCACCATTCCTACTTAATAGTGCTAGAAATTCTAGCCAGAGCAATTAGGCAAGAGAAAGAAATAAAAGGGATAAAAATAGGAAAGAAAGAAGTCACAAAAACTCCACCAGAAGACTGCCAGAGCAAATGAACAAACTTGGCCGAGAAGCAGGTTATAAAATCCACATATAAAAATCAATAACTTTCCTATATTCCAACAATGAATCTGGTAAGAAAGAAATCAGAAAAACAATCCCTTTCATAATAGCCTTAAACAAAACAAAACAAAAAAAAAACCTAGGAATAAATCTAACCAAGGAAGTGAAAGACCTCTACAATGAAAACTATAAAACTCTGAAGAAAGAAATCAACCTCAGAAGATGGAAAGACCTCCCATGTTCATGGATAGGCAGAATTAATATTGCTAAAATGACCATACTACAAAGTGATATACAGATTCAATGGAGCCCCCATCAAAAGACCAATGACATTCTTCACAGAACTAGAAAAAAACAGCCCTAACATTCATTTGGAAGAATAAAAGGCTCAGAATATCCAAAGCAATTCTAAGTAAAAAAAAATAATAATAATAATAACAATGCTGGAGGTATCACAATACTACTACAAAGCTACAGTAACAAAAACTGCATGGTACTTCTATAAAAACAGACTGATAGACCAGTGGTACAAGACAGAAGTCACAACAACAAAACCACACAGCTATTCTTGACAAAGGTGCCAAAAATACACATTGGAGAAAAGACAGCTGTTTTAACAAAAGCTGTTGGGAAAACTGGTTATCCATATGTAGAAGAATGAGACTAGATCTTCATCTCTCTCACCCTCTGCAAATATCAACTCAGAATGAATCAAAGACCTTAGAATTAGACCAGAAACTATGCAACTCCTAGAAGAAAATGTAGGGTCAACACTCCAGATTTTAGACACAGGCAAACTTTCTTAATAGGATCCCTAAAGCTCAGGAAATAATGCCACTGGTTAAAAAATGGATGACATCAAATTAAAAAGTTTCTCCATAGTCAAAGAAACAATTAGGAATGTGAACAGAGAACCTACAGAATGGGAGAAAATCTTCATTAGCTATTATTCTGACAGGAGATTAATACCTAGAATATATAAAGAACTCAAAAAACTTTACACCAAAAATCAAATAACCCGATTAATAAAGGGGCAAATGAATTAAAAAGACACTTCTCAAAAGAAGAAATGCAAATAGCCAACAAATACATGAAAAAATGTTCAACATCATTAGCAATTAGAGAAATACAAATCAAACTGCACTGAAATTTTAATCTCACACCAATCAGAATGGCAATTATCAAGAATGTGAATAATAATGATGAAAAGGGGATGTGGAGAAAAAGGAACACTTTTACACTGTTGGCGGAATTGTAAATTAGTACAACCACTATGGAAATCAGTATGGAAGTGCCTCAAAAGACTGCGCATGGAAACACCTTCTGACCCAGACATGCCATTCCTTGGTGTTTAACATAAAGAATTAAAATTGTCATACTATAGTGATTCATGTATACTCATGTTCATACCAGCACAATTCACAATAGCCAAACTCTGGAAGCAGCCTAGGTGTCCATCAACAGATGAATGGATAAAGAAAACGTGGTATGTATACACAAGGAAGTTTTACTCAACCTTAAAGAAAAATGTAATTATTTGTAGGAAAATGGGTGGAACTAGAGACTATCCTGTTAAATGAAATAAGCCAAACTCAGAAGGTCAAGGGTTGTATGTTTTCTCTCATATGTGAAAGCTAGAGAGGAAAGGGGGAAGAAGAAAAGTGAGGAGGATCATTCTCATGAAAATCAAAGGGAGATCAGCAGAATCGAGGAAAGGAATCAGGGGTGGGAGGAGGGGATGGAGGGGGACGTGCTGGGGAGTGACACTGGTCCACTTTCATAGTTATATTATGTGCATGTACAAATATGTAACAACAAATCCCACCATGATGCGCAACCATAATGCAGCAATAAAAATGTGGAAAAATGATAAGAATACATAAAATGAGAATAGAACTAGTCTTTAGATAGTAGAGTGGATTTTCAATTTATGTAGAGTTTTAAATTAAAATCATGAATGAGAGCAATGAAAACATTTAAAATGTTAATTATTTACACGAAGAAGACACATGCTGATGTGTGTGGGAGATGGTTGGGGACCAGAGGCAGGTTGGCGTGATGCTCCGGACTGTCCCAGTCCTGCATAAGGAGGGTCTAAGGAGGCTGCGTGCCCTGTGCAGGGAGTTCAGACTCTGGAAGTTCTCAGGTCAACATTTGTCAGAGGGCAGTGTTACCACTGTGGTTCTCAGTTTCCTCCTCTGGAAAATGGAGGTTTATACCTACTTTCCAGTTGATATGCAGCTGATAGGAAACGGTCAAAGCAGAGCGCTTACATAGTGGCCGAGCCTGTGGATTTCATTCCCTGGGGATAACAGGGGTGTTATGGCCTGCTTATGGTTTCAGTGAGTCTGCCACGGGTTCATGGGCTGAAATGTAATCCCCATGCTGAGGTTCTTAGAGGAGGGAAACTTAATCTGATGCTGGTGTTGAGAGGCGGGAACTTTGGGAGCTGATTAGGTTTGGATAAAGTCAGCAGGGTGGAGCCCCATGATTGAATAGTGGCAGCTTTCTAAGAAGAAAGAGGGAGAACAGAGGAAGTGGACACACATGCATGGTCTCTCATCCTGTGGTCCTGGGAGACGACTCAAGACTGTCAACAAGAAGGTTATCAACAGATGTGGCCTTGGACTGTCACTATGAGCCCAAAGAAACTTCTTTTCTTATAAAGTTGCCTACCCTGGGGCACTTTGGTTATAGTAACAAAAATGAACTAATATGATGATAGTGCAAGAAAGAAAAGAGATTAGGGGCCCATTCCGTGGAAGTGAGGGTCTCGTAGAAGGGAAAGATGAGGAGCACACAAATCCACTGCTTCCTGCCTGAGTTTGCTCTGAGGACTAAAACACCTGAAAAAAGAGTACATGATGTTTGCTTGCATATTCTATAAAGCTACCCCAAGAGAAGGCCTTGCCTTTTCGAGGGGGACTATGCCATGAAACATATCCCCCTTGTTTCAGGTGCTGCCTAAGCATTTCCTATGGAATAAGCACAACACTCCCTGAAAAGAACCCGTTAAGGGCTAATTTGGATGGATTCGCTGGCTTCTGCTCTGCTATTTTCCAGTCTACAAATTCCTGAAATCCAGTTTCCAAGCACTCTTCCTCAACGAACACAGCTGTTCTCCTTGACAATAAAACGGCTAGGTTGTCTAAAAGTAATTCTGTTTCCAAAGGTTAAAACAAAATAAAGCCCACAAACTTTCTACACACGTCATTGTTTTGAAAACATTTAAAGGAATCCCATACGGGATTAAAATATCCTTATATTTCTCAGTAATGGAGAAAATAACCCTGGAACTTATCTGCTAACTTTTGACAATAAACCCTGGGTTCTGTAACTTTTCTGCCTTAAGGAAACTGCACGTGGAAACTGGCTGCCATTTTCCACCCACACAGGGACTTCCTTCTGTCCCCCCGGCCTTGGAGTTCTTGTGCTTCATTTGGTTTTTGACAGTCACTGACCCAGCTGTCCCTCTTCCTATATATTTTTTCTGCAATCATGTCTTTCTCTCTTTCTGTACACTGACCACTGATTGATCAAGCCCTGTACTTTCCCTGTATATCCATACATATTCTAAGTGGCCTGTTCCTGCGTGACTGTCCATATGTGTACAGTCACGCTTTGCTTAAAAACAGCAATATATTCCGAGAGCTGCGTTGTTAGGCTACTTCGTGGTTGTGTGAACAGGATAAGTGTGCTTACACACACCTAGAAGGAATGGCCTACGTCACACCTAGGCTCCATCGTAATCTTGGTCGATTGCTGGCTGAAATGTCAATATACAGTTCATGACTATATTTGTGTGTGGATTTCAGATCTGTGCCTGCTGGCCACCAACCCGACCCTGCTGCACTTGACCACCCGCAGCCGTAGGGTCAGCTCTCCCCTTTGGAATGCAAGCAGGGACCTTGTTTTACTGACAGCTACATCTCTGGCCCCTAGGAAGAATCTGACTCTCAGTAGAAGGGCAACAAGTCATTTCTGAATGAATGAGTGAGCGAAAGAGGGAGGGAGGAATTTGGCCGGGCAGGAGTGATGGAAATTAAGCACAGGTCTGACCTGACTGACCCTCACAAGCAGCCAGCACTGCCAGTACTTACAAATTTCTCTGTGATATGCTATATCTGTATGCACACGAATGTAGGCCTACAGTATTCCTGGGTATACACCAAAATTTGCATATACCAAATTCTCGAATGTTCAAGTCCCTTCATAAAATGGCCTAATATCTGCATATAACCTACACACATCCTCCCATGTACTTTTAGTCATCTCTAGATTACTTACATCTAACACAATGTAAATAGATGTCATACTATATTATGATTCAAAAATATAAGAAATACATGTTCACTCTAAAAGCAATTTTTTCAGAATATTTTTAATCCACAGATGCAGAAACCATGGGTACAGAGACATGGACTGTATGTGTGTGTGGAGAGTGACAAAGAGGGAATATGAATCAATCAATTAAAGAATTACTCCAAACGTTCCGTGTTGGTCTTGAATTACCATCTTTAGATTATATCCTCTGTTTTGTTCCAAATAGGTCTGGTAGGAGCCCCTCCTTGCCTTTTCAACCAAACCTTCTAAATCCCATAAAAATGAACACCTTGTTTGGGGACCAGGTACCAACCCCAGAAAGTTATTCCACGAACACCATCTGGATTCGATTAGTCTAAAAGTAACTGTATCAATCCCCATTTTCCCCAAGCATCTAAAACAAGACACCTTTTCTTTTCTTTGGGATGCAGAGTGATCCCAAACTACAGAGCCACTTGGCAAGGAAGCCAGGATTGCAGTGCATTTGATAACTTAATGCAACTTTTACCAGCACTTAAAACTCAAATATGAAATCTATACTTGATCTTTTCTGCTCAGAACTGGCCAAAGGAGTGGCTCCCTCCCTGCGTACAACAAAAGGTTCTCAGAAACACTCAAGTGCTAACCAGCCGGAAGAACCAGCAGAGCCCAACACGCAGACGTGAGGGTGGAAGGGTGCCTCTCCCCAGCTACTGCTTTAAACAGCTTCCGGCTCTGGACAGCCCATCACCCCTCACCCCACTTTCAGGATGTGTATGATGAGCAAGGTGGGAACGTCCAAGGCAGAAACGAAGACTTGAGGGCATGTATTCGGTGCTTTACTGACTTAATTGGAACATTATAATTTCACTGGTCCCAATAATGAACCTATTTTTTTTTTTTCACTTTAGGGATGCTGATGGTTCCAGAGTAGCATCAGAACTCTCACAAAGCTCTTTTGAAAGTGAAAACGAGTCGCTGTGGGAGCAGGGCAGGCTGGCTGTGCTCCTGACAGAACATGCTTCCTGCCCTAAGCAGGTGACAGTCAGTGACTGCAAGTTCCTAGAGCTTCCAACAGCTGCACCAGCATTCTTGAAAAGGCTGTGCTTCGAGCCAGGGTTGGGTGACCCCCTCACTCTCCCTGCTACGACTCCTCCTGGGCTCAGTGCCTTCTGGACAGATCCTTTCGCGGCCCCTTCTCTGACATGGGAAAGTCACCTCATTTCTCCCCTTGTATTTCACAGAGGCGGGGAGGCCGGCTCGGGAGTTGGCAAATGTGAAGAAATACAGGCGCCTGCACAGCCATCAGGCTGGCCAGCCGGAGCGCTCTGTCCCTCCTAAGTGCTTCCCTGGCACGCTCACCCCTGGCTGGCTTTGAGCCTCCAGCAGGCTCAGCTTCACTGGGTGGCCCCAGGGCCCCCAGTCTCCCCTGGGCCCTATACTCACCTTTCCTTGTCCTTTCTTTGCCGACCCTTGTCCCTCTGGCGGTCCTCATCCTGTGCCTTCTCCTCTGTTGCCTTATTTTGAGCACTGGTGTTTGGTGGCGGCTCCGTGGTCACGTGCCTCACCTGTGAGCACCCGTGGCATGTACTTTATTCACCACCATCCGGGAGTCTTCTTTTCAAGTCCTGATTTCTGGCCATCTTCTGGCTGGATACGTTGAAAACCAGCACGCACCCCCTCCCACACTGCCAGTTCATGGGTGGACCACAGTCTGTCCCCCCATTTGTAAATTCTGCACCTTGCAAACCCTCCTGCTTGCTGATACACTTTGGGAGTGTCCTGGACATGTGCAAAGTGGTGACAAGTTTGGGTTTTCTGAGGCACAGGGTCACAAGGAGATGCTCTGCCTTCCTGATTCAGCACTTTAAACTCTCATACCGTAAGGCGTCCCATTTAGAGGCATATTTTCACATTTTTGTCGTTGTTGTTGGTGATCTAGTTATTTTAAAAGACCTCCAAGGATAGTGCTGAAGGGCTGCATGGCGTTCTTGACTCCCTCAAAACAGTGATGCACCTCACAGAACGCATGTTCCAGAAGCTTCGTTCAGGCAAGAGTTCCAAAGAACTCTGACTTTTGGTCCAGTCTCTTCCCAAGTTGAAGGGGCAGAATTTCCAAATAGGGAGGAGCTGCTCACTCCTTCCCACTACCTTTACAGTTTGTTACCTTATGCCCAGGCTTATCTTGAAGGTAACAGGAAGGGAAGGAAGGGGAATGGGGATATAAATGAATTCATAAAGTTCAGCTGAAGAAAAACTGCATTAATAGGAATGACAAGGTTCTCCCCTTGGAGGCCAGGCAGGGTGAAGGCCAGCAAAGCTGTGGGAAGAAAAGCAGGGCCTTAAAAACCAGTTGCTCCTCGACTAGAAGAGGAAACAGGAAAGCCTGGGGCCGCGCGATATTATTTCGAGCACTGGAGTAACTTGGCTCCTGCAGTCCTGAGGACTCCAGATTCGCAAATGCCATTGGAAGGCAAAAGCGCTGGCTTATTCTTTCATTCATCACTAAGAAGACCTGTATGTGACCCTGGCCTTAAGGGCAAGCCAGGCCAATTGCTTATTGTACCTCAGAGGGTGGATGCTGTAAGAGGAAGCATGTGGGATGTGGAGGCAGGCAGGAACAACAGGCATCGGACCTGCCCAGAGTTGAGGGGGGGTTTCCAGGTGGGAGGTGCTCCCTGGGGAAAGAGCAGGGATGACCAGGTGAAGACCACCCTCAGGCAGCAGGGGGAGATGTGCAAAGGCACAGGGGAGCTTCTCAAGGTTCAACACCGCCAGACTGTAGGCAGCAGAGGCTGGGAAAGAAGCAGTACCTTGCTAAGAAGTCCGAGCGTTCAGCTGATGGCAGGTGGGAGCTACCGCAGGCTGCTATGCAGAGAACGAAGCAGGTCTGATTTGCAAGGCAGAAAAATCCCGGGGTGGCCTGTATTGGGTGGATGCAGAGACCCATGAAGAAGTCAAGGTAGACGGAGTCCTCCAGGGACAAAGAGAGGATGGTGCCAACTGGGACAGCACAGTGAGAAACGGGGTGGGAGGGACTGAGGTCAAGGTCAGATTCATGGGTGTATCTCACACATGAAGCAACTCGTGCTTGGTTTAATGCTCGCTGTCACCATCTTGACCTTCTTTTTATGAAGATTTGGAATTCCCATTTTATTATTATCAATGGCACCTTGACATTTTAAATTATTTTATCTTTGAACTTCTGTGAGTGAAATTCAAGGGAAAATGGAACATGTGTGTGGACGGATGAGTTGCCCGTCCTGAGAGTGACCGCCTTTCCTGGCCACCTCTCTCTGTGGAGTGTTCACGACGCCCTGAGCATAGGATCCCAGCAAGACCCAAAGTGAGCACAGGGCAAACGTGGTAGGGACACAACTGAGTCTGCAAGAGACGCTGGCTGCTTCCAGGTGCCATGCTTCCCATCAGACCCGGGATCTGGTTTAAATAAAGAAGAAGGCAATGACATGCCATGCCAAGAGACAGGGACCACCCAGGGCCCCTGCCCTCTTCTTTCCTTCTTGTGTAGGCTTTCTTATGCTAGAAATGATAGCACAGGAGGAGAGGGGAAGAAGGTGAAGTCCATAGCTCTATCCTTTGGGTTCCTTCTGACACATTAGAAAGCCAAAGGTAGAGAGTGGTGGCAGAATGTGTAGAGATGAAAGAAACGAAATAAAAACATTTGAATTCATCTCTTTCAACATTCTCATGGATCCCAGGAGGAAAAAAAAAAGCTACACATGCAAAATATAAATGATGTCATTTCTATGATTTCATGGCTGAGTTTAATGCTCCTACGTAAAGTTGCATTTGAAAGTAGCATCATGCAACATAAAGATAAGCAGTAAGTCTAATAACTTTAAAAGTTAATTTTTCTTTATTCAGGACATTAAGTGAAATTGGAACACATGACAAGTTGAGAGACAGAGCTCACAGAAGAAAGGGGAAAAGTTTATAATTTAAGTACCTTTAACATCGTCTTTCCTTTGATTTTGAATCAAGGGCTCCACATCTTCATTTTGCACTGGACTTTGCAAGTTATGCAGCTGGTTCTGACGTAAAGATGGCAGTTTAGCCATAGAATCAACAGGACTGGGTGGTGGGGAACAGAGGCATACCACCAAAGGAAGACTCAGGGATGGTGGCCGGGTTTTGGCCGGGTGACGCAGTTCACTGGGAAAGACAGCACTAAGGAACAGCTTTGTGATTTTGTCCTGCGTAGGCTGACCTGCCTGTGGAGCTTCCCTGTGGTGCCAAGGTCAGAAGGTCTGCCAGGGACCTTGGAGGAGGGACCAGCGAGTCATTACCACATGCGTGGAGGTTGTCTCCCTCGGGAGTGTCCTCTGTGGAAATGGATGGGCGAACAGAGAGCCCCATAGAGGAGAAGGTCAGGAAGGATGAGAGGAGGAATGGGGAGACACAGGATGATAGCAGAGGGGGTGCCAGTGGGTGACCAGCTCGTGACCCTGAGCAATGCGTTCAACTCTCTGTGGTCTCATGGTCATCTACAAAAGGAACAGGGTAACAGCACCCATCTCGGGCTCATGGAGAAGATTAAATGAGGAGCCACAGTGAAGCCCTCAGATCTTGGCGGTACTCAATTCCCAGGGCTGTTTTAACAAGGTACCACAAACTGGGTGGCTTAGAACAACAGGAATGGGTTGCTTCACACTCGCGGAGGCCAGAAGCCTGAGATGAAGGTGTGGGTTGGGCCACGCTCCCCCTGAAGACTCCAAGAATCAGTTCCCAGCCTCTCTCTTGGCTTCTGGTACTTCCTTGGCTCATGGCAGCATAGCTCCAGTTGTCACGTGGTGATGTCCTTGCGTGCACGTCTGTCTCTGCGTCCAAGTTTCCCCTTTTGTAAGGACACCAGTCGTGTTGGATCCGGGCCCACCCCATGACCTCATTTTAACTTGAATACCTTTGTAAAGACTCTGTCTCCAAATAAGGTTTCATTCTGAGGTACCAGGGGTTAGGACTCCAAGATGCTGTTGTTGAGGGGACACACACAGTTCCACCCGTAACAACCGCTCTGCCAGCATCGGCTCTGTACAAACATTCATCTTTATTCTTATCACCTCCGTTAGTTGTCGTTTTCTCAAAGGTATGAGGCGGCCCAGCCAAGAGCACCCTGAGGCTGGAGAACCTGTCTGTTGTGGCCACAGTCTCCACAACAACCGTGTTCCTCCTGCAGCACAGGAAACCCAGGTGAAAGCACAGAGACGAAACAGAGAGAGTGAACAGAGAGAAGAGAACAACAGGTTTTGATAAAGAGCCCAAGACAATCCCAGCAGAAAAATCAAAACAGCGCAGAGGGAAAATCTCCCTGTCCACCTCTGCTTCTGCACAGGGGTCAGCAGAAGGCCTGAGAGGCCAGGTGGACAGAATAGACCACACCACCTCTCAGCCTCCACCAACAGCTGCTCCCTACTCACTTGCAGAAGGAAAGCCACGTTTAGATCCTTTATTAAATCAAATGGTAAGTTTGAGCCGCAGGATGAGAGTCTCACCAGCAGCAAAGGGTGGGCCTGCACCTGGCACGTTCTAGTGCCCCGGGGAAAGGTAAGAAGCACAAGAAGGACCGCTGATCCAGAGGTGAGCAACAGGTGGTGGACAAGGCGACCGAGCAGGCGTGCCGAGCGGGACATCACCTCACAGAAAGAATTCCTGAAGTTAATCTGAATGTCATTAATCCTAGGGGAAAAGTCAAAAGGAGCTGCCAGGTGAGCCACAGCTTGGGAAGAGGGAGTCGCTCTGAGGAAGAACTGCAAAGGATGCAGCAATGGGCACTATGGGCACGGGCAGCCCCAGCCGAGCCCAGGTGGCCAGAGTCAATCTCCCACCCACGCCAAAGCCACGTCCAGGCCTGATGCTCTCCTGATGCTTCATCCTAACACCAGACAACTTTGACTCTGTCCTCCCTGATGTTCCCCTTGCCAAAGAAGCAGGATCCAGAAACTTTCCTTCTTTCCCCTCTTCTGCTCTAAGACTTACATATCCTAAGTTCAAGAAACTTCTAGCCTTGCTAGATAAATGACTATGTAAGAGGGTCAATTAGTACAAACTATAGGGATGATGATGTCTCCTTTGACCTAAAAGAGCCTGCGCTCTACCTTAACCAAAAGTGCACTTCGGGTTGGTGGGGTGAACCAACATCATGTTCTGCCTGATGTGATGCATCAGGAACACAACATCATGTCTGTGACCGTCCTGCTCCAAATACATAAGAATAAAACCAGGAAGAAATGTCAGACAAATACAAATTAAGGGATACTCTATAAAATAATCATCAAGTGTTCTGCAAGAATGCTGTATTAGTCAGTTGTCCATTACTACAACAAAATACCTGAGACAATTCACTCCATAAAGAAAAAAAGATTTATTTAACTCTTGGTTCTAGAGGTCCCAGTCCACTGCTTTGAGCCCCTGTGAGGGTACAGGATGGCAATGGCAGGGAGCATGTGGTGGAACAAACACCAGGAGTCAGGAAACACAGACAGAGAGCAGGCCAAGGTCCCACAATCCCCTTCAATGACATGTCCCCAATGACCTAAAGACCTCCCACAGGCCCCACCTCCTGAAGGTTCCCATAGCCCCACCCTGGGAAACCTTTAACACATGGGGCTTTGGGGGGCCTTTGGGGGACATTCAACATCTGAACTGTAGCAAAAGTCAATATCAGGAAAGATAAAGACTGAGGAAGTGCCCTAGGGGTAAAGAGAGCCTAAAGGTACATGACAACTCCCTTAAAGTGAGATCTGGGATTTTCTCTTGCTCTAAAGTACAACCAACCCTCCATATCTGTGGGTTTTGCATCCATTGGTTCAACCAATCATTGCACAAAAATATCTGGGGGAAAAAAATGCATCTGTACTGAACACATAGACTTTCCCCCTTGTCATATTCCCTACATGACAGAGTATAACAGTTACGTACTTAGCATTTACATTGTATTAGGTGATATACATCATCTAGGGATGATTTAAAGTAGACAGGAGGATCCTCGCTCATAACTTATGTGCAAATATTACACCATCTTACATAAGGGACTTGAGCATCGAGGATTTTGATACCCAGGGGGAGTCCTGGAACCAACTGACCTCAGATATGGAAGGATGACTTGATATATTTCTTGTGACAACTAATGAAATCTGATTAAGGTCTGTAGACTGAAAAACATTATTGCAACACAGTTAAATTCCTGATTTTGATCATTGCCTTGGTTATGCAAGAAACTTTCCTTGTTGTTAAGGCACACACAGGGATATTTAGGAATAAAGGAGACTTGGCTGCAATTAAGAGAAAGGAATAAGGCACATGTTGTAAAATGGTCATACTGGAGAATACGGATGAAAGGCATAAAGGACATCTTTGTAATATTCTTACAACTTTTGTATGTCTTGAAAAATAGTAATAAATATTAAATATTGAATAAGTAGATTATTTAAGAATATGCAATGTTTTCCTGCAGGTCTCAATCTTGTCTGTACATTAGAATCACCTCAACAGCTTTTAGAAAATATTGATGCCACACCCAGAGATTCAGCTCCAATTAACTAAGAGCAAAACCCCAGATGTCAGTATAATTGAAACAACGTATATTTGAACTCAAGGTGGTTCTGATGTGACCCCAGAATAACAGCCAGTTCCAAGTCTGATATGTTCAGGTAAGAGAATTTTAGACTGGAGAACCTTCTGAGCCTTCATGCCTGCTTGTTTTGAGAGCCAACCATGAGGGCAGCTTGGTGACCCCAGACAGGAGCACAGTCATAGGTCCAATCTTGGTCCTGCCACTAATAAGGCAGGAGACATCTGGTCCAAGTCCTCACCAGCACCACGTCTGGGTTTTCTCAGCTGCAGAGTGAGGCTTAATAAGAGCTGCCTCTGAGGCTGAGGAGCCTCCCAGGGGAGGACACACAGCATATCACTCTTTCATCCCCTGCCCAATGCAGGGATCACACAGGAAGACAGTCCAAAACTCCTGTAATGACTGGGTGGCAGAAAGGGATTTAGATGAGCATGGCCAGCTGACTTCTGATACTGTCAATTGAGGTCCCATCAATTAGGGTGACTCTCTGAGGTCTCCTCCCTTCACACGAACCGAGGTCTGGAGGAGGTAGAAGGACACTAATCTTCCTCCAAGTTACAGGGAAGCCAAGTTCTCATGAGGCATCCACCATTGGCCTCTTCATGAGGCAGGTCAGACCCAGACCTTAGTCCACAGTCTGTTACTAATAACACAATGCCACAGACTGGGTCAGTTATAAAGAAAAGAGGTCTATTTTGGCTCATGCTTCTGGTCCAAGGTTGAGGGTCCACATCCAGACATGCCTTCTTATTAGCAGAGTCCCAGGACAGCACAGGGCATCACATGGCAAAAGATAAGAGACCTAACTAAAGGGGCCTTAATGGCAGACCCACTGTCAAAATAACCCATTAATCCATTCGTGAGGGCAGAGTCCTAATCACCTCTTAAAGTTCCCACCTGGTCCTATCTCTTAATATCTCATGATGGGGATTACATTTCAACCTGAGTTTTGGAGGAGGCTGACATATTCAAACCACAGCACCTGGTTCTGTGGAAACTGCCCTCACCAAAAGATGCTAAGCAAGGTGGGAGGTTCCTCCCTAACCCCAGGCTTCACCTTAAGCTGCACATGAATAGCAGCCACAGGCCACACATAGCTATGGAGCACCTGAGATGTGGCTGGTCTGAATTTGGACGTGTTGTAGGGGAAAAAAAGCACACAATATTTCCATGTTTTCAGTAGCAAAAAAGATATAAAATATCTCATTAATAGTTTCTAAATGTTGATTAACAATGAAATAATATTTTGGATATACAGGGTTAAATAAAATTCACTATGGAAGTTCATCTCACCAATTTTTCTTTTCCTAATGTGGCCACAGGATATTTAATATTACATATATGGATTACATTATATTTCCATTGGACAGTTCTTTTTCAAACCCTGCATGCAATCCTTTGGCAGCTTATTTCCTCGGTGATAATTTTATTAAAATTAGAGTCCAGGAAGGATTTTGTATGCAGTGAAACCAGCCCTGGTCCCTGAATATTCTGCAGAATTCCCTTGGGGTTCTCGAGCTTCCGTAAATCTAGCAAATTCTTCCCCACAGTCCACTAAAGTGCGGATATTGTCACATAATGTTCATTTCTCACTGCTTGCTTGAATAATAACAGAGATAATTATACTAATTTAAACCTAACCTTCAGCACTGCAATTTTAACCCAGTCTGTGAGACTGAATCACAAACATTTGACAATCTTTAAAGTAAAGCTCTCAATTAATACCTCAGAGTGCCTAAACCTTACCTATAATTTGCTGTCCCACAGAAAGAGAATATGAGGGTAATGAAGATATATGATACAGGGCAGACTTCCATCAAAGACTCTTTGGTGGTAATGAGTCACATTCCAGAAGGTTCCATGGAAGGCTGTCATTTGGGGCTGGTTTGCCGTCACCATGAACTGCCTTCTAAGGAGGAAGTCCTCCAGCTTGTGCATTAGCTGCCTCCACAGAAGCAATTAACTGGGACATTCCCTTCAATCAGGGCTTCCTCACGTGAACTGAGCAGCAGAGAGCCAGGTAGGTTTATCTGTGTCTATTTCTAGTGATTGATCTACTTGTCCACAGTTTGGTTTCATCTTGGAACCACCCTGGTGCAATCCATGTTTTGTATGGGATCTGCATGTTAAATATCCCACTACAGGAAAACAAAACAAACCAAAACCCTCTTCAGGACTTTAAGGGAACCCTGGAAAGCAGGAAAAAGGAAATAGAGGTTGTTTTGCCAAGGATAGGTGACAGGGGATGCAGGACCCAAGAGAGTGGTTTGAGTGCAAAGTCATCCCTGTCAGGTGGATGGATACTTGGCAACACCGTGAGAAGATTTCCCAGCTCAGAACCTTATCATGTTCATGGTTCAGAGGGCTGAGTACTTGCTCAGCTATTTGGCTCCTCTCTATTTCTCCTTTTGGAGAAGTATGTAATCTTTAAAAACAAGAGAAGATGGACTAGGAGGACCAAAAATATGTGTGTGAATGTATTTATTCACATCCAATGATATATACACATATGACAGGAGAGATTGCTGTTCACTGTTCAATGTCCAGGGAAAAATTAGGACACAAGTTTTTCTGCTTGATTTTCATTACTTCTATACCTAAAAGTAAGAACTAAATGCATGAGTCATGCACAAAACTACAAGGAGCAAAAAGAATAGTGAGTTCTTAGAAGGTGTTCTGAAAAAATATATATACACACAGTCTTCTGTAACCATGGATTCCCCATTCACGTTTCAATCAACTGCACATCAAAAACATTCTGGAAAAATAATTGTGTGTACTGAATATGTACAGACTCTTCTCATAGTTCCTAAACAACTATGACAGCTATTGACATAGCTTTCACATTGTATTAGGTATTATAAGTAAACTAGAAATAAGAAAGTATACAGGTGTATGTGCATGGGTTATATGCAAACACTTTGCCATGTAATACAAGGAACTTGAGCATCTGCAGACTGAGGTCCTGAGGGGGTCAGTCCTGGAGCCAATCTCCTGTCGATGCTGAGAACAACTGTATATATGCATTATATATAGAATACACACGCTACATAGTCAAGAATGTTTTTACTTTCATTGCAGGATGCCACATTCATTTGAAGGTCATCCTAATCTTTGCTTAAGCACATGATGACATTTAATAAAGAGGGTGTCAAGAGAAAAGATGCCTCAGTGTCCTGATACCAGCTGATTCTGAAAACTGATGTTCTGCAGGGATGAGAAAATGAGCAAAGTCCTCCTGTTGGACAGCATTCTTATATCACCCACTTGAAAATTAAATCTGAAACAGAGTTCTGACAGGCCTGCTATTTTCTTCAGTGCCAAGAGCCATACAATAGACCTTTTTTTTTTTTGGACAAAGCTCTTAAAATGCTTGGAAATTCAGATGGACTGACTCATGAAGCTGTATAAATACTGCACACCCGTTCCTGCTGGTGCCCCTGCTCTCTCTCCCTCTTGGAAACAATACTAGATTTTCTCTGTGTTTGGCAGAAGGAAAAAAATATTTTAAGTAGAGTTGCAACTTGTCTGTAGGGGGTGGCATGGGGCGGGGGTCTGAAAGTGGGATCTGTCCCAGGATCTCACGGTCCCTGGGCAGGAGCGGTGATTCCCATTTGGGAGGAATTGCGGGATCCCCCTTCTACTTCAGGTGGACCCTACAACAGTGCTCAGTCTCATGCCCACCTGAGCCTCAAATATGTCCTTAAAAATGCACAAAACGCAGCTTCAAGAGGGCACACTGTTGCACAGATTTAACACGCGCCTGTGAGTGTGCCAGGGGCGGTCTGTCCGTGGGTGGGTGTGCAGCGCCAGGGGCGCTGATAGACAGAGGGGCGGGAGGAGTGCGGGCCAGGGAAACGGGAGGGAGACTGGGGAAAGCAGATCGTGGTACACTCTCCATGACTTTCGCTCTCTTCCTTTTTAGAATTCCAATCCAATACTACCCCCACCACACACACACACACACACACACGTGATGATTTCTCTGCAATTTCGAAATAATTGATATGTGTTGCAAACGCATCCTCCCGCCGCGTGCTCACTTCAAGCCTGAACACCTCTCCAGGGCGGTATTTTAGTTTGACATCAATGAGAGCAAATGTTCTAGCCTGAGATGAAGAGGGCCAAAGTGTGGGAAGCACGGCAGCAGCTGGGTTTTTCTTTCCTGACTCGAAGGAACTGAAGGTTGGTTCCCTTGGGTTGCAGAAGGCAGCTGGGCATGAGGTCAAGAGTCACGCAGCTGTGCCTTAGGACTCTGGCTCGAGTCTGCCTTTTTTTTTTTAATTTTTTTCCTGGTTCTGGGGATTGAACCCAGGGGTGCTTAACCACTGAGCAACATCCCCAACCCTTTTTCTACTATTATTTTTTTGAGACAGGGTCTTGCTAAGCTGCTGACTCTAGTCTTTAAGAAAAAGTTTCAATTGCTCCATGTTCCAAAAGTAGAGAAAATAAAACAAGGACGAGTCTGCTGGCTAGCCCCTGGGTTCCTTAGCCCCAGGACCAGACACTTCTTTGTGGTGGTGGCTGCCCATGCTTTGTAAGATGTTCAATAGCATTCCTGGATGCCATCTCCGAGATTCCAGTAGCACCCCCCTCCCCTGAGTTATGACAGACAAAGTTGCCTCCAAATGTTGCCAAATATTCCTGAGAGACAAAATCACCCTGGGTGGAGAATCACTGGTTTTGACTAAATGTTAAAAAAGCTAAATTTTCATTGGGTAAAGGTAGTCATCGACTCTATGACAACGAGGCATTTCGGGTGAAGGTTAACAAACCAAATGAGCTGCCTTGAGCAGCCAGAGAGAAGAACTTTAGCCTCAAAGCACTGATTCGTGGCTTCCAAGAAGCATAAGGCTACTTTAAAATAATCCTGGGACCTCCAATTTCAAAGGAAAAAGAGGGAATTAGAAGAGAGTATAATATGTCAAAATATACTCTACTGTTATGTATATCTAAAAAGAACAAATAAAAAGTGTTTTTAACTTAAAAAAAAATAAAGAAGAAGAAAAGATGGACCTCCGTACTTGGAAAAGGCAGAAAAGGCAAGACCACAGGATCTAATTCTGCACAGTCAGACCTGTGGCAATAGAGTCTTCAAGTTCCCTTCTCATTCCAAGGCTGGGTCTTTGCATCCAGCCTGACTTATCCACAAAGCATCTTGCATCATTCACTTTGGAAGGAATGTTTACTTATTCAAGTCTCAGAAAATTGAAAAAAATGACTGTCCCTTAATTTCACGACTGAATAGACAAAAGGAGACACATAGCCTGAACTCGGGTTCAGGGGACATTCTTTTCAAGGAAATGGATTGTAAAATTGTACGCATTCCTTGAAGCAGATCCCTCTATAAATTGGCTTTCCAAATAAGATCACCCACTCTCATTTCCACCTGTCTCCTGTCCAACAGACACAGGGAAAAGGGTTTGGTGACCTGAGTCTTTCCTGTCCCCCAGGACAGTACAATGATTTATGATCCAAGCCTGAGAATTTCGGAAGCCACCAAACATGAAAAGAGTGAAAAATCTTCTAAGTCAAGGGAAGAAAATAGATGACTTGGTAGCACAGTGTGTGTTTCTCAGACTCTGAAACACTACTCTGAAAGCTGTCACAAGTACGCGTTGCATGGGCCCTTGCAAACAAAAAGGGTTATTTTATCCAGATTATTCCCCCACATTGCCAGGGAAAAGGGACTCATTTGTAATCATCAAAGGAATGCTGACAGACTTGAAATGGGATTACACTCTATTATACTCATCCGAATTAAAGATTTGTTTTGGAGATCATTCTTAGATTTCTTTCTCCCTGCTCCTCAACTCCAAATGAGGCCATTTGTATTCACAGGACATAGAAGGCAGACATGAAATCAGACTGTTCGCAAACATATGTTTCAGACTCAGTGACCTGAGTTTCAAATTTTAATGTTGCCTGATTTTCTGTATGTGGACAACTTGGCTCCCGGGGTTGAAACTAGCCCTAGCATCATATCAACCTCTGACTCATTAATGCAAGGGAAATTCTATGTCAGGGGCTTCAGTGAGTTGGTGATGTAGGTGTTGGAGGGAGTTTAAGTCAGAAACGACCCTATGGAAAGGTAAATCTATGCACGGACAGAGCTGTCCAGCAGGTCCGTGGACACACTAAGAAACCCACAGTTTCAAGCTCTGCAATCTGGTTACCATCTGAGAGAATGTGACCTGCCAAATCTATTGTTTATATTTCAGACTTCTTGGTGATTATTTTTGTGTCCATGAACCCACTGAAAAGCAAGCTTCCTTAAGACAGGAATGACTCTTTGGGGTAGACCTGTATTATACTTAGTACAGAATCTGGTACCTGAGACACTTTAATGTTTCCTGTTCTTCCCTATAGAACTACCATTGGGTAGTCATCTCGGTACTGAGACCCACCTGGAGAGGAGGCTTGGATGCCTCCAGTGGGTCAAGAGAGTATCTTGGGATTTTAACTGAGGCAGAGAATAAAATATTTGAGAGGACATCTTTCTCAAGGCAGAGGTATTAGTCTTTTAAGTAGGAAGACAAAACAAGGCATGGAGCCAGGTGCATTAGAAGTTGTATCACTTCTTTGCTCACAATTTCTTTCCTATTTCATGTATTCTTTCTAGACTTAGTGTCCTTCTTCATGAAGTATATCCTTTAGTAGTTCTTTCAGTAAAGATTTATTAGTGATAAATTTGTTTTTATTTCACATGCACTCTTGGAAATTAGTTTAGCTGCATATATAATTCTGAGTTGACAGCATAGGGATTTTTTTTCTTGGACTTAGAAAACATTATTTCATTGTGTGTTTTCTGGCTCCCACTGCTGTTGGAGACACTTTACGGATAATTTTTTTCTCTGATTATTTTTAAAACTGTCACTTTGTTTTTAGTGTTTTAGTTTTGATATGCTACATCTACAAATAATTTATAAAATAAATGAAATTTATAAAATAAATAAATTTTGCTTGGAACGCTCAAATTTGAATCTTTCTTGAAAATCAATCTTAGGATACTATGACCTTGAATGTTACTTGTTCCCCGTTTTCTCTACTTTGTTTGAGATATTTATCAGTGTATACTGAACTTTCATTCTGTCCTCCACATCTTATAAATTTTCTTTCACTTTTTCCATGTCTTTATCTCTTTTGTTTCATCCTGAATAATTTCTCTAGCTTTGTTTTCCAGCTCATTGTTTCTCTCTTCAGCTATGTCTAATCTGCTCTTTAACTTATTTATCTAGCTTTTAATTTTGATCAATATATTTTTTCATGTTAGTAGGTGTATATTTTTATTTAAATATGCTTGCTCCTTCTTGACAGTATTTTGTTCCTTTTTCATTTTGGGAATTTCCTTTCTTTTTTCTTAAGGACTCTATTGTTGCTGCTGTTGATTATTGCTTATGCAATGTAATTTTGAATTGTGTATTCATAGTCAGCAGGATTATATCTACAGGAATCTTGAGGGGCCTGTGTTGATAATGTTTCCATGCAGGGTATAACTGTTTATTTTTGCCAAGTACCAGGGACATCTTTATCAGTTTCTCAGCTTGTGTTTCCCAGTAAAGGTAATGAATTCAAAACCAGACTCTCAAAAAAGCAGGTCTCTGATTACACACTCTCAAAGGATATTATCTTCTTTCACCAGTCCTGATTCCACACTGAGACTGGGTTCCTTATCACTTTCCTTTGCAAGGGCTAATGTGTTTCTCATACACCTTTTAAAGATAGTTTAGTCCTACAAGGTCACAACTTTCTATTCCAATTCCTCCCTTTACACTAGTCTAAAGCCTGTCTCCTGCCCTTGTGCACCTGTTGAATCCTGGTTGTCAAGACCATCAAATAACCCCAGTGCATCCCTAGGGTCGGCTCTGGCAGACTTCTCTGGTCTTTTGCCCTCCCTTCATTTTTGTTCCCTGAGTATTTCTTATACCTAATCACTCACTTATGCATTTTAAGGACATTTGTTATGTTTTATTTAACAGTTCAGGTATCTTCTTAGGAAAATAATCTCAGAATAAATGCAACTCATACTCTCTATTTAGTTCTTTGGGGCTGGATGGTGCTATCTTTGACAGGACACAGAATAAGATCTGGTGCTGGTAGATTAGGTGATGAACATTATAGAAGTGGTATTGCTTTGAACCACTTGTCATATGTCTATTTTATTTTCTTCCCTTGCTATTAGAAAAAACTCCCTAAAAGTTACTTAGCCTCTCTTTGCCTCAGTCATTTCGATTTTCTGTGACGGTTGTGAGTTTCAGGTAGTTAATGAACATGAAGTTTCTAGAACAGTGTTTGGCATGCAGTGATGTATGTATGTGCTTGATAATAAACCCAACTATTTTTAACTCACCAATGGCTCCCACTGTGCTGTAATGGTTTAAACTGGAGATGGTGTACACATAGGGGGCAGAGAAGGGGAGGCAGAACAGGGGCCTCATCCCAAGGGCAGATTAGTCACTTGCTCAGACAATCTGAGATTCTCCTTATAGTACAGAAATCTTGGTGACTCTCTTCTTAAGAGAAGCCATTTCCTTACAGGGAGACAGACATCAGTTCATTAAAGGAGGGACAGAGAATCATAAAATCTCAGTGTGCCCTTGCCCCACCTTCCTAATCATTTCCTCAGCTTGAATGGTGAGTATACGGACCTTTGTAACTGGATCAGTACTGGGTTCAAATCCTGCCTCAAACTTTTACTGGCAGCCATGGAGCTGGGGAAAGAAGTCAGGTGACCAGTGGGGGTGGGTGTCGGAGACAGCTGTTCTCTGAATGTACATCACCCTCAAACTGGTGCCTTTGCAAGAATGTCGAAGGCACTAAGCCAACAGAATGGCCCTGAAGACAAGTGACTTCCACATTTTCATAATCCTGAACCCCACCAGTAACATAGTTTGGGAACACAGCTCTGAGATCAATATGTCTGTATATGCATTTATAAATTATATAGTATTCAACTATCAATTTACATGTCAATAAGCAAAACTTAACTTTTTTTTTTCCAAGATAGAACAACAAAAATAGCCGGCCCTCTGTACCCATGGGTTCGATCTCCATGGATGCAACCCAAGTGCAGTCCAAAACATTGGGTCTGTTGTCAACATGGGCAGACATTTCTTATCCTTATCCCCTAAAAAACACATTATAACAATGATTTATGTAGCTTTTTGTTGTATTAGGTATTATAAACAATCTAGAGATGATTTAAAGTGGACAGGAGAATGCATGTAAGTCATGCACATGCCATTTTATAGAAGGCACTTGTGCATCTGAGGGCTTTGATATCTCTGGAGTCCTAGAACTCTCCAGCAGATACTGAAACACAACTACAGACAAGTTCAGAAGTTCTAATATTTTTCTCCTGCATTCCAGTGTATCCATAGTTGGTGACTACACCCACTTTGGAATGACGAATGGAAAGACGCTAAAGGAAAGGGAGGAAAAGGTCAGTTTCCTCAGCAGGCACCTGAAATGGCAGAGCCCACTCCATGAACTATCCGGAAAAGTTTGGCAAATCATGTTTTTTTTTTTTTTTTCTTCCTGATCTTGTTCCCTTGACACCCTCAAAGACCAAGTTCACAGCCTGGCCTTGGTCTAACGTTGGAGGCTGCCTCTGCCCTGCTTCCTAGCTGGGTGGTCCCAAGCAACTTAGTTGCTGTCTCTGAGTCTATTTTTCATCTGCAAATGAGATTAATACTTAACTCATGGGGTTGTTCTGAGGATGAAATCAAATAACACCAAGCTCAATTAATTTTTACTCCCTCTCTTTCTGTTTCTCCCCTGAAAGTGCTGCTAGGCTGCCCTTTCTAATAAAGCACCTGGGTGACCAAAGCCATCAATTACAGGACCGCTCGCAAGCCGAGACACTTCCCTGCTACAGAAAGAGCTGGCAGAACATTTTTCAGATGCAGTGGCTTTCCATGGAAACAGAAGAGCGAGTTCAGATACTTGCTGTTCATCGCTCTTCTTCCGTGGCAGCTAGACACCTCCTTCGGACATTCAATTTGCTTTTCTTTGGTTATCAGCTGGCTTTTCATTCCATAAAATGTTCTCAAGTGAAGGTAACTCCTGAATAACAGGATAATGTCACAGAGGCATAACAAAATGTGGAGGGGTGTGTGCGCATGTGCTGCGCCTGTGGGAAAGGATTAGGAGGTGGAGGGAGGAGCTGGGAAAGCACAGTCCTGGTCTCCCTGAGGGTGAGTCCTGGGCTGGGGGCTGAAGGGGACACCCAGCCAGCCTCGCCTGTGTGCCCCTGGATGAACTGATGCATGAGCAGGAGGCAGCACTCCCCTCTGACACCAGGGCAGTAGTCCCAACTTTGCTTTAGAAAAGACACCAATGCCTGGCTCTTCCTGGGTCAATTAAATCAGAAGTCCTGGGGTACAGCTGAACAAATATTTTTTAGTCTCCTCAAGTTATTCTGCGTGCTTCCCAAATTTATTCAATTACCATATTTCTATATCATGAAATTCCTGGCCAATGAAATAAGGAGCTGCCAGTCAGGTTTATTTATTGGGCTGCCAATGATCTATGTTAGCGGCTGAATTACACCCCACTAACACTCAGTCCGAACTTCCAATACCTTAGGATGTGACTGTATTTAGAAAGGCTGTGGCCTTTGAATAGGTGATTGAGTTAAAATGAGGTCATTAATGTGGGCTCTGGTCCAATATGATGTCGTCCTTGTAAGGGGGATTGACACAGACACCCACAGAAGGAAGAACCTGTGAGGTCACAGTGAGAAGACAGCCATCTACAAGTCAAGGAGAGAGGCCCCAGAAGGAACCAACCCTACTGATATCTTGATCTAGGACTTCTACTCTCCAGAATGGCAGAAAAATAAAGCTCTGTGGTTTAAGCCACCCAGCTGGTGACACTTTGTTATGGCAGCCTGACCTCTAATGCAACCTGGTACTAAGCACCATTTATTGCTGACTGGGGTCACCAATGGCAGAGAGCCGAACAGTGGCCCAGGGAATCGCTTCCATCATACAAGGAGCCTTCCTTGAGGTCTGGGGACAAGGAAGGCCTTGCAGGCTGCCCCCACTGTCTTTGTCTCCTATCCCTTCTCCCTCTTGCTTCTCAAACTCTCCCTATATGCTAAAAGTAGGGCAAAACCAAATGTGTGAACTAGACACATGTCAGGACTACTTGTCTCCAGTCAGGAGCTCTCTAAGAACTCAGGCAGAGGACTGAAACAATGCTCCAGCTCTCCAACCTACCCATAAGCCCATCACACTGAGAAAGAAAGAAACAAGGAAGAAAGGGGAGAAATGGGGTAGGGTGGAAAGAGAAGGCTCCGTTTGTCCTCATCAGAGAAACAACAGAACAAAACCACCACCAACAAAAAGTCAGCAGGTTCTGAGAGGCCATGGCAAACCGAGTCCAAGAGACACACTGAAGCCCCACTCTTTAGGACAAAGGTTTTCATTGCTGGGACCCCAAGACTACCCCACCCTCCTCTCAGGGCTCACCCCCACACTCCGGTTCCTGGCCTTCTCTCTTTTACTTCTCTTTGCTTTCTTCAAAATGACCGCCCCCCTCCAAAATCAATGACCAATTTGGATACCTCAGGCCACATCCTCAATTTGGGGATGTAGTCAGTAGAATGGAATCCAGCCAAAGAGGAAAAGAGATGGGGACCAGGCACATTTGAGGATGGGCTTAAGGATCAGAGGCACTGATTTTGCATGCACCACGTTTGCCTTTTCTAGAACACGTGTTTTAATGCAGTGATGATAGCCTTCCAGTGGCGGCTGGCAGCATCTCAAAATTCTCGGGGAAAGAGAGGCAAGGGAGAGCTCAGGAGCCTGTGTGCCTGTGTCCCAGCAGGCTTGGAGGTGATTAGCACAAGTCACGAGCATGGGGTGGGAGGAGGGGGCCACGATGCAGCCTCCGTGTTATTAAGAGATCTGATGCTGGAATCCCCAGGGCAAAAAATCAATGACCCAGGAAAATGACACCAGCTGACAGCCTCAGGCAAAGGCTCAAGGAAGAGTTGCAGAGAAGAGAAAGGCTTAAGTAACTTTCCCAAACTGCAAGGCGGACCTCCTGGGAGGCCCTATAGTGTACAGACATGTCTGGGACCCCTGACATTCTGGCACTTTCTTTCATATGTATATACCATCTTCCTTTCTCCCTCACAGGACAGAGAAGTCTCCCTGCATCCTCCACCAGTTTTTGATGTTTCCCTTATTTAGAAAACAAGCCAGCATCTGTATTGTCAAACATGCTCTCTGGTCCTCTGCTATTGTTGTAAAGCTCTGCGGGGGAGGGTCTGCTGTCTCTGTGGAGGCCTCTGTTCTGTTTCTATATACTCCGCCAAGTTCATAAAAAGGAACAGGACTGCCTGTCCCCAGGAAAGCAGGCTTTGAGACCACAGGGAATTACAGGATCAGGATCTACGGCTTCAACCAACATATTCGAGCGGACACTAAGACTAATTTTTGGAGCTTAGGAGTTTCCCTCCATGTCCTCTATCACATGGCTTGGGGTGGAGTCCCTAAAGTTTCCTTAAGTTTCAAGTAAAATCAGTTGACTTTTCATCTTTCTTTCTTCCTGAAACTTTTCTAATGTTTTCTTGATCCCACACTGTATAGAATTGGGGTTTGAATGTGTCTATGGTTTCTTCCTTTCTTCTTTTACTTCTTCTTCCTCTTCTCCCTAAAAGGCTGCCTTACACTTTCTCCCTAGCCCTTAGGTCCCTGGGAAGTAACGCTGAAATATGGGGCTCGGTTGTCCATGGACCTGGCAACACCACCACCTACCGCTGGCTCCAGGGAGTTTAAAATTCTGGAATTTGGATCCACATGGAAAATAGAAGGAAAAGGCTTGTTTTCTTGTTACTTAGAGGAATATGCATCAGAGCATCCATTTCCCTCGGGATGTAGTCTCCTTGTTTGATGCGTCAAATTCAACTATGTAACTATTGCTACACAGACAATTCTAGGCTGGGGGGAGGAGTAACCTATAGACTTACGAATATTGCAACTACTTCCCTAAAGAAACAAACTCTAAGTGTCTATAATCTGTGAAAACAATCTAATGGTTACAGTACGATTTGCCTAAAGCAATATTTGTTCAGTTGCAATGATGTCACAAAAAAAAGGCTTGTCAGCTTTTAATTCTTGCCTTAACAATATTCAGAGCTAGACACACTGAACTCAGAACTGCTTCCTATAGCTTAAATCAGCAAATGCAAAGCTGCTCTAGCAGCCAAGAAAGTACTATTATAAAGAAAAAGAAGAGTAAGAAGGAAGAGAAAGAAAGAAAAGAAAGGTTGATAGCACTTGAAAAACCTGATGCATTTCCTCAGCACATTTACCACAGAGTTTTGATCCTCTGGGGCTTGATTTTAAGGGCCATGGATTGCTTGCCAAAGAGGCATATCTTGGCTTCCTTTGCCAGGCAGGAACACTGCCTTGATATTAAATATTCAAAGCAAAGAACCTCTGACCCAAGGGCTTTCAGCTAACAATGGCATTCTCTGTAAGTAAACCAGAAACCCAACTCAACTTTTGCTTTGCCAGTGTTCTTTGCCATGTACTAGTCTACTGCACAACAGCACCGAGGACTGACTCCATTTACCATGATTATATTGCAAAAGACCCTGCACCAGGGGGCCCCAGACAGGGTCTGTGCAAAGCCTGGACTTGGCAGAAGATCCCTGGAGAAGGGGGAGTGTGGGGCTCAGAGCTGCTTCCTGGGCTAGGCGAGGGGGTGGGGGCTGTTTGCAGGCCTCCAGCCTTGCCAGTTAGAGACCCAGGGCCATGACTGCTGCAAGGACTTTTGTTATGTTAAGCAAATGCCGCTGCGCTAATAGAAGCATATGTTCTGACAGCCATCAGCAACCTGGAAACTTCTTTGACTTTGGGGCCACACCTGCCACCTTAGAACTAAGACCCTTTGCAGGAAGTTGGGTCGGAGTTCCCAAAAAGAAAAGCCTTATAGTTAACTTGGTAGGAGGAAATCGTTACTTTTGTATGGATGTGAAGGGGGAACGTTGGGCACCTATGGGAAGTAAAGTCATACCCCCGAGTGTCTTCTCTGTTCTGTAGGCTTCCCCACATCTCTCATGCAATCTCCATCAGATCTCTGTTGCCCGCAGCCTTCCTCGCTACCTGCCGACAAGGACTTCAGGTCCATGGTCTCCCAGGCTAAATCTCCTTACGTGGGCACCTGGGAGTCTGGCTGGGGCGCGACCTGACTATGTGGGTGGCAAAGAAAGTACAACTCCTTTGACCACAACACGTGTATCTTCTAGAGCTGGGCGCGGCACAGGGTTCAGCTTAGGGAGCCTCCAGTGAACGTGCGGCTGTCAGGGCTGGGTCGCTGATGTCGGAAAACTGACGAGGTTGACAGCAGAGCAAGAAACTCCAAACCCATTACACATCCTTCCTTAGAGTGGGGGACTACCCTGCCGCCACCCCGACACGCAACCACCCAAGAAAACTGGCTAAGAGCACGCCTCGACTTTAACCCAGCCCGATCGTGGCCCCTCAGGCTGCTGCCCCGAGTCGAGGGCTCACCTGAGCGCACCCCGGCGCCCGGGACGCACGGCTAGGAGGGCGCTCTTACCGGAGAAATCCGTGAGTGCTGCGATCTCTCTGGAGCAGACCAGGACCGTGCAGTAGAAGAGGCGCAGGAGCTGCCCGGGAGGCTCTACCTGCCTGCGGAGGCCGGGATGCTGCGCGTGCTGGGGCGCTGGCGGTGGGCGCGCGCGTCCTGCCAGGCGCATGGTGCGCTGCGCGGTGGGGCGCCGGCAGGGGCCCAGGGAGCCCGGGGATCGTAGACAGGAGGGCGGCGTCACATGGCTGGGCGCGTCGGTGGCCTGTAGCTCCACTGCCCCCCGCCGCCTCCTGGCTGTGGGAGCCTCCGCCTCCCAGAAGCGGCCCAGCCCGGGATCCCCAGCAAAGGGGAGGGGGCGGAGAACTGGGGCGGGGCGAGGAGCCCCGGGAAGGATCCGCGTAGTTTCCCCGAGAGGAAATCTCCGCTGCAGCTGCTCCGAAGGAAACAGCGAGGGTGGGGGGCGTAGAGAAAGCATAGCCTCCACCCGCGGGAGGCTGCGGAGGCCGGTGGTGACGCGTAGCAGGTAGAGGAGGGCGCCCCCAAGTACGCTCCCCAGTCTGCGCAACTTGAGCGCCTTCCACGCTCGGGTCCTAAGCCGGGAAACGGCCCGGCACTCCTGGCCCAGCCCGCGCTGGCTGAGTGCCAGCTTCACCCTGGTCGGCCGAGCAGCGCGGCCGGTGCCCGTGACGCACTTTAGAGGCAACGCGATGAGTTCAGTCCGGGAGCCTCCCTGCCGAGGACCAAGGGAAAGTGGGGTCCTGAAGGCATGGGATAACAGCACTGCTGTCCCTACAACCCGCTGCGCTCCATGAGCAGTCACCAAACACTCAGTAATTCCCATTTCACAGGATAGAAGACCGAGCCCCAGAATGTGTCTAAGCTCTTGAAGACAGGACAAAAATGGAACTGGGGGGTCTCAAACCGAGTCAGATGGCCCCAGAGTCGAATTCTTTTCCATTCCAGTGTGCTTCCTTTGCTTGCTGAGTGTCAGCAGCAATAGGCCATCTTACACTCCGCGGGAATAAAGAGCTGCTGAGCGCTAATAATCGGGCTTTGTTTTAAAATGGGCCACAGCATCTTTACGAACATCTTGATTACGTGCGGTGTGACTCTCGTTTGGACGCCCAGCCCGGAGGCGAAGAGCTTGGAGGAACCCAGGACAAGTGCGTGGGAGTTCGGTAGCTGCGCTTCGCCGGCAGGTACCTGGGTTTAGAGACCCCAGCGCTACGGTCCGCGCCAGCGATCCCCTCTCGGCGGCGCCGGTCAGAGGGAGAAAGGCCAGGCCGGCGAGCGCTAGGCACAAAATGTTCCTGATGACCGCCCGCAGGCCCTGCCAAGTTCCCGGCGCGCCTGACGCGGAAACGTAGATAATGAGGCCCAAGGGCGGGGCCAGGAGCACTGCCCCCGCGGGCTCCAGAGCCACCAACGCCTCGGGGCGCTGCAGGGAGGCCTGTAAGAGAAAAAGCTAGGCACTGACCTCCAGGTAGTGCCCCTTCAGAGGTGGGCCACAAAGACCGCGGAGGGGCAGGTGACGTTGCGTTTCACGCAGTGCTCCCGCTAGGCCAGCGGAATTGGGATTCCCAGTCCCTTTTCCCCTGATGGCTAATTCTGAGCATCAGAGTTTGTCAAACCGGATCCGGTCTACCAAGCCCCAAAACCTACATTAAAATAAAAACTCAACCTTCTCAATAATCCTGGGTCATAGGTATTAATGTGCGCTTCTTAGGTTGGGGTCACTAGGGCTGGGCATGCAGATAAGCGTGCTCAAGAGGCAGAAGCTACTCAGTAGAGTTTGCCCAGAGCTCAGGTCCCTCTTTTATTTTCTAATCTATCCATTCGCTCTTCCGGTTTGGATATGAATTGGGTACAGTGTGTGCTAGGGTCTGGGCTAGGGGCTGGACTTACTGGCAGTGTGAGAGGACCACGTTCCCTAGGGACGAGGGCCGGCTGCACTGTTCTCTGTGTCTACAGTGGCTTCCAGATGCCAGGGTGGGCATTGTTACTGTGACTGCATACCAGACTTACTTATCTGTAAAGTCCTCAGGCTTGTTGTGAGGATTTAGTAGGGGGACACCGGTGATATGCATAAACAGGGCCTGAAACATAGTAAGTGTTCAGTCAATATTAGCTGTATTACAACATGGAAGACTTGCATTGAACAGTTACAGCCCAGTGAAAGGTGACTGGTGGAGGACCAGGGGCCACTGGAGCAAAGGAGAGAGACAAGGAGAGATAAGCAGAGGGAGGAGGGCAGACGCCAAGGAAAATTCTAAGGCGAGGTGGGTGAGAAAGATGGCAAGAGTTGGCCAAGCAGAAGTTGGTTAAAGCATCCAGAGAGGGAGAATTGGCCAGTCGGAAGAAGTATGGGAAGAGGGCAGAGAGCACAGTGTAACCAGGTGGGTGTGGGACTTGGGAGAGAGGATCCTGAAGGATATACCTCCCCAGCTTCCCTCTGCATTGCCCTTCAGTCCTTTGCTGTTAAATTGAAAGAGTTTACTTCTAATTTACTCCCTTTAAGAATGTTCTAATCTCGCAAAGAAAAAAAAAAAAAAAAAAAAAAAAAAAAAAACTACATTCATCTTCCTCTCTGCCTCTCCCACTTCCAAGTACCTGGGTTTCCCCAACCAAATGGAAACTCCACTCCCTGCCCTATTTCCCTTCCTCTATTATAGAATCAAACAGCCCAAATTTGGAGCTCTATAAAAATTTGTAGGAAAGGGAGGTGGGGAAAGGAATGTGTGCTTTGAAGAGGGGGGAAAACTTGCAAAAATCCTTGCAAAATCAATCTGATCTATAAAGGGGACTAATCTTTCCCATCAAGGCAGTTTTCCCCTAAGCTCTTTCTTCTATGTTGGAATTTGATCAATAAAAAACAATCATAGCTGTTTGGTTATTCAGCACAATTATGGAAGCTGGAATTGGAGAGAATTCAGTCTGATAAAGGGTTCAAATAACAAATTGTTCACAAAATACTAATACTCCCACTAACCCTTTGAGATGGTGCTAAGCAGTAAGCAACATGATTTACTGGCTTATTACAAAATGAAAACGCAAGGCCAATTTAAAAAAAAAATGTTCAGAATTCCAAGATAGCAATAGCATAGCAAGCCTGGGTTATTTGAGCATAGGACCCTGAGTGATTGCCTAGGTCACATGAAGTTGGCCCTGCTGTTACCAGTATCTCCATTTCTCAGATGGGGAAACTAAGGACACATGCTCACACGGACATCCCAGTCAGGATTTGAAACCCTCTTGTTCTGTAAGGGCACAGCAATCGGAATGGATGCTTAAATAGTGTTCCAAGAACTGGGGTATAGATCAGTGGGAGATGCCTCCCTAGTACAGGTGCAGCTCTGGGTTCAATCCTCAGTAGCACAGAGAGAGAGAGGGTTGGGGGAGTAGGTGTTCCTTTTTATGTGATGGTGCCATTAACACTCTTGCCTTTTCTTATATGGTTTTAAGATATGCCTCTGTATCTACAACATGCATTGTGTGTGTGAGAGGAACCTTTACAGGACATTGTAAATTAGATGTCTTATTTCCTCCCTCCCCTCCCCGTCTTTTAAAGGCAATTTGTCCCATTTTTCCAGCTCCAAGTTACATTCTTATTTTCCTTCTTCCTTGAGGTCCTGGTTGTTTCCCTCTGCTTATGTCCCAGACTGTTTTCGAAAATATATACCTTGCACTCAAACTTTATCTCTTACCGTGTCCTTTCACCTGAGCCATCAAGGTGAGACTTTTGCCTTCCACCAAAGATGAGCAATAGGCAATCTGAGAAGACATAAGCCACCATTTGTCCGCCTTGAAGCAACCAACCAAATGTTGGTTCCTTCGGTTCAGAAGGAGACCAAATGTTGTCCAGATCTTGAACTCACTTTCCTGGTGAGTTCTGTAGAAGCTGGGGTGCACTAGAAAATTTGTGTGGGCAATGTTTGGACCAAAAGCCAACTGAAGAAGGCCTGTAAGAATATATTTAAGAATATATTCACAACAGTCAACTGATGTCTGTCCTGATAACCCAACCAAGGTCAAAGGCATCTAGTTCAATACTCAGACTCTCTCTGTCTCTCTCTGAGATTTTAACACTGAGTTACATCCCCAGCTCTTTTTGCTTGTTTTGAAACAGGGTCTCATGAAGTTGCTGAGGCTGGCCTCAAACTTGTAATCTTCCTGCCTCAGCTTCCTAAGTCACTGGGATTACAGGCATGTGTCACCATGCCTGGCTAATGTTTTCTTAAATATGTACTTTACATTCATTTGTGTATATTCTGTCTATGTATTTACACATGAGTCATATTTTCTTTTTGTAAAACAAGAACGTGCCATGAGCAAACTTTTGGGGGGTTGTGGCTCATGGTCAACAACTGGATTCTGATTCCTGGGGATTTTTCAGTGTGGGAATTCATTGGCAACCTCTCTTTCTGGAGGAGAGCAGGGTCTGCATCCTGGAGGGAGTGGATACCTCCCTCACTTCCTGGCCAAGGCCGAAGTGTACTATGTCTCAAGGAAAGCCCTGATGATGTTGCCAGTGGATGCCCCAGAGAGCTGGCCAGTCTGAGCCCCACCTGAAAACAAGGGATCTTTTATCTTCAGAAGACCCCACACCCCCTTCTGTCCTACCTTCACTTAGGGATCAGGCACTCGTTATGGATTAGGTATGAGGTATATTCCAAAAGCTCTTAAGTGAGATAATGCAAGAAAGTTTCAAGGTGATACAATCGGGTTATGAGAGCCTTAACCTAATCAGTGCATTAACCCACAGACGGGATTAATTGGGCAGTAACCATAGGCAGGTGGGGTGCACCCGGAGGAGGTGGGTTCTGGGGTTTATATTTTGTCTTTGTCGAGCAGAGCAGCCTGTCTCCACTTCCTGGTGGCCATGTCTTGAGCCACTTTTCTCCACCACACTCTGTTCTCCCTCACTTTGGACCCAGAGCTATGGAATCACCTGTCTATGGATTGAGACCCATGAGTCCCAGATAAAATTTTCCTCCTCTAAAATTGTTCATCAGGTTTTTTGGTCTCAGCAGCGAAAAAACTGACAAATAGCACTCCTCCCACCCAGTTCTCTGCTGTCAGAAAGGAAAGAGAGTTGACAGAAGGCAGCTACCTAGCTTGTTGGAAAGCAGCAGCCCTGGTTCTAGCAACCAGGCCACCCTGCAAGCCCACATAGCGTAGGGCAGTGACTTCTGGTGCAGGTTCTGTGGTCAGTGCCCGAAGGCTCAAATCCCAGCTCTGCCAAGACTGGTACTTGTGTTACTGGTGGTCAGTCAAAGTGAACATCGCTGGTCAGAGTGGAAGCTTCACAGGGGGTAGCCAGATGAAAAACACAATCTGTTACACTTTACATTGGCATTCCTTTTATGGACTTGGCAGATTATTATTTGTTAAGCATAAGATGATGATATTTTGTTTTAACTTGAACCCCTAGGAATGTCTTTGCATCAAAGGACACTTTGACCTCTTAGGTAATGTTGGAAACAGCTGCCAATTGTTTCCCCTGAATGGCAGCAGCCAGTCCTCGGTGGGATACGGGGATGGAATTCTCCATCAGAGGTTTGTTTTCCTCTTCCTGTAAACCGGCTACAACATCTTCCCAACCCTGATTTCTGAATACCCGCTTTTGTT
Source organism: Sciurus carolinensis (assembly GCF_902686445.1). Taxonomy (NCBI): domain Eukaryota; kingdom Metazoa; phylum Chordata; class Mammalia; order Rodentia; family Sciuridae; genus Sciurus; species Sciurus carolinensis. The sequence goes on along the minus strand of NC_062221.1, from coordinate 130,059,110 downwards.
CCACTTCTGGCTCACTCTGTCAGTCACTCAAGCCCGTCTCACATCTTGCCCTCTTCTTCTGCTCAGCAGGGTCCCTGTCCCTTACCCCTCTGTGACATACCTGGGTTTTTAGAACCTGCCATTCCTGAGATGCCAGCTGATACTGCCCTCAGTTTTTGGCTCTTCAAAGGCCTGAAAAAAACTGTGTGTATGTATAAAAGGGATACTTAACCTTTCTTTTTTAAAATCATTTTTATTGTGGTAAAATACACATACCATATAATTTGCCATTTAACCATTTTTATTATAATTATCAACACATGTAAATTATGCAAATTAATGGGACTCACCATGATATTTCCATACTCACATACGTATTTGTTCCCCCTTCTCCCTCCACCTCTGTTCCCTTTCCAGTCTCTAATAATCCCTCTTCTATCTCCAAGTTATTTTATTTTATTTTTGTTAGTTTCCACACATGAGAAAAAACATTTGATTTTGTCTTTCTATGCCTGAATTATTATGTTAACACAATAACCATGTTTATTGTGACACTATTCACAATATTCACTAAGATATGGAATTAGCCTAGGCACCTGTCAAAAGATAAATGAACAAAGAAAATGTGATATATATATATGTATATCACATACACACACACCATGGAGTATTAGAATGAAATCTCATCCTGTGCAGGAAAATGGGTGGAATCAGAGGACATCTTAAACATTTTTAGTGTACAGTCAAGTGCAATTAAGTAGATTCACACTGCTCAGCAACCATCATCACTATGTATCCAGAGACCTTTCTTCATCTTGCAAAACTGAAACTCTGTACCCTCTGAATAGTTCCTCACTGCCCACCTCTCAGCCGCTGGCAACCACCATTCTATCCTCCGTGTCTACACTTACAGCTCTAGGGATCTCACGTCAGTGGAGTAAGTGTGACAGGCTCATTTCCCTTAGCATAATGTCCTCAGGCGTCATCCACATTGTAGCATGTGTCAGAATTTCCTTCCTTTCTAAGGATGAATAATAATTATAAGCAATATTCATAACATTCACATGTGTATGTATGAACGCATATACCACATTAAACTCTCTAGTGAAATGTCCCCAGAAGGAAGAAAAGAGAAGGGTAGTCATCTACTATACATGCCAATCGGCTTCCCCTTGGTGAGCAGTGGTAAAAACACCTCAGTAAAATCTCTGAGAGGTGAGGGAGAGGGTGAGAGACCCAGGCCTATGGCACAGGCTGGGGGGCTGAGGAGGAGAAGCCCTTCAGGTAAATCCTGGACCCAACCAGGGAATGTCATGAGGAGCTGCCAATGGTGCCCTCTGTAGGTGGGAATCTTAATTGCGGTCTCAAAAATGGTGACAGTGAATTTTAAAATGCAATATTTTTGTGGCAAAATATTCATAATGTAAAATTAGCAACATAACTAAATTAAGTGTACAAGTCAGCGATATGAAGCATATACACATTGTTGCACCAGCAGCACCAATGTCTGTCTCCAGAGGTCTTCATCTTCCCAAACTGAAACTCTGTCCCCATTAAACAGTCACTCCTGGTTCCCCCATCCCCAATCCCTGGTAACGTCATTCTACTTTCTGCCTCTATGAATTTGACTACTTTAGGACTTCGTATAAGTGGAATCATGCAATGTTTGTCCTTTTGTGACTCACTTATTTCAACTAACATCATGTCTTCAAAGTTCATTCATGTTTAACATACATCAAATCTCCTGCCTCTTCAAGGATAAAAATTGTCTGCCATATGCACATGCTGTGTTTCATGTATCTATCATCCCTCAGTTATCACTGGGATTGCTTCCATATTTTGGCTATTATGAATAATGCCACAGATGAACCCGAGAGTCCAAAATATTACAAACTGTAAATGATCATTCTCAAAGGTAAGAGTAAAGCTAACAAAGAGAAAGGTGATCCTAGTCCATCAAGGGGGATTCTGAATCAAACAACAGTGAGCTCTGTGAAAAGAACAAAACAGAGGTCCCAAACTTTCTGGGTTCCTGGTGCCCTTCATGTCTCAATAGTTCTTCAGGGTGCACCTAGACAAACACACCCAACAGCAATGAGCTGGACTCTTACATTTACTCAATGGCAAGATGCAAACCATAAACAATTTTGTCCTAATGACTAAGTAGTAGTTTGAAAAAATTACTGTACATATAAGTTGAAAGAAAAAAATACTTTTATTTCATTCTTAAGTAACCACAAGTATTTGCTGATGGGGTGTGTGTGTGTGCTGGTGGGGCATGTCCCTGTTTCTCTAACCTTGAAATCAGACAAGGTACAGCCGTCCTCGTTTCCTGTTCCATGTTGACTTTTGCTTAATCCTTGTTTTTGTCACAGTAACCACTGAAAACTCAGTTTCCTGAAGCTGTGACATTATCAAACAGAAAGTAGTACAATCTAACACTGAAACTGTGAACCACCTTGAACTTGAACTAGTAATTTTCCTGGTCAAGAATTGGTCATTTTCCTCAACTTATACAAATATTTCAGGACAAACTGTAAGTTTCTTTCAGCACTCTGGACACCCTGGGTGCTTATTTGGGGAACTGGAAATCTATATAATCCAAATGCTACCAGGACCTCCCTTGTCCAACAAGAAAATTATCCTTTGGCTGACTCTCCAACCAACTTCTCCCTCTATTCCATGGCTACAGTTTGGATGTGGTTATAGTGTGTCCTCCCAAGTCTCATGTGTTGGAAGGTCGGTCCTCAGTGTGGTGATGTGGAAGGTGATGGAGTTTTAAAGTAGGGTCTGGTGTACATGATTAGGTTATTTGGGGCAGTGTCCTCAGAAGGAATTGATGTAGTTCTCATGGAACCCTGGTTAGTTCTTATATTACTCATCTTTCTGTTACTATAACAAATACCTGAGATGAATCAACTTTGCTCTTCATAGAGGAAAAGGCTTCTTGACTCACAGTTTTGGAGGTTCCCGTCCATGACCAATTTGCCCCATTGCTTTGGGCCTGTGGCAGCACAGTACACCATGGCAGGAGCACATGACAGAAGAAGCCCTTTCACTTCATGGCAGCCAGGAAGCAAAGAGGGAAAGAGAAAGACACCAGGGTTCCACAATCCTTTTCAAGGGAGCCCCCAGTGACCTAAAATCTGCTACTAGGCCCTGCTTCTCAAAGATTCCACCACTTCCCAATGACATCATGATCTGGGGAACTAGCCTTTAAAACATGGACTTTGGGGGAATATTCCAGATCCACACTATAGCAGTTCTCTTGAGAAGGTTTTTGTTAAAGAGCAAGAGTGGCCACTTCTTGTGCTCTGACTTCCTGTTTCAACACATTAGCACTCTCTCTTACATATACTCCCCGACCATGATATCTGCCATGATGGAATGAAGTCAGGGTGCTCTTGCAAGAGCCTGTGCCATGCTGTTTGAACTTTCAGTCTCCAAAGCTGGGAGCTAAATAAACCTCTTTTCTTTATAAGTTACCCAGCTTCAAATATTTTCTGACAGCAATGGAAAAATGTACAATACACAGACACATCAACCTTTTTGTGTTCCTTGCCCACTCTGACCATGTTCCCATCTCAGTGCCTTAGCATTTGCTATAGCTTCTACTTGGAAGCTCTTTGTCTGCTATCCCCTGCCTCCCAACCCCAGTTACCCTCACACTCTATGCTCTTCTTCAGAGTGTCCATGGTGACCTGACATTCTGTCAATCTTTCTGCCCCTTTGGGGGTGATTTGCCCAAAACAAACCTCTCTGAAAATACAATTACTGTGCTCGCTTCGGCAGCACATATACTAAAATTGAAAATACAATTTCTGTTGAATTTAGCAGTTGAGGATTACTTCAATAGTAACAAAGCAAAATGACAGTTTGAGGTAATTAAAATCATGCACAAAAAGGAAGCAAACTGGATCATAAAGATTGAGAGAGTAAATAATCTGAATGCATGAAATTGTCATACGTTCAATAAGCCAGGAATACAGAAGGGAGAAGTTAAATGGGAGGTGATGGCCACGTTGTGGAACTGATACTCTTGCAGACCTCAAATCCAAATTGCTCCCCCATGTGTGAAGTCATATCTGCACATCCTGGTGGGGAAGAATATTAAAATCAAATTGCAGAGAGATGCTCACCCCAGGGCGGGTGGAATTTATGACCATGTTTTGCAATCTACTACATCATAACTTTCTCATTGATTTTAGTCACCATCTTTATCATGGATTGAAGTCCTACAATATCCTCCAGTTTCATCCATGTCTTCAAATGTGACTGATTTTCTGAATTATGAGCTTATAATTTATTAACAGGGTAGATCTCATGTTAAATATTTTTACCATATGGATACACCCCTAAAAAAGCACACCTGAAGGTACACATGGAGACTCTGGGAGCTGATGGATGTGTCCACTGCCTTGATTGTGGTGAGACCTTCATGGGCGCATGCACCGTAGAAACTCACAAATCATGTACAGTAAATATGTGCAGCTTATTGCACATCATCTATACCTTGATAAAGGTGTTCAGAAATAAAAATTCCTATCCAGGCACAAGTCTTTGTTTTGACTACACTTTTTATTTTGGAATAATTCTAGATTTACAGAAAAATTGAAAAAAGGGTGATTCTGCATATTCTCATACAGATTCATCTAGTATTCACATTTTTCATGAATAGGTAGCACATCTGTCAAAACTAAGAAACCAGCCTTGCCACATTACTCTTAACTCCAAACTCAACTTGCATTTCCCTTACAGTCCTTTCTGCTCCAGTGTCCAGTTCAGTACCACAGTGCATTTGTCATGTGTATCTAGTCCCATCTGGTCTTTTAACTTTTCTGTCCTCCCTTGTTCATCATGACCTTGACAATATTTTTTTTCAGGACGGGGTTATTGGGAATTGAACCCAGGGGCTCTTAACCGCTGAGTTACATCCTCAGCCCTTTTTATTTTTTTATTTAGAGACAGGGTCTCACTAAGTTGCTTAGGGCCTTGCTTAGTTGCTGAGGCTGGCTTTGAACTTGCAATCCTCCTGCCTCAGCCTCCCAACCCGCTGGGATTACAGGTGTACATTGCCATGCCTAGCTGACCTTGATGATCTTAAAAGAGTACTGGTCATGGCTTTTTTTAGATTGTGCCTCAATTTAGGTTTGTGGGATGTTTTTCACATGATTAGGCTAGAGTTGTGGATTCGGGGAAGGACATACAGTAAAATGAAGGATCCTCATTACAACACATCAGAGATACACAAGAGCAATATGACTCATCATTAATGTTCTGATTTGAACAAATCTCCCTGTGTTCATCAGCTTTCCACTGCTGTGAAAAAATTAATAAGGTATACTGCCTGAGGAGGAAAGATTTATGTGGCTTACAGTTTCAGAGATTTTAGCTCATGGTCACCCAGCTCCACTGCTTTGGGCCTTTTTGAAGCAGAATATCATGGCAGGGAGTGAATAATGGCGCAAAGATGCTCATCTGGTGGTGGCTTGGAAGCAAAGAGAGAGAGATGAGGGCCCAGAGCCTAATATCCCCTGCAAGGTCACACCCTCAATGATCTAAATTTCTTCCAGTAGGCCTCACTTCCTAAACATTCCACCACCTCCAAATAGCACTACAGGCTGGCAAACAAAACTTTGACATGTGCCCTTTGGAAGACATTTCAGATCCAAGTCATAACATTCCCAGATTTCATGTGATGGAAACTTAGTTCTCAAATTCAAATGTTAATGGTGTTTGGAGATGGGGCCTTTGGGAGGTGATTAGCATTAGATGAGGTCATGAGGGTGGGACTCCATGAGGGGATTAGTGGCTTTATAAGAAGAGGAAGAGGCCTGAGCTGGCACACTTGCCCTAGCTCATCAAATGTTGCCACGTTATGATGCAACAAGAAGGCCCCCACCAGATGTCAAGCCAATGCCAGTGCCATGCTCTTGGACCTCCCTGTCTCCAGTCCAGAACTGTAAGCCAATAAACCTTTATTCTTTATAAATTACCCATCTGCGGTATTTTATTTCAGCAACACAAAATGGACTGACAACTGGTGATGCTAACCTCGATCACTTGGTTAAGGTAGTGTTTGCCATACTGATTATAAGATTACTATTTTCTCTTATTTGTAATCTAATCTTTGGAAATTAGGTCACTAAAACCACACTGGAGAAGAGGAGAGGGAATGTATGAATCAAGCTCAATCTCTCAGAGCAGGAACAGGAGGAAATTAATTCATATGATACATGTATTGTTTGGATTAATTTCATAAGAAAGATTAACTCCCTCATCAGTTAACTTAAATAATAATTCTTATATCAGTATAGACAAGTGTATTTATTTTATACTACAGGTTATAATAACTATGCTATTTATTTTGTCACTCAAACTATTCCACTGGAAGTTCTTTCAGATTAGTTTCTGTATCCCTTTTACATACTCTCATTCTTATGGTTTTGAAGCATTTATTACTTTATGGTACTAAAAGATACTCTAGGATCATCTTAGGTGTTCCCTGACCCAGCCAAGGAATCGGTCATTTCTCTAAGAAACACTGGGGTTTCTTTCTTCCTTCCTTGTCTTCCTTCCTTCTTTCCTTTTCTTCTTCTTTTTTCTTAATAATAGTATTAGAAACCAAGGTCTGGGCATTGGGTGAGCTCATTGCTACTGGGATGTCAATGCTACTATGCCCTGGAGTAGTCAGTCAGTCTGCAGAGCTAGGAAATATATGCACATTATAAAACCCAGGTAGAGTACATATCTATACTTTCTTCTGTATTTATCCACCTCTATCTGTATTAAGCTAAACATGATATCATATTTATGTCTCCAAATCTAATGCAATAGGGTTCATTTCCTCACTCTCTTGTTTCTATATTATTTCTTTCTCCAATAGTGAGAAATCCAGATCACACCATTTTCCAAATATTTGTTAATTGTTCAATCCCAGAACACGTGACATATTTCCAGGTTATTAACCCACAACTTCATGACACAGATCTGTTTTTGAATCCATATTCTGTTCTAGTTGGGTATGTCTTTATTCTTTTACCATTATCTTTCCAATCTGATTATTATAATTTGACATATGTCTTCATGCATGATAAAGCAAGATCACCTTTACTCTTTTAAAATCTGACTTAGCCATTCACAGACCTTTATTTTTCCATTAAAAATTATTATTATGTTTTCTTTCTTAATTTTTATAGTAACAACAATGGTTTCATAGCCTAATTTAGGAAGAATTAACAAATTCACCATGTGAGGTCATTCTTTCATGAACATAGTATGCCTCTTTTTTGTGTGTGTGAAGTATTACTTTTTTTATAAACAATTAGCATAAAAGCAATTAGTATTTCAGTCAGTCTCTGAAAACCACAGAGACAGTAATACATAATCATATCAGTGGAAAACAGATCAAGTTTATCAAAGTTAGGAAGATTTGTAGGTCAACATTGTATGCCTCTTTAGTTAGGTTTTTGTTTTAAAATTTTCTTCTTAAAGGTGTTGTGCAGTCTTTTTCTAGTTTCATTCTGAGATAATTCACAGGTTGTAGTTTTTGATTTGTTAATAGTATCTTATTTTCTATCACACTTTTAAATTGCTATTCTTGATGTATAGACAATGCTACTGATTTTGGTAACTTAATCTTATATGTGAAAACCTTGCTAAACTCTTACTTAGTTTATACTTCTGTTGAATTTTTGAAGTAGAGAAAAGTTTAACTCTTCTAATTCTTTTCTCTCCTTTGTTTCTTTGTGTTGACTTATCTTACTAGTTAGGCCTCTAGTAATAAATAATAGCATAGTTGATGAGAATTTCTGTCTTTCCTGTTGTCCCCAATCATAATTCAAGTATCTAACTTTTTCAATAATGCATGATTGCTGCAGGTTTGGGGGATATATAGTCTTTATCAAGTTAAGGAAGTCCCTTCTATTTGTTGCTTTATGTAAATTTAAATCATAAATAGGCATTTTTCAAGTATCTTTCTTCATCTGTTAAGATAATAATTGATTTTTCCCTTTAATTCATTAGTGTTGTGAATTATATAGGCAAGATATTAAACTATCCTTGTATTTCTTTTTCAAATGAAGTCTTGGACTCAACTAATATTTTATTTACACACATCTATGTTCAAAATGAAATAAGTTCATAATTTTCTTACTTTGCATTACTCTTAGCTGGTTTTATATTTAAGGTTACACTAGAGCCTTATAAAAAGATGTCAGGATACTTTTCATCTTTTCTGCTTTGTGAACAAACTAAATAAGGTAGGCATTACCCATTTCTTTCTTTTTTCATTTTCCACATGTTTAATTATCATTATTGCACGAATATAGCTTACCCTTTATATACATATATCTTCAACTTCATTTTCAATTTTTCAGCAATTCAAATAGATAATATGTTAGCTTCTTGAGAATACAGAGAACACAACATGGAGGAAGACAGAGAAAAAAGGTTTCCAGTAGCTAGTCACTAATGATTCTATGGATTTCCTTTTAGTATTTTCTAATGGAATTTTAAAATGTCCTACCATGGTTCTGCAAGACTAGAGTTGCCTGGAAGGGGAAGCAATGAAAAAAAATGGACCTGAAGTTAGAAAAGTTAAGAGCGATATCCAGGAGAAACAATATATTTTGAAACTAAACAAAGGCTAGAATCCACATGTCCAAATAGGTGCTAAAGGAATAAATTGTATCCACCCATTTAATCCTCAAAATTGCCATTAACAAACAAAATGGGTAGCACCCATTCGTCTGAGGAGCGCTGTGAAAGGGATGACAAGGCAGAGGGAAGTGATGGAAGAGCAATTCACTTTTAAGGTCCCCTGGCTGGCAGGTAGCAAAGTCAGAGGCAAAACCTATCACAAGTCAAGCTATGACCCTCTGATTTCCTCATAAATGACAATATATGAAACAGCAGCTTTCTACTGACGAGCTAGATGGATTGAAAAAAGAAATGTTTGTGGAAAGGGGTCAGATAAGAGTTAAGTGCTTTCAACCTCTGCTCTGTGGATCAGGTAAAAGCTCTTCAAATTTAGGTCAGAAAAAGGGGCAAACGTAAACGAATGCTGTGCTTCAGATACAGCAACAAGATGGAACTGTGAGAAATCCAGCACGTGTATAGCAGGGAACTTGGGAAGCTCAGCCTCTTGAACTCCCTTCGTTCAAGAAACACTGAACACCCACGGTCAGAGATGTTGCATTATTCAGTCAACACAAAAGAATATAGAGGTGCCAACAACACAACCCTCTTATCATGGGAAAAGACCTGTAAACCCACACGAGGGTGGTGGAGCTGCACCCACCTAGCACTGGGTGTTCATTGAACAGGACACTCCTAAAGCAGGCCATATAAAAGAGACCCAGGACACAGATCTTTCTCCAACCTACCCTTCTCTAAAATTATGAGTTTGTAAATACTGAGGTCAGCCTGTTCATTTTTAGAGTCTTGAGGTCATGAAAAAGAAAGTTTCAAGGCTTTTGTCTTCCCTGAAATTCTTAATTAGGGCTTCACAGATTGCTAATAAGTGTCATCATATGATTCTGAAATGAGTTCAAGAATTTAAAGTTGGAGAAAATTTTACAGATGTTACAGGTCATAACCCCTCAAAAAGACAATGGTCTTTTGAACTTTGCATAGTCAACTATAATAGATAAGACCTACTATTCGCCTGCATTGATAATGAACAGGAAATAACAGATACTCTCATGCAAATAATGACATAAATCCGCTTGAATGTAATAAAGAATCCAAGAAAAAGATTGTCCATTAATTTTGTTTTTGGGGAGAGAATGGGTTCTTAACACCCTTCATAATTTGGTGCTCTCAATGTCATTTTTATTCTTCAAGTCTGTCCTATTGTCTTGCCAATGCTGGATCCAGTTGGGTAGATGTGGTGCATGGTTTGGAACAGAGCCGAATGCAGTGCTAACATCTCCCCACAAGTCACTGCTTGCAGAACGAGCTGGTGCTGATGTTGTGACAGGTGCAGGAGAATCTAATTCTAAAGAGAAATCTGAATTGCTACCTCCACGGTTAGATTTTGGAATGCGTGGTAGGGTGGCTTGATTGCTGATGGCTACTGAGAAGGACAGTAGAGGAACTGTGACTTTGCCTCCAGGTAGAGGTGGAAGGAAGCTGAGGCCCCCAGGCCCTAATCATCTCCTTTCTTGGTTATAATGTTCCTGATACTCAACTTAGTGCTTCCTTGAAACCTAGATCCAACTTGGGAGGAATGTCCATTTCCTGAGATTCTCTGGAAATCTCCAATTCCTGCTTTACCTACTTGAAGTGATCTTGCAAGAAGATATTAAAGTTAAAGGAATCTCCCCTATCTGTGAGGTCAAAGCTAATGAACTACCATCTTGGATTCGGCTGGAATTTGTCACTGTCTCCAAGCAATACCAGGATATTGGTCTACTGCTGCCTGAGCAAAAGCTCCCCTGGAATTTTATCTTCAGGTTTGATATAGGCAATCTTCTCTTCTGAGGTGATTTGGAGGCCATCAGCTCAATTAGTTCATCTAATTTCCAGTCAGATGCCCATAACTGTGGTTGGAGGCCCAGGTGGGATCTGGTGGACACTGCTGTGCTGTTTTAAGCACAGCCACACTACAGGATTACCTGTTTCTTAAAATAGTCTTAGAACTTGCCCCCCAAATCATCGGCACCTTGGGAAAAGGTTTGATTATTATGCAATTTTCTTTAGTAATTGGTGGTGTATTCAAATTCTCTAGTGTGTTAGTGTGTATGTGTGTGGTGTGTGTGTGTGTGTGTGTGCCAAATTTTGGATTTTTACTCTTTTCCAGAAATCTGTCCATTTATTTTCGTTTTGAAGGCTTTGAATAAATAGTTGTTCATAATTTGTTATTATTTAAAAATATATATTTTTTGTATAGTAATTCCCTTCGTTACCCCTGTACTTTCTTTTGCATTCTTTCTTTTTTATCTTCCTAATTGATTTTGCCACCAATTTGTGCATGCAATATAAAAATAGAAATAACCAGTCTTTGTGAAAGTTTGTGGATATTCTTTGATGGATTTCTCCCCATTTTTTGTGATTGATTTCTGTTATTATTCTTTATTTCTCTTTCCTTCTTATTTTGTTGGGTTAGTTCTATTGTGCTTTTTCCAGTGTCTTCATTTGAACATTCGTTATTAGCTCATTTGTTTTCAATCTTTTTTGCTTTCTTATAAGTACATTTCGAGCAACAAAATATTTCCTCTAAGCACCTTCACACAGATTTGCTATATGAAGTGTTCACTTGTTGTCTTCCAAGTCTCATAATTTCCCTTGTGCTTTCCTAGGATTAGTTAGTAGAAATTCTATCCCTCATCTTAGACTCATGGGATTTTTTGACAACCTATTCTCTTATTATCAAGGGTCTAACTTTATTATTTGATGGTTTGTGTGATGCTGATTTTTTGTAATTTATCAAGGCCTCCTTTGTGACCTAAAATGGTCAGTTTTGTATGACTGCTCCATGTTGGTTAAAAGAAACAAGTATTATCTCTTGTGGGTAAAAAAAATTCCCTTATGATAAATTAATTTAAAAATATTGGTATTCAAAAATTTTCAGTATTTCTAATGATTAAGATATCAGTCTAGTCTACATAATAGTGTTCAAATTTAACATTTGATATTTTAAACTTTAAATTGGCTATAACTATTGCTACCGTTTGCTGTTCAAAGAATCAGGCTGTCATCTAACAACCTGGTGTTCTTGAGTAGTCAGTTCAGTCTGAGTTCACGGTCATCAACATAATACATATTTATTGAGGCGATGGCCCTGGCAGGCCTTGTTCCAGAAGGATCTGTGTGTATTTTCAGGAACAATTTTAAAATCTATTTTTGAAAAAAATTAGACATGTCCCCAAATTTAAAACTGTAACATGTGGGATGATGGCAGGAATTCAGGCTGATTGATGTCAACCTTGAGAAGCTCTTTTTCTGCTTTGTCCATGACCTGCCTTTTCATTCCCTCTTCTACTCCCATAAAGCCACAATGAGGAGCCAGACCCAGGAGTGCTTGCCTGTGATCCCAGTTATTTGGGAGGCTAAGGCAGGAGGATCACAAATTTGGGCCAGACTCATCAAGATCCTCAACAACTTACTAACTTAGAGAGGCCCTTAAAATAAAAAAGGACTGGGGCTGTGACTCAGTGGTAAAGCACCCCTGAGTTTAATCCCTAGTCTAAATACCTAAATGAATAAATAAATAAAACTACATAGTCATTGACTAAAACAGTTACTAAAAATTCGTTTTGGGGAGTTGTGATCTCCAAAGAGTTCTCTTTTTAAAGTACAAAAATAATTTTGCACCCATCCAGAATTGACAAAATAAAGTGTAAAAATATTTTTGCATAGGCTGCAAATTGTTACTATCCCCCAACACCTTGGTGCATTTATCAAGTTTCCTTACTTTCTGATGACTACTTGAGAGCACTTTTGCAAGGGAACAGGTTATGGAGTGGACGGGAAGAAGAGAGGACTTAGCATAGGGATCCAGGAAGTCTTACAGTGACTGTCTTTGAAACAATACGTTATTTTTCCCTTTGCTAAACAAGCAGATAATTAAACTGTCTTGAACTCAGAAAATGTGACACTAAAACATTTATCACTAATGAGATTAGAATTTGTACCAGAATAGAGAAAGGAATTCCATACTTTTGCTCTCTAAAATGTGATTGCATTAATTAGTTTTCATCCAGATGAAATAATGAAGGATAAAACTATAAAATAACTTCTTCTAGTGTATGATAATTCTCATATTCTGAGGATTTATGATGAGCACAGTGTATTATGAACTTGATGTAGGTTTTGATTGAACTGCTTCTTTGGTCCCTTTCCAGAGCTTGAATTTAACCTTGTCGGATTGAAATGGGTTAAGAAATGAACACACACACTTAATAGGTGTAAATGAGAAGCTAGGTCACTGGAATGATCTCATGAGCTTCACTAGTGGCTAAAGAAGGTCGGTCACTTCCCTTGCTAATTCGCCATAGTCCTGGGGTCAGTTCAAAAGCTTCCAGACTCGAACTTGCATTGTGAGGCTTTTGACAGCATTCCTATAATCAACCTGCTCTTTTAGAATAGACTGACATTAACCTAGCTCAATACTCAGGTCTGTGCATTCATTCACATTCATATCTACATGGATGTTTATTTATTCAACAGTTATTGAGCACTGTGATGTGCCCTGTGTTGTGCATTTTAAGCAGTGGGAATGGAGCTTTGCCTATGCTTTGTGCCACTATACAGGGAACGTTTTAGTGAAGGAGTTTGACAAAGAATATCTATTATCACAAGTAGGCGAAAAGGGCAGTAAAGGAAAATAGAGGAGAGTAAAAGCTAGAGAGAGGGATGGACAAAAGAACCCACATGAAATGAGAATCTAAGAGACATTTGAGGTTTTGTCAAAGAGTTTCAGAGGGAGGGAACATGTGCAAAGGCCCTGAGGCGGATGTCAGCTTAGAATGTCCTAGGAAATAACTATAATGCTCAGTGTTCAACAGACCAGAACATACTTGGGGACAAACAGTGTAGGTCTTTTGTTTAGAAAGAGAAGTCACTACCTGGAGGTTGGTTGGTGAACTCTAAATCTGAGCAAGGGGTTAGTGACCTGGCACTAGTGAGTTAGGGTATTGACCTGAATCAGTCTGAGCCTCCGTCTGTGCTTCTGATCCATTATCTAACATCAGGTACACCTCTGGCTAAGGATGGAATAGGCACTGCAAACTTACATTTCTTTAATTTGGTGCTGCATGCGTCCTGGTTCCACTTAGGAAATGAATAATCCTGCAAGTTCCTCACTCTAATTCTTTGCAAATTGAACCAGCCCAAAGAGGTAGTAATTTGCCCCCAGCCCACAGAGATGGAAACTGAACTCAGCTTTTGCCTGTGTCCTGCCCCTTCCTGCTGCCTCTTTGGGTGGGCTCATGCTGTCAGAAAAAAATTTTGTGGCAGTCAATTAACCAGACAGGAGGACCAGTGTGACCAATTAGTTATTAGTCTGTCTTTATTAATGAATGTTGCCCTTTATAGTCTGACTTGGAGCTGTTCTCTTCTCAATATTGCTACATTGTTTCAAATGTGCTGGGGTGACTCCCTCTGGCTGACTTCCCTATGACATTGTCACTTGCCAGGTGCATTTCCTAGTCTTGCTAGGCCTAGGGTCAGAGTTAATACCATGTGCTTTCTGTATAGCAGGTCACAAAGGGTCACATCCTCAGGTACTTAAAACACACTTGCTTACAAAAAACAAGATGTATTTTTTCAGACTAGAAGACATGACAAGAGAATTCCAGGAATCACCAAATTACTGACCTAATAAGCTGGTTCATGATTATTTAAATGGTACCCAAGTATTGATGAGGTTGTTATAAAAAACACACTTTCAGTTTTTACTTACGCAGTTTTACCTTTATTTTATTTCAGCGCATTTAATGCAGTCCACAAGTCAATAACAGTTACAAAAACACACTATACTTTATTCCCGTCAAAGCAGTTTTACAAACACTGCATCATTTGCTGTGCCGGCAACCCTGAGGACTGGGTATGGCTGGCTTTGCTATCTCCATTTAAATGAGGGGAACTGAGATGTAGGTGCTCGGTGCTGTCCACTGAGGGCTTTCACAGTTCATTTGATCCTCTCCTTGCATCTTACACAGCGCGCCCATCAGTCTGGGGAAGAGTGGGGTGGAGGTCAATCCAGGGCGACTTCCTGCTAAACAAGCCTGTCTAGTTCGAGTTGGGACAGAAGATGGGGGTCGGCGTTAGGGGCACCTGCACATCCCTGAGTCCTGGTTCTCAAGAGAGTCTCTCCCAGCATTTAACCAGGGAAAAATCCACCCTGGCCAACCCGCAGAACCTCGAACTGGCGAAGGATCGACTCCCACTACGTGCGAGGCAAGTTCTTTGAGCGACACCGTTAGGGCGCCCTCAAGTCAAGAGCCGAACTCTTGCTGCCAGGACGCGCGGGGGCAGGTGTCGCGGTCCCGAAGGGCCTGGGAGGTCTTTCTATTAGGGGAACTGGAAAGCGCCGCCCGGGGTCAAAGGAGGGCCCCATGGGCCCTACGCCGCCGCAGCCGGGCGCGCGAGTCGTGGAACGCCAGCCCGCCTCCAGCCCCCTGCGAGTCTACCACGCAGTCTGGTACCGGCGAAATCCGGACTCCTCCGGCTTCCGGCCTGCACTGCCCCTCAGCAGCCCCGCCCCCAGCAGCCCCGCCCCCAGAAGCCCCGCCCCTCAACAAGCCCCGACCCAACCCCTGCCTGCCGGCCGCTCCCGTGCCACGCCCCTTCCGCCGACCTCCTCTTCCAGGCCCCGCCTCTTCCGTCGGCCCCGCCCCTTCCCTCCCACGTGTGGGTCCCGGCGCGTGTCTGTTTTCTGTTTTCTGCTTGAGTCCCCTAGCCAGGAAACCCGACGTGCGTGGTTTCCGTCGCACCGGTGCCATCTCGGCCATGGGGGTCTCCAAGAGGAAAGCCTCAGGCGGCCAGGACGGCGCGGCTTCCGCCGCGGGCGCAGCCAAGCGGGCCCGCACTGAAGAGCTCACGGGCGTGCGGTTCAAGACTCAGCTGAGGGATCCGCAGGGCGCGGGGCCGGGTGAGTGCGGGGCGGCGGGCCCTGGGCGGCGAGCACGTGCTAGCGAGGTGGCCCTCCGGCAGGGTCTAGACACTGCCAGGTACGGCCTGCCGTTTCTGTAGTTTCTGGGTCACTGAGGGTCAGAGCCAAGCCTCTGCTTTAGAAAGACGCTGAGGCTCCTGTGACTGGGCGTCCAGGGTCCCTTGGGCCAGAACCAGCTCCAAGACTGAGCGATGCCATTCCTTGCCCTGAGCTGTCAGCGACGACAACAGGGCTGCCTCGCTTGGTTTTGACAGTTCCATGCTGCTGCCCATTTCCCTTGCCTGGGCAGGAACCATCAGCAAACTCCAAAACCTCCTTGTTGCAATTGTCAAGAAAATAATTAAAGCATCCTCATTCACACAAAAAAGTGTGTATAGAATCTGTACTGTGACTCAGCTCAGGGCGGTTCAGTGAGACAGTTTGGTGTTTCCTTGGGCTGACAGCACCATTTTCAGTGGTTTGGTCCTCCCACACTCACACTGACCTGATAACACACATACAAGATACCAGAAGCCACCACAACCACTTGTCAATCGCCAGGAATGGGCCATCTCATGACAGAGATGGAGCACAATCCGTTAACTTCACAACTACTTGCAATCCTTTAGAGAGTATGGAGGTTTTGAAGAAAGAAACAATTGAACATGTTGCCAGGTGGAAACAGTGGTACTCTGCTAACATGAAACACTGGCAGTATTTCTTCCACATTAAAGAAATTACTAAATCTATGGTCAGAATATCCTCAACTTCTAATTTTTCTCCCGTGGATTCTGTTTTTGAACTTTTGATGCCTGCACATGCTAATCAGTACCAGGAAGACGCCTACATTAACACAGACTAATACATTTCACTCATTTGTCCTTTCAGTTATTACTAGGAGCTAGTATTTATTAGGGTTGAGATGAAGTGGTGAATAAAACTCCGCCACAGATCTTGCCATTGTGGGTCTTGCAGTCTAATAGAAAAGGCAGATAATCAATAAAACCATATATATAATTCCAAAGGAGCCTTGCATGGTGTCTGACGGTACCTAACAGCCTTGGAACTAATTCTTGAGATGGAGGAAGTTTCCTCCAAGGACATGGCTTTTCAAAGGAGCTATAGAAGGGGACAAAAACAGGAGCCCTTCTGGCAAAAGAGTGTGTTTAGTTATTATATCCATATTTCATTGTCCAGCTTAGTGAGTACCTTGTCATTCATGAGCTGCATCTATTGAGTAAGTGTCAGAGGACAACTTGGTTGACAGGTGATGGGTGTAAGTGAGGTAGTTGAAAGACACTGCAAAGCTGAAGTCAGTGGATGAAAGCATGAATCCCTTGTGCAAGACTGCTTTAGATTTGTGTTTGAATCTAGTCTCTTCCTTTGATTCTCTCTTTCCCCTTTTGATATGCTTTCAGCTTCCTGTGATAGAATTTCTAGAAGATCAGGGAAGTAGAATTGTTGGATGGATGTTGGAGGATTTTCTCTCCTTATAGGCCTAAGGGACAATTTCTGTTTATATTCCTTTCACATAGAAGAGGGAAAAGCTGCGAGGTTAGATTGGTAAAGGGTGCTCAGTGGATCAGTGTCCGCATCAGGGACGATCTTAGATCAAGAAAGGTTCTGCTTCAAGCCAGTTCCTTGGAAAGTTTGTGCCCCCATACTTCACTGGTCTTTCATAGAAAAGATCAAATTGAAATATGAGTACACCAAAGATTAAACTTTTGAGCTCCCCAGTCCCACATGCTTCTGTGTGCTGCATGCATTAGGGGTAGTTCTGATCACTTGAATATCCCTGCCTGAACCCTCCTAGTGCCTCATTCCATCCCCTGAGTGTCCCTGGATTTTTCAGCTCCCCTCTCTCTTCACCATTATTCTAGTCCTGGTACCTATTGGGACTGTGGCCAAAGCTGCCCAGGCTTGGCCTCTCTTTTCTACTCTTGCTTCCCTACAGCCCTTTCTACAGGCAGCAGGCAAATGATGTTTTAGAATTTCAAATCTGATTTTTTCACTCCTCTCATGGCATCCTTCCATGGTATCCCACTGTCCTTAGGATAAAATCCAAATTGTTCCTGTTACAGCATCTAGCCTTGCCTGCTTCTCTGCCTTCATCTCAGGCCAGCCTCACTTACCTACTTACCAACCCACCTGCCTGGCTCCAACCACACTCAGTGCCCTCCAGCTTTGGGGCCTTTGCACGTCCTTATCCTGGAACACTTAACTCAGCCCATCTCTCAACTCATTCTTGCCATTATTGGGTTCAGCATTATTTCTTCAGGGAAAGCCTTCACAACCCTCAACTCTAAATCACGTTCCCCAGTTATAACCCCTTTACACTCTTGATTTTTGCTTCATAGCACTTAACTACAGTTTGTAATAACATGTCTATTTAAGTGATTGTGGTAGGTATTTAATAAATATTCATGGATGAGAGTTGGCCTATGCCACTGCATCGTCAGTACATGTGGGTAAAGGCCATTTCCAGGTTGTTCACCAGCACTTCCCAGGCACTGCAATGCCTAGTACAAGTGGTGGGTGCTCAGTAGCTGGTGAATGGAAAGGTGAGCTCAGAGATGGCAGGTATAATAGATCAGCAGTTCCTGCCCTTCAATAGCCTGAACTGCCTGGAGTTTAGCAAATGATTCCTTTGAAAAGAATAAATATTAGTACTATTCTTTCTGAATGTTGTAGCAGCCCTTGCTGTCTCTTGCATTGTTTTCTTAAAGGAGAGGGATAGGGTCTTGTGAGCGATTACAGGTACCCTGAGAATTGAGCTCATGTGACTCTTGGAGGGAATTTTGGGGGTCACATTATGGGAAAATACGCATGTAGGAGCCATCCTCTTAGCTTTTGAAGAGCTCCATGGTCTGCTGCAGTTCCTGGTGCCAACAGTGGGCCAGGCTCTGCGTAGACACTGTATACTCCATTTCATATAAAGCAGCACAGGTCAGCTCTAACTTTTGAAGGGAGATTGTGGTCTTGGGAGCCAGACTGCCTGAATTTGAGGCCTGGTTCTGCCACTTATTGGCTAAATACCCTTGACCAGGGCTTCAGTTTTCTCATCCCTAAAGTGCAAAAAATATCAGTTCATGGGGTGAAAGGTCATGGTGAGAATGAAGTGGTGTGACATAGGTAGAGCTCTTGGTAATTGTCACCATCTGTAGGTGAGGGAATGAAAATTAAGAGGCCCAGGTGAGTGCTGGCTGGAGCCAGGATTCAAACTTGTGTGTTTTGTTGGTTCACAGCTGGTTTATTCCTGTACTGCCTTTGTTTATCAAGTGTTTGTGTTAGTCCATATGGATCATTTACTAGGGCAGCTGAAACAAGGCACATGGCTGAAACACAGTTGTTTAGTTTCTCACAGTCAAGAGGCTGGAAGTCCAAGACCGAGGTGCCGTGTGATTGGGTTCTGTTGATGGTTCTTCCTGGATGGTAGTCAGTTGCCTTCTTGCTGGGTCCTCCCTTCTGGAGTCATCACATATAGAGAGAGCCCTCTCATGTCTCTTCCTCTTCTTACAAGGACATCAGTCGTATGGGATTAAGGCCTCAGTCTCATGACTTAATTACCTCCTGAATGGCCCTATCTCCAATATAGTCTTGTAGGAGTTAGGACTTCATTATGTAAATTTTGGGGGGAACAGTTCAGAACATAAATTTTCAGTGGCTTCTCTGGCTGTGTAGGTAAGTCATGAGGATCACGACAGGGAAAGCAGGTTGCAATAGTGACTGATTGTTTCTGAGGACACTGCCCTTGCTGACTTTTGAATATAACTCTTATTTCAGCCTTGGAAGCATTTGTCACTGCTGCCAAGAAGCTACCACAAGAAGACATGTATGATGTCGTGGAAGGATACATAAAGATATCTGTTGAGTGTGCAGAAATTTTCCAGCTTCTGGGTGGAGAGAAGCGACCTGAAAGTGAAGTACGTTGTTTTTACCTGGTTTGATGAAGGGAAAAAAAAGTTAATGATGCTGTGATGTTAAATTTGATGAATGATGATATAAACATCCCAGACAGTGGCAGCTTTCTACAGAAATGATGCTTTGTCCTGGTGCTATAGGAATACATTCACTAGTACCTTCATGACCTTTGAAAAATTTTGGTGGGAAGCACTAACTTCTTATTAATATTTGGTGAATACTGTCAGAGGTAGAATCGTAGACTCTTAATCAGAAAGTACCTGACTTATTTTAACATAAGCAGAACAGCTAAACGCTGTGTCTCAGAACATGTGGAATTGGTGTTATCTCTTGGTTCCAAGAGGTTGAAAATGTGAGATATTTATGAACTTATTGAAGTCTCAAATTATTGTCATAAATACATAGAACAGAATGTCTCCTAAGTGGTGAGGCCCAATCATTATTCGAGTTTTCTCTTTTGTTTCATTTCATGTGATTGTAAGTAAGCCATTCTGTATTTCAAGTTCAGAACCTGGGTCCTCACAGGTGAACTTGCTGAGCTGCTGCCTTCACCATCTTTGGCTCAGGATCTGAGGAGGCCTGAGCCCTGCACATTGAAGGTTTAAGCCTGCAAGTAATTCCAACTAGTGTATAATAGGAAAAGAGATGAGATGATTCATAAGTATTGGAATTTCTTCTTTGCAGATGCTGTTAATATTTCAAGTTTTTGAAGTCATATTATTACGGACAGCAAGTGATCTTTCACATTTTCACGTTGTGGGCACCAACATTGTGAAAAAGCTAATAAACAACCATATGAAGCTCATCTGTGAATCCCTGTATGCTTCAGGTTACAGGTAATTTGCCTGTGTATGTGTGGCGAAGGACTAGCCTTTAGGTTTGGTCTGTTCAGCTCCCAGTGAGTGCATTTGACCTTCACCTCATTAAGGAGAGCTGAGCTGTATCTGAGCTGTTGTGATGATGCCCCTGCTCCTCCAGCCCCCCTGCTTTCCTTGCGCCCCAAGAATAGCCCAGCATGCCTTACATAATCTATTCCTTCTTCACTGGCTCTTTTCCCAAGTATCGCGTCCCCTCTGGCTGCAGAGAGAGACACGACAAATGTCTGAAGCTTTGGAAGTTATTGTGCACAGTCCCTCTCCTACGCTTCTCTTATTCCTAGCTTCTGCGCACTCCCAGCTTCCCTTCTCCCAGCTTCTTCCAGCTCCCGCGTACTCCCAGCTTCCAGCTTGGCTTCAGCCTCCGCCTTTGCCGCTTCTTCCGCTTCTTCCTCTTCTTCCGCCCCCTCGCTCTCCCACCCACCAGGCTTATATACACTTCAACCAATCAGGGGAGAGTACACGATGATAAACGCGGACAGCTGCAGGCATAGGATGGGTACACGAGGGGGGCATGCTCTAGTCACATCGTTAACTAGCCAATCATTGGAATTCGTTGGTTGTTACTGTATAGCTGGCCGCTTTTGGCTCAGCGCCAGGCGCCATCTTGACCATGCCTAAGGCTGGGGGCCCTAGAAACCCCGACACCCAGTAGTCTTGGGCAACCTCTGCCTTCAGCACTTTGTGAAAGTGTCACCTCAGTGTGGTCTTTGTTGACCCTCCTGTGTCCAGTAGCATGCCCACTGTCCTGCCCCTTCATCCTGCTTTGGTGTTTTGCATAATGACAGATGCCCGTGCAGTTGCCATAATACTCCACATCTGTCTGTTGACTGTCTTCCACCGCTGGAATGCAAGGTGCATGTGGGCAGGGCCTTACCTGTCTTTTAAAATGTCGCTGCCTTTCCGCCCCCTAGAATAGTGCCTCACACACAGCGGTGTTCAGTGAGCCGCCAGTTCTGGGTAACTGAGCAGAAAGGCAGCCAGGCACTCACTTTTGGAGAGAGGTCCTGTGCGCCAGACATGGATTGGGGTGTGGTATCTTGGTCATATGGTAGTTGACTGCAGAAATAACTTTTCATCCTTGTTTCTTGATCTTCCTCATTCTCAGCTTTTTAGCTTTCCAAGTTTTTGTTTTACTTGAAAAAAACAAGAGAGCCCATCTTTCTTTTTCTGGATTTGGGGTAGCAAATCACACAGCCAGATGTGTGCTTGTCTTCCTCAGGAGATGGTCTTGTGCTTCTGTGTCCTAACATGTTTGGCTTTCTGTCCCTGGGCAGGATGGCTCGAACCTGTCTGAACCTGATGGCCGCCATGGTGAGCCAGGGGCCCGAAGCTGCCAGGGATGTCTGTAGCCATTTTGATTTGAATAAAAAGACCTTGTATACCCTTGTGACCAAGCGGGATTCAAAGGTGAGAACCCAAGTGTTGTGCTCCCCTGTGTGTCTTCCTTCCCTTTGGAGGGCTGCGGTAGTTTATTTTTCTGTGTCAGTCCCGGAACACATAGAGAAGGGTGTCCTTTGGCAACAACCAGCCTCTGTCTGTGAGGAGGGCAGGTCTCACCCCAGCCGATGATGGGGCCAGCTGCTTAGCAGAGCTTGAACAACTGGACGTCTCAGGAAGCTTCCAGGGCTGCGGGGAGCGGGAAGTTGGCTTGGTGGTACATTGCCTCTGGCCTGTGAGGATGACTTAGTTCTCAAGTGTCTTCTCTTCTGGGCAAATGAGATAACCTCGAAGTCCCCATTTCTGAATGCCTTAGTCCTCAGTCCATTCTGTTCACTTGGGAGAGTACCCTTAGAACTCTAGCCAGTGACATTCTCAAGAGGGCTCTGTGGCCCTTTAGTAAGTGACCCGTGCCTCCCAGTTTTAATCTGGTCCTGGGTAGGGGTGAACGTGCCCAAGAGAATGGGAGTGTGCATGCTTGTCTGTGGGAGCTCCCTGGTAGCTCTAGCAGTGTCACTTGGGGTTGGACAGCTTCCTGGGAAGAAAGCACACTGGGATTTCTGTGATCCCAGTGTGTGTGCCCTGCAGTGTGGCAGTGCCTCTTTCCTTTGCCCTGTGGGCTGCCTGGTGCTTAGTGCTGTCCACAGCCCCACCAGACTTTTCCTCCACTTCCTGAGCAGGCAGACAGGTATCAACCCTGCCTACCAAGGTGGAGAACCACATTAGGACAGTTCTCCTCTGTAACCACATGCTAGCTTGTTCTCTCACTTTTCCTGAGAATTCTAGCTGGGTGCTGTGGTGTGCACCTATAATCCCAGTGGCTTGGAAAGCTGAGGCAGGAGGATCATGAGTTCAAAGGTAGTCTCAGCAACTTAGGGAGGCCCTCAGCATCTTAGCGAGACCCCCATCTCAAAATAAAATATTATAAGGGCTGGGCATGTGGCTTAGTGGTTGAGTACCCCTGGGTTCAATCCTGTTACCAAAAAAGCAAAGCAAACAAAGGTTTCTGCATTGCTGGGAAATAGACTGAAGGATTAATAATAATATTAAGTACTTTTATGGCTCTTTGGGATTGGCCTGGTGTTGAGGCTTTTACTGAAATTAAGAATAAGGTATTCTCTGAGGAAAAAAGGTCCAGGTCTTAGTCTCTTGGATACTATGCTTTATTAACATGTTGACAAATTCCATTCAGTGAGTAATGGCTCCTGACAGTTAAATGCATTCTCATAAAAAGAATGTGTGTGCTATTTGCACACCAGGGCAAATATCACAGTTCTTTGGTCTTGGCTGGCAGGAAGCCTGGCAGTAATTACCCATCAGGTACCCCTCCCTTTACCCCCTTCTCTCTCGACCTTAGCCATCTCAACCATCTGAGTGAAAAAGAATTAAGCACCCAGGCCACCCACCAAGACCAGATGACATGGGAAAACCAGCAAAGGCCAGGTGCACCAGCTGTTTCTTCCCAGGTCTCAGGGCAGGTCATTTTACCTCTCCAGGATCTCTAAAATGGGAGTTAATGTCAAGTGAAAGTGTTTTTACTCTCTGGTGTAATCTTTTGTATCAGGTATCTGAAATATTTTGAATGTTGTAGGAAATGGTGTCTAGACATGTGATTCTTTTTTTCAATATAGGGAATCTCAGGGGTATTAAAGGAACAAGGGACCCCTGTGTGCCAGCTTCAGCCAGTGTCACCCGTCTTGCACCACTTGGGCTCCTCCCAGCTTTGCAGTTTGCTTGGCAGTGCCTGTTATAGCAGATCCTGACATGAATCATAGTTCATCATGAATATTTCAGCATGTACTCTAACAGAAAAGACCTTTTAAAAAATGAAACCACAGTACTATTATTGCACCTATCATCATTAATTATTTCTCATATCATCTGAAACCCATATTAGTCTTGGGATTTTCTTGACCATCTCAAAAATATTTTATACTTTGTGGTTCAAATTGAGATCCAACAAGGTTTGCATGTCGTATTTGGTTGATGTGTTCCTCAGGTCCTTGTGAATATCTTTTGAATCTTTGCATTTCTCCTGCCTGTTTTTCATGCCATTTAGTTGTTGGAGATGCTGGTAGCAATTTCAATTTTTTAACAAGTATATTTGAACATTTGGGAGGGAATTATTAAAGTCTCCTGAAGAAAGGATCGTGGGTATATTCTTCCAGCCAAGAAAAGCATTGTTAAAATCTTGTGCCACAGAGCAGTTTTGCCAAATATGTTTTGTCTATTTTAGACAGTGTTTTGCAGAACAAGCCCTGAAGATTCCAGGACATTTTCTTCCTGGGATAACAGCCCTGTGAGGTCACAGGGTAGGAATGAGGAGTAGGCACATGGCTCTCTTTTGGTGGGAGCGGAATGCCTTTGAAGGAGTGATGGAATGGGGACAGGCCCAGGTGGCCGTATGGAGTGGGCAGGTGCTATGTGTCAGGCATCTTTATCTCTCTAGTTCCTCCACAGTGTTGGCCTCTGAGATTTCAAGTCGTCTGGGGATACACAAAATGGGAGCCCTAGGTCAAAAATAAGTTCCTTTTCTGTTGGGGGCTGTGCAATGGCGCCTGATCACTTCGGCAGTGAGGAGGTTAATTGACATAAGCGCACTTAGGTGATTTATCACTGACCGTATTCAGTTAATCCACGCACACAACGCGTGCACAGGTGTTCCTGAGCGCGCCTGCTCCGGCCTGCTCATTTTTAAACCCTTGCCGTGGGGGCAGCTGGCTCCTCGCCTGATCGCAACTGGCGTGGCTCCGCCCTCCACCTCCTGGAGGGAATATAGGCGGGCATAGTCGGGGGTGCAAGAGTAAGTAATTAAGTAAGGAGCAGCAGTAAGCAGAGCAGCAGCTAGCAGAAAGAAAGAAGAGAAGGCAGCAAGCAGATAGAAGCAGCTTGCAGAGAGAAGCAACAGGCAGCGGGGGAAGGCAGATCACAGAGCAGAGAATTGAGAACACACCTCTAGGCGCACCCTTAGTTCACAGGATGCAGGACGCACCTTTAAGAAGAAGCAGCAGAACTAAGAAGATAAGATTTCTGAAAGTGTAGTCTCTCTCTCTTAAGCAAAGTCTCTCTCTCTCTAAGAAAAGCCTTTCTTCCTCAATAGCCCAGGGAACAAGCGAATAAGCGAGAAAGCAGCCCACTAAGAGAAAGATAGAAGCAGTTCGTTTCCAGTCCACCACCGATAAAGACCCACGCAAATTGTTGCTGCAGGCGGTGACAAATACCTGTGGATTTGGCACTGCAAAGAGCCAGTGACACTTTTCTTTTGGAAATTCATTGCCAGAGGAACACACGGGAAGGCAATTCTGCTGTGATAGAAAAATCTGGAATGGCTGAAACTGGGACCAGCATTCCAAGGCCCTGCTTCCCAGTATTGTCACTTAGTTGTCTTTGCATCCTTTCAGCCTGACATAAGGCATCTTGAACACTGGGGGTTGGGGGGTTTGAACGTGAGGTTGGTGAGTGAAGGCACAGGAGCATGGCTGATGCCCTCAGGAAATGTAGCTCATGTGCAGCCCTGGTTATCATTGTACCCAGACTCCAGGAGGCAGAGAGGCTCCAGACAGGCCTCCAGAGCAGAAAGGATCATTTGAAGCCTTCTGGGATGAATCAGCATTGGTGTAAGGAGGTCTTAATGCTGCAGATTCAGTAAATAAAACTGATGTGCAAGGCCTTGGTCCAGGTGTCGGAGAGCCAGGGTGCGTGTCCTTCTTTTCTCAGTAGAAGCGTACACCCAGCAAAGCAAGAAGGAATTGATGAAATACCTGTGTTGACACGGAAATGATATGAAGTGTGCCCCCTGAACCCCGAGCAAAAGCAAAATGCAAATGCCACAGAGCTCGGAGAAGAAGGGAAGACTTCTTTATATCAAACAACTCAGCTGTCTGACCTTCAGAGAATTTTTAGAGCCTCGGTCTCTTCTGTAAAATGAGGATGTTAACATTTCTACTCATCTTGTTATGAGAAACGACTGAGATAATGACATGCAGTATCCGACATGGTGACTGGCATATAATAAGTATTCAGTGAGTGTCCTCATCACCATCCTCACTGTGCCTCTGTTGCCACCAGGTGGAACAGAACTATTTGGAAGGCAGAGAGGACTTCTTAATCTTTCCAGGCATTCAGAGCAATAATCCTCTGTAATCTTAACTTATTTCTTGTTAGTGAATTAAGGTACTTTGGAATAACGGATAAGGGAAAAAATTTCTGGTTTAAGCACACTTGCCAGTTCTACCGAGAGACCTGCATGGCCATGTGTCCTGGCCTACTTGAGTATAGAACAGGGATGATGAGCTATGGCTTTGCGTTATGACCCTGGGAGGGAAAACTGCTTAGCTGACCCTACTGATTTCCCCGGAAATGCTGGCTGCCTGTCATGGCCTTTGGACTCTGCTGCCCTGGTGGTGGCTGAGACCTGAGGGGCAGTCTGGGCTGTGATCCTGGGAAACACATGCAGGGTTTGTAACGTGAAGCATCTGTGCTTTGATTTGTGGTGTGAGTTCATACCTTATTTATAATATCTAATAAAACCAGACATCACCTTGGCTTCTCATCAAAACAGCACCAGTCTTTCCATTATCTCTAGATTTTTAAAAACATGGGTGGGTTATTTTTATTGGCAGACAAGAAAGCATGGATCTTGGCAGGGTGTCTTTTGCCCTACACCAGAGTGTCCCATGAACCAAGAAGTTACATGTTGAGTCAGGCAAGGGGGTATAACTTTTTACCCAGGCTTTTTTCTTTTTTTTCTTTTTGAGACTAGGATTTGAAAAGGGAAAGTAGAAAAGACTAAGGAGAGGGAGAAAGCAAAGCCAAACCCTGTGCTTTCCATAAGGAGTGGGAATTGGCCTTAGACATCCATCTCTCCTGATTACTGGGGTAAGACTGGGAGGCTGGCGATGCTGAGCTGAGAGATGTGTGTATGCCAGCTGCGTTCCTCCTCCGGCGACTGTGAGAGGTGCGTGTGACACGTGGGTCTCTTTGTCTTCCAGGGAGTGCCTGACGTCCGGCTGGCCTACATCCAGTTTGTGCTCTCTTTCTTAATTGCTGGTGATGACAGCACTATAGGGCAAGTGCTGGAGCTGAAAGGTAGGTGTTCCCTTTGTCCCTTAGGAAAGCCACTTGTCGTGGTTCTGAAAAACTTGCCGCAAGCCATTTCTTCCAGAAGTCTGCAGCCTTTGCAGCTACCAGGTACAGTGGTCTGGGGGCACATCTGTGGGCAGTGCCATCTTGATGTGGCTGGTCAGCATGACTGGGACATTCCTGTTAGGCCGTCTGGAATGCTGAGCGGTTGCCCTAACAAAGGATCAGTGCAGACCAGAGAGGCAGACAAGGAGACTTTATGACTTTTGGCTTCAGAACATACATAAATTCTGAGCCCTCGCTACCTGGCTTTTCTTAGTATTCCATTAAAAAAAAATAAAGTTTATGGGATGCGGGTGTAGCCCAGTGGTAGAGTGTTTGCTTATTAGCATTTGCAAGGCCCTGGTTTGATCCCCAGAACTGCAGTAAAAATAAAATCTTAGTGGCTCTACCCCAAGAATATTATTACCAGAATATTAGTAACAGGGCTCCAGAGAGTTCCCACTTGGCCATCTTCTGGTGGCTGTCTCTGTAGAACAAGTCTTAGCATAATTTATTAGGGCTGTGTTTTGTCAAGAGATTCGGTGTGATAGTAAACGACGGCATAGTTCAGCACATGCTCAGTTAGTTCTCAGAACCACGTGCCTTGTCCATGGGTGGAACTCTGAGAGTCATCCTTGGAGGAGGGCCAGGGTGCCTTAGCTGAGTGACTCCTGAGGGAGCCCTTTTGCTTTCCCAGCGGGGAGCTCAGGTCTCATGAATGGGGGTGGGCAGAGGTCAGCCTGCATGTTGTCAGCCTGGCCTGTGTAGGGCGCCACCACTACCATGGTGAGACATCATGGGAGAGGAAGTGCACTCTCTACATGATGCCATAGACAGTTTTTTCCTTGCTCTTTGCCAGGAACTAGGTTCAGGATGTCCTGCTGGGTGAGGTATGTCTTACAATCCCGTGTCCTCCCAGCCAGTTGGCCTTTAATTGAAAGACAGTGGGCCAAAGGGGTGGGTTTCTGCAGGGCAGTTGGCCTTATGTATCCAGCATTTAAGATGCTTGATGCAGCATTTCATGGGTAGTCATTGTCCCAAGTAGTTAAGGATGTGAGAAGAGGTTTGGGTAAGGAACACTTTTATTGTATCAACTGGAAATGGACTCTTACTATTCACCAGGAAGGACTAGTTGAACAAAGGGAGTTCTAGTCATAAGCTAATAAAAATGCTTACTGACATCAGAGTTTTTCAGTGATATATGATTAGGTGTAAACTCAGTCATAAAGTCGTAAAATATGATCCCATTTTACTGATAGTTAAATAAAGCAGTCTGTCTTCATCAGAAAGCTAATAATTAACTCAGATGTCAGTGTGATCACCTTTGGGTGTCAGAGTTATGGGTTGATTTTGAATCTTAGTCTTTTGGTTTGCTTAGTATTTTCTGATTTTTTTTAAGAATAATGAATTTTGTAGAAATTATGTGTATCCATTAAGCTGCATGAAGTGAGTAAAACCATAATTGCTTCAATGCTTCTGTCCAGTGTAACCAGTGCATTAGTAATGACCTAGCCTGTCTCCCTGGTGATCAAGAAGTATGAAAACAAAACAAACCAAAAAAGCAAACAAAATACCCCTCAAACTACCCACCACTAGCCAATAAAATTATGACCATCATTTTAAACATACTTCTGAGCAAGTCTAAACAAGAAATAAATTTTAGATTTATCACACTATATACTCCCTTTCAAATAATCAGTATTAAGTTCATTTTACTTAATGTAAGAAAATGAAAGTAAAATGAGGCTAAAAAATGACTGAACTTTGTAAAAGTTCTTTAATACTTTAACTTTAGGTTCTCTTAATTTCTTGTGTCACATAACTGGATTTTCCTACAATGAATTTGTATAATTAAGAAAGATAAAACTTTTTAAAAAAGGCACATGGCATTGTTTATTGTACCATTCAAACAGTAGTAGTCTCTCATCTGAGTTTTCTGAGTTTAGTGTTTTGAAAATGAGTTTAACGTTTTGAAACTTTTACTTTTCAGAATTTATTCCTTGCATCTTTAGCTCAGGCATAAAGGAAGATAGGATTTCTACCATCAACATCTTGTTATCCACCCTGAAGACAAAGGTATGTTTGTGACTGGTGTATGTGTCATTTGTTTTCTCCTTGTGATGGAAGGGACAGTTCCTGGCATGTTCAGGGCTCTGGAGGCTGCAGTTACGTAGGCTAGGGGAAAGCAGCTTCTTAAGGAGAGCAGGGTCTTGGTGGTGAGCACCTCAGGCTGCAAGGTTAAGATCTGCTGAAGCAGTCGATGCTGTTCAGGTGAGGCTGCCCTTCTGTTAGGATGGGAAGAAGTGTTACTCATAGTTCTTCATTCACAATCTTGCCAAGTGCTCATTTGTGTTAGGGCGTATATTCTGCCTTTTGCAGGCATCTTGCAGGAATTTTAATATTTGCTAAAACATCACTGTCTTTAATACAGTGATCAATGTCTTTAAGTGATCAATTAGAAAAACTGACCCTCCCAATGTGAAAGTTTGTCAAAAACCCACATAAAAATGGCTAATAAGCATGAAAACGCTTGCTTCTCATCATATTTAAAACAGTGATTCTCAACAGGGGACATTTTTTTCCTCCCTGGGAATTTGGTGCTGTCTGGAAACATGTCTGTTGTTAGGACTGGGGAGGTAAAGCTGGCCCTTGGTGGGTAAAGATCAGGCTGCTGCTAAACATCTTACAGTGCGCCAGACAGCCCTCCCGCCTGTCAGCTTTTGTAAGGTAATGCACATAATGACATAGAGGTTTTTTCACCTACCAGAATAGCATTGATTCTACAAAAATAAACGATAGTGCTAACAAAGATGCTCTGGATGGGACACTTCACTGGAGAAGGTGTTACAGTCCTGTGGAAGACAGATCTGTCACCATATGTAAGAGGTCTTGTGTTCATGGACCCTGAGTAAGGTCACTCTGAACTGGAATATCCACCCAAGCCACACAGGGAGTGTTGAAATACATATACCTGGACCACACCCCAGAGATGCTGGGGGTTTTTGAGGACTTGTGCCACAGTTCCATTGTAAGAACCACGCCAGGTTCCTGGTCCCACATGTAGTGAAGACTACGAGGACACTTCATGGTTTTACGGGGAATAGGCAGAATGTGGAAGCAACCTGATTGTCACCACAGGGCATTGGTGAAGTAAGTTGTGATCTGCTCATGGCACAGAGTGGTGTTCAGCTCTCCAGAATGATGCTCTACAGGAATTTTAAATGATGTGGAAAAAGCTTACGTAAAAAAGCCCCAAACCATATGTAAATGTAACCTTAGTAAGAAAACGATAGCCCATTCTTTAAGCTTCATGTGTTTTATTATTATTTTCAGGTAGTTCACAGTAAGAGTATCACAAAAACACAGAAAGTTCGTTTCTTTACTGGGCAGTTGCTGAACCACATAGCGGTCTCTCTACAGCTGGAATGGGATTGTCGACGTGGCCCTGGAAATCCCTGAGACGGACAAGGTGCAGCCCCTGTGGGATCTCGGTTGATCCTAGTGCTGGAGCGTTAACCTCAGGAGATCAGAGCATCTGTACACTATTCCAGGCTCAAAACTAATCCTCCTCATTTGATCTCTTTCTTTTGGCTTATGGCTATATGGTTAGATTATTTCTTTGTTAAATACAATATGATTTTAAATGTTTTAGTTTTTTACAATTTAGTTTCTTTCCTAATCTTGGGGGTCATTGTGATAATTTACTGTATTTATTTTTTTAATGAGGAAAACTGACCCCCTCTGGCTGAATCTTAGACTCTGCATGCAGTGCCCACGCTGTAGATTTATAGGCCTCCTCCAGGCTCTCTCTTCTCTCAGTTGGCACTCTTCTGGTTTTCTTCTCCTTTTTTATATCTAGTTTTTGGAGTTCCAGTGTTTATTTCTTTTACTTGGGAATGCTGTCTAGGAGACTCACAGTTCCCCACCTGCTGACGTGGGTCATTTGTGGTAGTTAACTCACGAGTTAAAGCAGTTGGCTCAGTCTTGACCCCCATGCATATTGCATTTCCTTGTTTTCATTTTCCTTGGGGTGTTTCTGAACGTGGACTTGGCCCACAGAGTTGGAGGTGCAGTCTTCCTGTTAACTGTATGATAATTTTGCCTCTCCAGAGTCTGCTGTTTGGCTTCCTTTTATCCCAGTGACTTGCTGGTGTCCTCTTGTTTTGAACATGGTTTTGTATGTTCCCTTAGCAGGAAGTCCCACAGGCTTAATAAAAACACTCCCACATGTGGAATTTATTCAAAGTATAAGAGAAATTAGTCATTTTTAAGCTTTTATCAAAACAGGTTTAAATCAAAACAGGTTTAAACTTGTCATCCTTAGAGTATTCTTTTATCTTGATTGATATATTTGGTTTTTTGTTTGTTTGTTTGTTTTTTTGTTGTTGTTTTTGGTTTTGGTTTCTTTCTTTGTTTTTCTGGAATGATACCAAGTGGTGTTTGATTTTAAATGTTTTCTCAGTTGTTAAATCAGGCAGGTAATACTGTCTCATTTTTATTCTGTAGCTATTACCAAGGTTTATGAGCTTGGGAATCACTGAATCTTTTTAAACCCTCATAGGTGTCTGCTGAAGAAGCAGGGAAAACCATGGTGAGGGAGCTCGTGCATAACTTCCTGTTGGATCTTTGCTGTTCTCTCAAGCATGGCATCAATTTTTATGATGCATCTTTGGGTACCTTTGGCAGGTAAAGTACAACACTCTTATGAACCCCATTGTGTGTGTTTCTCAGAAGTCACTGTGTCTTTAGTAAGTTAGGACTGAAGTTGTGGACGTTATCTACCTCGCTTTAGGGCTGAGCAGTTGGGGGTCCAGAGAACTTCTATTGATTGCGTGTCCTCGGGCAGAAGCCTCAGCCTAGCAGTTTTTTTAGAAGCATGGGTAATGAGATATTTCACAGAGGGAAGTGTTCAGTTCTTTACTTAAAAATGGTGGGGTGGTCAGCTGGATCTGAGAATGAGTCTGTTAAGTCAGCTTTACCAGGAGGGGAATCCTGACATGAACCTCGTGAACGTGGATACCATTTAATCTTAATTTTCTAGAGCAGAAAAATGGTCACAGAGAGGTCAAGGTACTTAAGTATGCATTTGAACTCAGGAAATCTGATTCCACAGCTGTCTTAACAACTCAGTAGTTGTTAAGTCATATAACTATAATACATATGTGTTTTGTTTCTTTATCACTAAAATTATCAAACTGATTTTTTCTCATTTGACAATAAAAATTTGGACGTATTTTCTGGTTATCGTGAATGACTTATCCCCCATCCCCTTGACTGCACAGCATTTTATTTTAAGGATTTGGATGGTGTGATGTACTTGTAATTCAGGCAGTCAGAAGATTCCTGATTCTTTCAGAATGGGATTACATGGTGGGAATTATTTTGCCCGCTTGTGATTTTGCACTCATTTCAAATTCTGAGATTATTATTATTATTTACTTATTTTTACAGACTGATTTTGATTCATTATACACAATCGGGGTACAACTTTTCATTTCTATGTTGTACACAATGTAGATTCACACCATTTGTGTGATCATACATGTACATAGGGTAATAATGTCTGTCTCAGTCCACTATCTTTCCTTCCCCCACCCATTCCCACCCCATTTCCTTCTACACAATCCAAAGTTCCTCCATTCTTCTCTTGCCCCTGCCACCACCTCCTCCCCTCATTATGTGTCATCATCCACTTATCAGAGAAACATTCGGCCTTTGGTTTTTTGGGCTTGGCTTATTTCACTTAGCATGATATTCTCCAACTCCATTCATTTACCAGCAAATGCCATAAATTTATTCTTCTTTATGGCTGAGTAATATTCCATTGTGTATCTATACCACAGTTTCTTTATCCATTCATCAACTGAAGGGCATCCATGTTGGTTCTATGATCTAGCTATTGTAAATTGAGCAGCTATCAACATTGATGTGGCTGTGTTACTGTGTAGTATGCTGATTTTAAGTCCTTTGGGTATAAAATGAGGAGTGGGATAGGTGGGTCAAATGGTGGGTCCATTCCTGGTTTTCTGAGGAATCTCCATACTGCTTTCCAGAGTGGCTGCACCAATTTGCAACTCCACCAACAATGTATTGAGTGTGCCTTGTCCACACCAACACTTACTATTGCTGTGTTCTTGATAATAGCCATTCCAATTGGAGTGAGATGAAATCTTAGGGTAGTTTTGATTTGCATTTGAATTTAGCTTGCAATATCATTTTTTTCCCTCTTTAAGTTTTCTCTTACTTAGTGAAAGCGTTAGTTTTTCTCTCATCAGTATGAATGAATTAATTCCCTGCACTTTATAATCTAACTGCACTTTTATAATCTAATAAAAATCTAACAACCATGCTTAGAACACGTTTCCCTCCAACCCTTGTAAAGCAATTTTACCTCTATAACTAGGCCCTTAAAGTAGGTGATCACTTGGTGAGCATGTTGAGTCAGATTGAGGGTGTGGATCTGTTTGGAGTAAGCTGTGGTTTTCATGAATTTTTGAAGCTACTAGCACAAAACAATTGCCATGCTTAGGGGAGCAGGGTGGGCGGGGGCCTGTGTTTGTGGATAGTGATGGGAGACCTTGAGGAGACTCAGACCTGACAGTTGTGGGCTCGTCCCTCTTTTCATTCAGGTCCCTGCAGAAATGTCACCTCTTCAGGGAGGCCTGCCCTTGCCACCCCTCCACTGTCAGCCTCCTTTTGCCTGGTTCAGTCTTCTCATTGTGATTTCTCACCACCCTGCAAAGTGACTTCTTGCCTCTTTATTATCTGATTGTGTGAAGTGAGAAAAGGGGCTGATCTGTTTTGACTCCCAGTGTTTATGATGGTGCTTGGCACATAGTGGGTGTTAGAGAGTGGAGCAAGGCTTGGCAAGCTTTTTCTATAAAGAACCGGATAGTATTTTAGACTTGACAGGCTGTACACTGCGTTGTGATTGCTTGGCAGGGCCATTACAGCTCTGATGTGGCCGTAGACAGAGATAAATGAATGTAACTGAGTTCCCCAAAACTCTTTTTATGCGTAAAGATAGGTGGTGGGCCTTGCTGTGCAGGTCAGATTAAACAGTTAACCTAGCTCGCTGAGCTCTGCAGACCTGCTCTAATCCTAACAGCCCTGAGACCTTAGAGGTTACGTGTCCTCCCTGCCTCATTTAACTCATTGATCAAATGGAAATAAAAGTAGCGCCTGCCTCAGAGGGTGGAGCCTGCGTCTGCCAGGAGCAGCACCGGCTGTGCATTGCATACCATGATCAGTCAGTGCTGTTCATTCTATTACACTGTTGATTAAAATAATAAGTATGTGTGGTATTTTTGGCACTGTTGGTAGACTTAATGTTCTGTTCATTTGATAGTAGCAACTATATTTCTTTTCATGAAATTTTTATATTATTTTATCTTTTAAAATTCTTTACACCTTTCTTTTAAAAGGATACTTTTTGAATAAAATTTTATGCTAATTGGTTTTAAAGAAACTTCTATGTATACAGCTGTCATTTAGCATTATAGTTTTACTCAATTTATGAAGGAATTCAAGACACGGGACATCTTAGAAATCATCCACATGGCATGGAAAAGTGGCAGATTCTAAGGTTCTTTTGGATGTTGCAGAATCCCAGAGCCAATCAGATACAAAAGGCATCTTTTCTTAAAAGACTTCAGGCAGATAAAACCTAGAGTCCCGTGCTTTGGCTGTGTAGGTCCCCAGGTTATTGCTCCCTTTATGTGATGCAGGGTCTGCAGGTTTTCTTTTCTCTTACTTTTGTCATCTTTTCATACTCTCAAAGATGGTTTGCACACTTTGGGAAAATTTTTGAATACTTTCCCACAGTGGATTTTTCCCTGTACTAGATTCTCACTTAGCTGCTGAGTAAAGGTGCAGGAATTTGAAATAAGCTGGAAACAGAAGGCAGAAGATGTGCACAAAGACCTCGTGCTGTCTTATAGCATTTTAGAACTAATTTGATGTCATTATGAACCTTGTGGCAATTCATGAGCACTGACTGCCTATGAAAAAAACTGTTTCCTTTCAGAAAAAAAACACCTTACCTGTCTGTATTTTTATGCTCACACACATGTACAATATATACATATTTATATAATGCTTTTTGTATGTGGTTAGGGAAAGAAGTCAGTAAAATCTCAAAGTGAAATTTGGGGAGGGCAGAAGAAATGGGTTTTGAAGTTTCCACCATAAAGAAATGAAAAATGTTTGAGGAGATAAACATATTTAACTTGATGTAAACATTATGCAGTGCATACATGTCTCGGAACATTACATGGTATTTACAGTTTTTAAGCTTTTATGTGTTGTCTAAAAAATAAATTTTAAAAAATTAAGGGGCATGGAATGTTGTTATTACAAGAACATAATTATTATTCAATAATCCATTGAACTGAATGCAAAAAAAAAAAAAAAAAAGGAAGGAAGGAAGAAATTGCAGGAGGAGGGAGTCCTGTTTGCTGGGTTTGCCTTTTTTTACAGTGGCCTTGCCTTTTAGGCAGACTGTAGCTGGCTGGCAGCATAAAGAGGTCGCTGTCTTTCTCTCCTTTAGAAGTCAAATTGAACTTGAGGGAGGAAGGAGGAAAGCAGAGACGGGAGCAGGACAAAGTCGGGGCCTTTGCAGCCACTCAGGAGCATGGGGTGGAAATCGAAGACCTCTGCTGTGGTGCTGAAACCCCCAGCTCCAGCTCTCAGCACATTTTGAATTTACCTTGTTGACTCTTGTCTCTGTCCCCAACAGAGGAGGCAACCTGACACTCTTGCACTTCTTGTTGGGTTTGAAAACGGCAGCGGAGGACGAGCTGGTGGCTGAGCTTGTGGTGAACATCCTTAAGGTGTGCCCAGACTTGCTGAACAAATACTTCAAGGAGGTCACGTTCTCCTTTCTCCCAAGAGTGAAGTCCACGTGGCTAAATAACATCAAACTACTAAACAAGGTAAAAAGTGCCTGTTGACTGGGGCAGGCAGAGCATGGTGAGTCAGGAGAGTGCCAGGCATCCTTCTCTGGTCAGGTGTGCACAGGGAGGTCTCCCTTCAGGGATAAAGGGCTATTTTAGATGATGTAACTTGGGTGAATTTGTCCTCTGAGTATAGCGTGTTGATTTTCACTGAGCTGAATTTTGAACTTTTTTTCTTGAGGATCTGTTAAACCAATTTATCTTCCTCATTAAGATTTTGCATTAGGTGATATCTTGTTGAGTCTGAGCATAGTTAGGCCAGAATTAGTGAAATATCTGAATTGCAAGACAGTTTTTGAAGATTGGTTTCAATTTCTTAGAATACCTTGAAATGAGCCGTTGGATGTTGGTCTGCATCCCCCTCACCAACCAGTAGAGGTACAGGTTATATGTCCCTACTCAAAATGCTTGGGGTTAGAAGTGTTCAGATTCTAGAGACTTTTGGATTTTGAAATATTTGCATAGATACACGTTGACATTTAAAAAACTATTAGGTAGAGGGGAGTGAAGGGAGGGGAAGGGGTATGGAGGTAGGAAGGATAGTAGAGTGAAACAGACATTGTTACCTCATGTACATGTATGACTGCATGACTGATATGATCCTATAATATGTATAATCAGAAAAATGAGAGATTACACTCTACTTATGTATAATCTATCAAAATGTATAAATGCATTCTACTGTCATGTACTACGAATCAGAACAAATAAAAAAAAAAAGCTTTGGATTTTAGATTTTCGGATTAGGAGTGCTCAGTATTGTCTGGCTCAGTTAAGCTTCTTGCCTGATTTATGACCTGCCTAATAATGAAGTATCTGGGATTATTTTCTTGTGCCTCAGTCCGTATCCAGCATTGTCTGTAAATCTATCTTGTATTATTTGTGTGTTGTCTAAATTTTCCTGGGTGACTACCTGTGCAGTCCCCATCTGTATCTCCAGGTAAGAAGGATGAGCCTTGCCCCTTGTTGGGGGAAGATGGTACTGGTCAGCTGCTTCTGGTACTGTTCTCCCAGCGTCACCAAGGGGCAAATGCATAGTCTCTGCAGCCTGAGTTGGATCCTTAATTTGCTGCTTATTAGCCTTGTGGTCCAAGGGAAGTCACTGAACCTCATTGAGACCCAGCTTTGCCATCCATAAACACATTTTATTTTTAATGTCCGGTGTCCCTCGCCCAAAGGGGTCATGAAGCTTTAAAAAGACGGCATGATTTGTCAGATGCCTGTCAAGTGCAGTGGTTGCTAGTGAGTGGTACCACTGTTAGTTCCAGCAGTGGTGGATTTGTCATCAGAGTTAAGAGGCTCCCCAAACCTCAGGCCAGGCTCTGCTTTGGAGGTCACTGCCGTGATGATGCCAGGGTGGTGACCTGACTTGTCTTTAGCAAGTGGATTCCGGGTTAATAGCATCCTTGTTCCTTGTGGCCAGTCTGACCTTCATCACTATTTAATTGGAATGGCTTCAGTGTGGGGTTCTTAAAATTTGCTTCAGATTTAGAATTTATTTCTGGCACCAACCAATCTCTTTTCTTTTTCTCCAGATCTATGAGGCCCAGCCAGAGGTTTCTCGGGCATTTTGGACCAGGGAGTTTATCCCCTTGCCACGGCTCCTGGCGATGGTGATGGTGACCACGGTGCCCCTGGTGTGCAATAAGATCATGTTCACTCAGGCATTAAATGTAAGGTCGTGGGCTGCCCTCGCTTCCGGAATTTTTTTCTGCTAAGCTCTCAGGCTGTGCTGCCCGAGGATCCAGAGAACACCAACCTGACTCTATTAGATTGTATTTCATCAGAATGCCCCTGAGGCTTCTAAGATGGGCCTTTAGTTTGAAATGACCCATGAGTGACCACTCACTTGGGGCAAGGACCTGCCCACTCCTAGGTGTGACTATGGTTCCACATCTGTCCTTTATCTAGCACGTGGCAGGATCTCTGGATACCGCCTTGCCTCTCTAGCCCTGCCTGGGGTGGGAGAATCAGAAAGGGAAACTCCTTCATTAAAATATCATGAGTGCAGAATTTTGGGCAGCCTGAGACCGAAATTTGTCAGCAGATTCTTTCTTTTTTGTTTCAGGCGATTAGTGTTAAGATTTGATGGGGACATTTATTTTTAGGTATTTTTGAAGGACACGTTCATGGAAAAAATAGATACTTAAGTTTCACATATTTATTTATTAAAGAGGTCCCCAGGTCCCATCAGGAGCCACGTTCTAAGGGGCTTGTGTGTGTTTCACCACACTGTCATCAGTTTAGGTAAATGTCTGTGAGTTGTTGGCACACCTGGGTTCTGGCCCTGCCGGTCTCTCTTAAGCCCAAGTGGCCAAGTCCTGCCTGGGAGCCCCTCCGTCCTTTCAAGCAAGCTGGGGTGTGTGACATCAGTGGTCAGCCTTGTCACACAGACCTGAGTTGGCCCAGTGACGGTGGCACAGTCACCATAATGTGGTGTAGACTCTGTGACAGTGCAGTGGAATCTTTGGGTTCCCACCCAGGGTTTGTGCTGAGGATGGGCAGTCACTTAGGAATGGAGAGGAGGCCTGTGTGGGACAAGGAAGAAAGGTCTTTTGTTCTGCTCGCATAAGAAAACGGGGACCCACCTAGTTTGTCCCTCTATTTTGTGGGAGGTGCTAATACTTCCCAAGGGGCTTGCAGGAAAATTGAACTGAAAGGAACAGATCAGGTACGGCTCCTCGGAGGGCTGCGTCTGCGCTCCCTGCTCACTCCGGGCTTTCTGAAAGGTGAGAGGCTGCGCCCTGCCCCCCTCCTGGTGTTGTCTCAAGGTCCCCTCAGGAGTCTTCAGGGAGTGAGGGAGAACACAGCCCTCTCCTGTCCATGCAGGCCCAGGGCCATTGAGCCCCACAGGTGTCCTTCCCAGGAGCTGAGACTTTTTTCACTGGTACGAGTGGATCTGGGGGCTGCAGTTACCAGTTGTTTTTCTTTCCTCCCTGACAGTGTTGCCTCAAAAATTTCTGATAGTATACGTTTTGAATTTGAAAGAGAAGAGTAGGTTGATTTTAGAAATGGGAAACAAGAAGGGCTGGTGAGAAGGGGCTTGGGCTTTATCCCCAGCCCTCTGGTGTCGTGGGAGTCCTTGCGTGGGGCCTGCTTTTGGACGAATTACGGGTTCCAGCCATTTCTGGCTTCATTCTGTGTGCCTGTGTAGCGAATAGTGTCCACTTAGAGTGAAGCCACGGCTAGTAGGAATGCGGGGACACCAAGCATTAGAATGTGGCTAATAGACTAAAATCTAGTTAGAAAGCCGTTTGTTCTTCCTTGCTCCAGATCTCCAGTGTCCCACCCAGGCTGCCATACCAATAAGTGTGGCATCACTGGGATCATGTGAGAATGCACAGTTTCCTGGGGTTGGTCTGGACCAGAGCCTAGGACTCTGCTTCCCTCCGAGAATGGCACCCCATGATCTGAGCACCTCTCATAGGCTCCTCCTGGTGCTGTCGCGCTGGAGCTAAGCTTCCAGCACGCGAACCTCTGGGGAACAAACCACCTTCTCAGTCACAACATTTGCTCTGAGCCTGGCGGTGATTTTTCTTCATGAAGAATCCAACATGTTTTCTTGCCATCTCTCCCTGACGTGGAATGCTTTTAATAAGTTCTGGAGCAATCTTGCTGCTTTTAATGCAGGTGATCGTGTTGTCTGAGCAGTTGTCAGAGAAGGCTTCCTGAAAGCAGACACAGAAACCCTCAGTAGCCTCTTTCCTGGTAGCTGCTGAGACTAGACGCAGAGGATGTCCTGGGGGCCCAGGGTCTCCAGGTCCCACAGTGTAGCGTTCATCCATCTTACGTGGCTTTCCTAGTGGTGACCCAGGAGGGGGCAAGAGCCAGCCAACCGTGGGCTTACAAATCTCTTTACCTAGAAACATCGTGGATTGAATGCCTTTTTTCTTCCCAGTTGGACAGCACATCGGTGAGACACACAGCTTTATCCCTTGTTTCTGTCATCTTGAAAAGAGCTTTAAAAACCATCAATCACTGCCTGAACACAGACTTATGGCAAGAATCAGGCGTGTACACAGCCGTGACAATGGGAGAGTTTGTGCAGCTCTTCAGAGAAGCCCTGAGCAAGGTAAGCACAGGCCCAGGTTTGGCCTTTCCTTATAGACCTTGCCACTGGGCAGGGCAGGGAGAAGGGACCATGATGGAAGTGCAGAGGGTGGGAGCCAAGCAACATCCTTGAGCCAGTGGCACCAGTGCTCAGGAGTAGCTGATAGAACTGCCACATGTGTGTCACAGTTAGCACAGTCCACAAGTGCTCGGTGAAATAAGAATTCAAGTGATGCACTTGGTGTCCTACAGAAACGGTTGTGGGGTTCCAGTTCTGGTGGGACCTCGCCTCTCATCAAGGGTCATTTTGTGTCCCTTCCTTTCTCACTGGCCCACTGCTACACACATGCTGATGTCCGGTGACCCACGAGGGAAGGGGCTGGGTAACTGGGGAAGCCTCCACCGTGACTGATTCTGCTAATGAGGAAGGCCAGACTCCTGCAAGCTGGTCAGCTGCTCTGAGAGCCACCAGGCTGTATGGACCAGGTGCTGGAGCTGGTCCTCAGGAGCCATCTCTCAGGCCAGTGGTCTAGCCGGCTGAATGAGTCTTCAGGGGCTGTGCTCATCAGCTCTCTGGTTTCACCAAGGCCTGTGTACAGTTCCAGAAATTATACCACAGACCAGAGCTTCAAAGAACGCGGGCCTGCTCTCTCCCGCCTTTTTCTTACGCTGACGCTCTTGTGCTGACGTTCACCTCCTCCTGTGTTTTGCTTCCTGTTAGTATGCTCAGTTCATTTATTTCTCTTCTTTGTTCAGTGTGACTGATTTTTTTGCTTTTTCCCCTTTAGATTTTGCCAGACCTGAACACTATCGTGTGGGTCTGGCAGTCACTTAAAAAGCAAGAGGCAGAGCAGGAAGATGTGAAGGGGAAGAAAAGAGGGGACAGGACTCCAGCTGCCCATGCGGCTCACCAGAGTGGTGAGGGCTCTTG
Organism: Sciurus carolinensis; assembly: GCF_902686445.1. Lineage (NCBI taxonomy): Eukaryota > Metazoa > Chordata > Mammalia > Rodentia > Sciuridae > Sciurus > Sciurus carolinensis. The sequence continues at coordinate 130,018,238 of NC_062221.1, read as the reverse complement.
CGAGGGGGTGGAGGGGTCTCTTGCTTACAGAGCTGCCAGTAGCCTGGGATGGCTCCTTCCTAGAGGAGCCCCGGTGGTGGGGAATGTATCTCCTGTCCTTTTTAGCTTATGGGGGAGAATTAGAATGAAATTGTAGATTGAATTTTGATATCCATTAGAAATGTGCCTTAGCTTTATGCAGGTGCTGCCTGTCTGAAGACTTGAATGCTGTGTGCCATCTACTCTGGCCTTTCAGTGAGTGGGTGTGTGGATTAGGGGGCTCTTTTACTCTGTAGGTGGAGGTCCTCCTTATATTAAAATATATTAACTCGACCTTGTTGGCCAGCTAGTGAGCTTTGTATCTTCTCTCTAGATCCTACTGAATCCTTATAGTACCCCACAAGGGTGGCCCAGTGCTCAGCTGAGGACAGGAAAGCACAGCCTTAACTTGCCCAAGGCTCCAGCAGCCACGTGGGTCTTAGACTCAGGCCCTTTGAACAGTCTGCCTGTCCCTGTGTCGATGCCTTCCTTACATCTAGTCCCGGGGCTGTGTCAGCACCTCAGTGCTGAGCATGCGCTTGACCACTTCCCAGTCGAGATCAAAGAATAGGGACATTTCTGATCCAGACTCTCTTCTTTGGTGCAGATGATGCGGAAACCATTCTTTTGAAAGCCATTCTGCTCCAGGTCATATGCCTCTACCAGAAGGTGGTCCCCCACATGGTCATGCAGTATAACTTTGACTTCAGCAAGCTCCTGAAGGGTGGGTATCAGGGATGGCAGAAAAGCTGTATGGGGTGAAGTGGGCACTGACAGGCCTGTGCAGAGCCTCCGACTGAGGCTCGGGAAGGTCAGTGGGTGGGCAGTCTACCGACAGGCATGATCCACTAGCCTGATTGTTTATTTGGACCAATATGTTTTAAATAGCTGGACTTGCTTCAGTAAGTATTAAGTGAGCGTTTAGCATAGGCAGTGAGGGTGGAGAGGGGAGAAGCCAGCCACCCTGAGTTCACAGCCCAGATCAGGTGACGTTTACTCTAAAACTGCCTTTCAAGGGAGCGAGCATGCTGCAGAAAAGAGAGCCCTCTGGGAGGGACATCCCTTGCCATTCGTGCAGAGGTACTTGAAAGTAGCTACCTCATATTTTTACCTCAGTGAGTCAGGTTCAAACCACATCTCATAAAAGTAATATGATGCTTGCCTAGTCATGGCTCCCTGATGGTCAGGTTTGCCTAATAAAGTTGACTTTGCTATTGGGCCTACAGAGGAAGACTTGCAAAAATACCATTCTTGGAATTTATATAAGCTATTGAAATGGTCCTTTTCAAGAGCTGTAATTAGCTTTGTAAATCATTTGAAGGTGAAAGGTTCTCTTTGCCTTGAGGATATGTAATCTACTAGAGTGTGGCCATTTAGAATTTAGTAGCTGTGTCCTTCCCAAGCAAAGGAGAAACCCAAAAACCAGGCTGAAGGAAAAGGGCACTGTTCGCAGGCTCAGTGGCCACAGAACACCTCCATGGGCAGTAAGGCAGGGAATGACATAGTGAGGCCCACACTTGGAGGCTGTGTGGTGGGTGGTTCCAGCCGTAGGCCGAGGACAGCATGGGCTGAGTGGCGGGGAGGGGCTGTTTTGGGCAAGGGGAATTTGAGCCTTTTATTGAAGGCTTTGGATAGACCTGGTAGTGAGGCTTGGCAGGGGTGGCGTTTCTCACATATCCAGTGTGAGGGAGCACAGGACATGGGGACAGACCCACATCCTTTTTTCTCTCTAGATATGGGGTTCCTCATCTGGTCCTTTTGGCCAGGGGAGCAGTTGCCAGGCACCCTTGCCTGGGTGACTCTTTGTCCGTGTTCCTCACTTCCGTCCACAGGCATCATCTCCGAGCAGGGCCTGCGAGAGGAGGTGCCACCTGTCCTGCAGCACCACATGCTGAAGGTGGCTCTGGAGCTGCCTGCCAACAAGTTTCTGTGGCTGAAGGCACAGGTGGGAAGCGGGGATCTCCTCTCCTCTGCATTAGCTAACCTGCTGGGCTGTCAGCTTTTAGCTTGATGCTTATGCTTTTTCTTGTCATTTTAAAACATTTTTTTTTTTTTTGTAAATGAAATTATTTCTTCTCCTTTGTCCTCATCCTAGAAGAAATTAAGACAGAGATGGGAATAGACACCAAGCAAAGGACCAAGGGAAGGTCAGCAAACACTGCTTGCAGCACTTTGTATCTCAGTAACATCTAGGAGCTTTTGAGAGCATGATGTTGACTCTTGGAGGGAAGCTCAGGATGCAGCAGGTGTTTTGCTGTGTCTTTAAGCTCAGGATGCTCAGCTGGGCGCAGTGACACACACTAGCTATTTGGGAGACTAAGGCAGAAGGATCCAAGTTCAAGGCCAGCCTGGGCAACATAATAAGACCCTGTTTCAAAATTTAAAAAGTAAAAAGATCTGGGGATGTAGCTTGTAGTGGAGCACCATGGGGTTCAATTCCCAGTACTGAAGAAAAAAACAAATAACACCCCTGGTGTTGTGTTACTCCTGCACAGTGAGGGAAAACTGGCCAGCTAGACTAAGTATTGTCAAAGTATGTGTCCTAGTAGCTCACAATTTTTTAATGACTTAGATCCTATGTTAGGTTTTTGCATGAAACTGATAGCATGGGAAGGTATTTGGACTTTATACAAGCGATGTTTCCAGAAAGTCTGAGAATGCTGTGTGGCTGGGGTATGTGTATGCCCCTCACAGTCGTCTAAGGTTCCCTTCCTCAGAGTTGGAGTTCACTCTTTCTGAGGGCTTGCCATGTGCGGGGCTGCATGTGAATCTTTGCAGGGCTGCTTTGTTCACATCACCTAGAGACAAGGTGCTGCTGGGTGGTGGTGGCCCAGCTGTGGTAGTGGGTCCGGAGGGGCCCAGGCGTACTGCCCAGAGTCCTGTTGTCCATCTTTCCACTGAGCTGTGAGGTCACTGGACCCCACCCTGGAGAGGCAGTAAGTGAGATGATTGGTTTTCACTCGTGCTGAACTAGGCTGGTGGACCTTGATGATTTAGTTGGAAAGTGACCAGAGGCCTCTTCCTGTGGCAGAACTGGTGTTAAGACATTCGTTTGTATCCTGTACTCCACCTTATGCTTGTAAGATGCGTCTGCTGGCATGGTCTGCTAGGATAAGTGACCCCAGCACTTTACACATTTAGCATCATCCTCATTGCCAAGGGCTGTGGTGAGTTATGCAGACTCAACAGAGTGTGGGCTGGGGATTCAGAGCTCTGTGCCCTTCTTTGAGGCATGTGTTCTAAACCCAAAAGCCTTTTAGGAGGATAAAATTGTGGATAAGTAGTCAATTATATTTGCACCAGCATCTGATAAAGTGCATCCTGTACAGCCTAAGACAGGGTCAGACGACCTGGATTCCTCCTCACCAGCCACCAAGTGTTTTGCGTCTACACCAGGGCTCCCTGGGCTTGGTTCCCAGGAGACAGCCAGTTACCTTTTGGTGCCTTAGTTTCCACATCGTAAGGTAGGGTAGCAGCTCTGCCACCACCTCCCAGGTTGGAGAAGGTGTTAAGCCAGTGTACATTAAGAGCCTAGGACTGTGCCAGCACAGGGAGAGGGCTACCTGTGCCTACTGTTTACTCGGTATTACTAGGGTGCTGTTTGGGGGTTTTGAATAAGTCACCCACCTTCTGTGGTTCCTTATGTGTGGAATCACAGTAATCTTGCTGAGTGGTAGTTAAAATGAGATGAGTGGAGGACCTGGCAGTGTACTGGACATGTAGTTGCCTGTTTGCTCAGCAAGTAATGACCCTTGTTATTTTTATGATATGTAATTATATACTAAAATTTAATATATATGTGTATATGTATATATGTGAAATTACATATATTGAAAGTGTATTATTCAATTTCTAGGAAGGCCCAGATGCAGAAATTATTGGTGGAGAACGATCAGTGTTTTACTTATTGATGAAAATGTTTGTGACCAGTAGCCATTTACAACTCAAGTCATCCACCAAACTTCTGATCATGAAGGTGAGCATCTTCTGCTAGTTTTGAATTCTGGAAAGCATTTGCATAGATCTTCCTTATGGTAGGTGCTTAGTGAACAGTTGTGGAACTCAGGATGTATGGAAACTGTCATAGATTTTAAAATAGGGGGTTTTAGAGTAGTTTTAATTTAGTGTGTCTAAACTTAGCTGCATTCCTGAGAAGCAGCCTGGTGACAGGAGATGAGACATGGGCTTTGAAGTTTGATTCCTGGATTCAAATCCTGGTTCTACATCTTCCTGCGTTGCCTGGACAAACTAGTTAACGTCTCAGTTTTCCCATGGTGAATGGAGATAATAAGCCATAGGTGGCAGAGAAGATTAAATGTGTAAAGTAGTAGCCTAGCACACAGTATACGCAATAAAAGCCATGTGCTGCCCTCTCGGGAGCCATTTAATAGTCAGTGCCTATTCTCTCGTTCCTGGACCCTGCCTTCTGTGGGGCTTTTAGCCTTTTTGATCTTGTGTGACACCTCAGCACAGGTGTCACCAAGGTCAGGGGGAGAGAAGGAGGGCTTTGTTTACTTCTCTTTCTCACACGTGGGTCTCACTTTTCCATGACTGCCTTGGGTCTTGCTGAAGCAGCCGGGAATCTATTGCCCATTTATGCTCTGCAATAAATATGTTGGGGGTGCTACAACAACCACATCCACAGTTTGTAGGGCACAGAGATGTGACCTTTCACCTTTATTTGAAGGGCTGGTCATCTCACTTTACTTTCTGCATCTCACCTGTGCTGCCTGAAGACCGTGACTGAGTCTTTGCCTCCAGGTCGCCCTTTCCATCCAGGTAGCGCAGGTGTGAACCTGCGGCAGACACATTGCATTTCATTATCACTAGTGACAGGTGGTGGAATCCACATATTGTGGGGTTAGGTGCACACTGTTACAGGGCTCTGTGCCATGTGGCCGTTTAACTCCTCTAGTCTCCGTCATTTATTCAACCCCACAGATGCAGATCCTGCCTGGTACCCAATTCTGTTCTGGTGGTGGTGATGCTTCTTGCCCAGGTCTGGGTCTTAAGGTGCCACATTGAAAGGCTGTGGTGTGCATGGCTCTGGCCTCGGGGGTTTCTTATAGGTCCAGGGTTGAGTTGCTTTGAGCATCGAGTCCTCTGTGCTTACCTAGGTCTTTGTGAAAATCCAGGTGGACTAAGTGGCAGTCAACTCTTTCCCCTTATTATAAATTCAGGAAAAGCAGTAGTGAGAGGGGAATCGCATTGTCTTGGGTAGAGCACGGAATGATCCCTTTTCCTCGTGTCCTTCCACAATGAGGATGTTATTTTGTAGGAACCTTTTAGACCACACCTTTAGATGACACATGACACGTTCATGCTCCTTCATGCTCCCCTGTTTCCAGTTAATGCTGGGGAGGCATGAAACCACAGAAAGGTTTTGTTCTGACCCATGCTGTGGCATCCTCTTGCTCACAGATCCTGCGGGACACAGGCGTGTTCGAGCACACCTGGAAGGAGCTGGAGTTCTGGCTGGAGCACCTGGATAGCACTGCGGAGGAGAGCAGGGAAACTGTGGTCCGGTTTCTGGAAAGGGTAAGCCCCGCTCCTCACGGGAGGGGCGCGTTCTGGTGGACGTGACGTGTGCCCTTGTCTCAGCACCCTCAGGGTTTGTGGTGCGCCAGCACCAGAAGGCTCCTTATCTCAGCTGGCTTCTCAATCCTGCTGGGGCCTCAGCATCCACTCAGTTGTAGGATCTGTGAAAAAGGGATACGTTACTGCATGCTGTTTCGTTTCCTTTCAGGAATTTATTTTTGCACAGGGGAATAGGAAGAGACTAAATGCAGTATTAGAAGAATAGTATAGAGTTTTGGGGTTGTTTTTAACTAACAAAAAAATTAAAAAGCAAGAACTTTACATAAAACTATTCACTAAGGACTGTTAACATTTTTAGTCCTTGATTTTGACCATTGTTTTTTGGCGGTTTTGTTGGGTTTTTTTTGTTGTTGTTGTTGTTGTTTTGTTTTTAACTTGTGACCATCTGAATGTTTTCCACTTGGCTCTTTACTGCCCAGATTTTACTGACATTGGTGGCGAATCCTTACTCATACACAGACAAAGCATCTGACTTTGTCCAGGAGGCCAGTACACTGCAGGCCACTATGACGAAGCAAGATACTGATGATGCCAGCATTCCTGTGTCCCACATTGATGGTAGGTTCTGAGGTACCTCTCCCTCCTGTGCTGTGCAGCTTGTGTTCTGAAGATCAGCATAGTGGCGTGTTAGCCATAGAGAATAGGGCTGCACTAATGCCTCCGGCAAAGTGCTAGTGTCCTATTTCTTGGTGTCAAAAATCAGCCTACTCCAGAAGTTTGGCGAATTTGTTTATATAATGAGCAGTGTGTGCAGAGTTTACTTGCTGGATTGTTTATTATGCACCAGGTGCTTTTGTAAACTTTTTACAAATCTGCATCATATAAACCTCTTAAGTAACTTTTGGGTAAGACCACAGTAACCCTTACCTAAAAGAAAGGATCATGGTCCTCCTTAGATGAAGCAACTGAGGTGCAGAGAGTTAAGTAATTTGCTCAAGCTCTTGCAAGTACTATGGAGCTAAGTCAGGATTTAAACCCAGACTCTCTGGCTCTGGTCTGTGCTTTAACCCTCAGACTCTTGCATCTCAAACTTTGGCTATTTTCCCAGGTTAAAATTCCTGGGTTTCTCATGATACTTGAGAAAAGTTCAGCCTGTTGTCAGCTTGACTGAATATTCTGCATTTTGTCAGACAGAGATTATTAAGACTTCATAGGCAATGTCTTTGTCTGTTTAGGATCTGACTATATTAAGTGCTTTCCCCCAAGAGAAGGTGAGATTTGTTTGTCCTTATGCTTCTCCCTCCCCGTGGGGCTGTTTGCACTGGGGACTTGTGGTGGCTCTTCTCTCATTTGGACTCTCTTCTGTCTCAGATGTGCTGGACATGGTAGACGTCCTGGTGGAGGGCAACGAAGGCTTGGACGAGGAAGTTGGATTCTTGCTAAATGAAGACATGATCCTGCTCACGTTCCCGTTCAGTGCTGTGGTCCCTGCAGCTCTGGAAGCCAGGAATAAGTTGCTCCTTGGGGCAGAAAATGAAGCAGGTACCTGTAACTGTGTACAGTCAGCTGTCCTGGTGGCTCTGGGCCAGCTGGGTCTTGGGGAGTAGGATTGCACCAGCTCAGTCACTGAGAACCTGGGCAGCAAGCGTTCAGACCCACCAGCATAACAACTGCCTGCCTGCCTGGCAGCTCAAAGGGCAGCGTGTCGATCCCGAGGCTGGCTGGGCTGTAGGGCAAGTGTTCATGTATGAGACAAGTGTGAATTGATGTGTGGACAACAGCTGTCATACTGTTCTTGGACTCTTTTTGTTGTTGTTTTGGTACTAAGAATCGAACCCAGGGGTGCTTTATCACTGAGTGTATTCTCAGCCTTTTTATTTTGAGAGGGGGTTTTGTTAAGTTGCTGAGGATCTTACTTAGTTGCTGAGGCTGGCCTTGAACTTGTGATCTTCCTGCCTCAACCCTCTGAATTGCTGGGACTCGGGCATGTGCCACTGTGCCTGGCTCACGGTTCTTGATATCCTGATGATGAGGATGAGTCCTTCATACTTGCTGTGTTTTCCAGGCAACTCAGACCCAAGGAAGCACCCACAGGTCACATTAGTATAATTAGGCAGTAATGGAGCAGACCCTACACGGCAGCGGTTTAATGTCATAATCCTGTACAGGCTATTCCCAGGGGTTGTCTTCCAGTAGGTGATGCAGGAATCCAGGCTGCATCTGATTTAGACCTGTGCTGTCTCAACATGTGACTTTCAGGAAGGGAAGAGAGTGGACAGTTAAGTCAGAGATGTTGTGGCCTGGAAGGGACAAACCCTTCCAGCCCCATTCTGCCCACCAGAGGGGCTCGTGTGCTGAGGCAGAGGGAAGGGTCTGGCAAGCCGTAGCAAGTCCTAGGTCTAGGTGGCTTTGGCCTTGCCTCTTACATGTCACTTCCCTGCCTCAGAGCCTGAGATCTGACCATGTGCTGTCTGTTTAATAAAGTGGCGCCTATGATAGTCTGTGCTGTAACACCTACCTCCCTATGTGGACAAGTGACCCCTGGTGGAATTGCCTGAATTTGTCTGGGTCTTGCACATTTGTGGGAGAAGGTAGTGGTGGTGCACCTCAGAAGGGCCCTTATGGGAGGCCTTTCCCACACGCGTCTTGTTCCTCTGCAGGGGAAAGCATCGTGACGTATCTGACAGCAGTGCTGACTGACCTCCTCCACAGCCAGAGGGACCCCCTGGCTCTGTGTCTGCTCCTCCAGGCTTATGACAAGTTTGAGCCTCCAGGTCCACCTTGCTGCCCTCAGCTCTCCAGGTTTAGCAGATACTACAGCCTCTGGATCCCGGAGCAAGCCCGAGAGCCCTGGGTGAGCTGCGTCTGTGATCGCTGCTCCTGCAGAGGGTCTTTCTGTGTGAGCCCGTATCTGCCTGGGCTACTGCCATGCAACCCGCAGGGAGAAATTGCTAACCTTCAAGTTTCCCCTGCATGCGGGAGGAAGCTAAGAGGTGTCACTGCTGCTCAGCTGATGTGACTGAAACACAGAGGACTCAGTGACCAACAAGATGAAATTTCCCACTGGTTCCGTAGTGATGGCAGTTTGCTAATCAGTGTTTTAGCTTAGGACAGGAGGTTGTCTTTCCTTTTTGCTTATGGAGTGGATTGTGACACTTGTCGCTCTCTTCTGTGAACCTTAGCATATTCCTGGATTTCTCATGCCTACTGGCAGACCTACTCCCTCAAGGTCCCCAGCAGGCTCCATTCTGCTCAAACTGGGATGTTCTTTTGGTGGGGGCTTCATTCTTGTGATGAGAGTCTAGCTCCAGGGCAGTGTGTATATAAGCCATGTGGAGCCAGAGTCAGCGTCGCTGTGTGCGTTTTTTGTGGGTTCGTTGCATTTCACTGTACTTGAGGGAGCAGACGGGTTAGGACCCTTTTCTTCTGAATGGTAGCCACACCGATGGTATGTTCGGCTTATTGGTGCATGCCCAGCCCACACTAAGCGTCCCACATGTATTTTAAGCCCTTTAATCCTAACAACAGCTCTGAGAAGTAGGTCAGGACTCCTAGCACCTCTTATACACATGGGGAAACTGAGACCGTGAGTCCACCACCAGCCAGCGGTGGAGTCAGGACTTGGTCCAGGCAGTCTGGCCCCAAGGCCTGTGCCCGTAACAGCTGCTGCCACCTTCTTCTGTAGTGTGGAACGGCTGGGAGCTCAGTGCTGCCCCTTCTGGCACTCACATCAGCGACCCTGCTCTGTTGACATGTGTCACAGCAGTGGCTTTCACCCTTCAGGGTGCATTAGAATTCCCTGGGGGCCGTTCAGACTTCACTGGCACCCACAGCATGGCCCACAGGTCCCGGGTGGAGCCTGAGAATCGGTGCTTCCCAGCCTGTCCTGGTGGTGCTGCCCTGCTGGTCTGGGAACCGCACTTTGAGAGAATGCTGAATTTGGGGGCACGCATGACATTGGGTTTATTAGCCTGCAGACGTTGAGTGTTTGGAGTTATAACAACACAAGCACATGGGGTAAATAAAGAGGGCAGTAGGCAATTTTGTCAGAAGCTACTGTTTGAGGCACATTGGCTCCAGAAATTTTTCTTTGTTATGTTTGTCATTTTCCTGTCCTGACAAAGTGCAGTTCCCTAGGCTCCTGGGGAGGCAAGTAGCTCGAGGGGCCCCTGCACAGGCTGGGCTTTTCTGTTTCCAGGGACCGTCCCGTCCTGTGACTAAACTCTGTCTGTGCAGGGTCTCCTCGTACCTCTCTCTAGGTGTCATCGTGTTGTCAGCAGGACCATGCGCTAGGAAAATAAGTGGGACTAGCTGCTTGAGTAAAATGCCACGCAGTCTCAGTCTTTAGCATGATCAGCGTGAGGCGACCTTTGTTACATGTGTGGCCTCGAGTTCATTACCACTGTGTGCCATGTCGCGTCCTGGTGATTTGTCTTTTGTCCTTCTGTCTCTTGCTGTCTCCCAGCTGCTGCAGGCCTCAAGCAGCCCTGTACCCCAGGCACCTCCAGAGGCCCCCTGCTTCTCTGCCCTGCTGCAGACGGCCTATGAGAGCCAGACGCTTCAGGATGGGGGCATCCAGACGCAGCTGCAGGCCGCCATCCCACACCTGGCCCAGCACCAGGTGCTGCGCTCAGCCAAGCAGGTGCTGCTCTACCTCAGGACCACCGTGGAGAACTTTGGCCAGGTCAGTGCTCTTTCCAGCCCTCACTCCCAACGTTCTACCTATACTCTACCTGCAGGAAATATGGCCTTGGAGCTGGTCCACGCTGCAGGACAGGATTTCTGATGGCCCAGGGCCATAGAGCAAGCCTGAGACTCAGGAACCTGGACTCCCAGCTCTGCCTCCCCCATACTGGCCACCTCTCCTGGAGCAAATGTGTAGAGGCAGAGCACTGTTCTCTCCAGATCAGCATGTCTCTTGGCAGCCCACAAGATGGCCAGATGTGGCCAGTGTGTCATGGGGTGACCCTGCACCTCTTAGAGTCGAGTGGCATGGCCAGGCCTCTTCCTTTCCTGAACTGATTAACTCAGAGCTCACTGGTGAGCTTTTCCCTGATGTGGTGTATAGAGTGCAGGTTAGGTTGAATTGACTTGTTCTTGTCTTTGCCAAAATAGATCTTTGTATTTCACCCAGTCAGGAAGACAGGTCTCTCATTTGAGAAACAACCCAGGATGATTATTCACAAACACAAACACTGTGTGTAAAGGCCTTGCCGTCTCAGCCTGCCCCCTCGAGTCTCCTCTCCTTCCCTGATTACCTGGGGACCTGGCAGTCACTGCTCAGGTGACCGTCAGCCCGCCCATCTCTGAACTGTGCGGTTCTCATCCTCACAGCTGGGCCGCAGTGCAGGGCCCCGCATGCTGCAGCTCTTCCTGGATCTCCTCAGGCACTTGGTTATCCACTGTGAGCAGCTGGATGCCCAGAACCGACGGAAGTGTGAGGCCGTCCAGGCCGAGTCTGACCTTTTTCTGGACATGGAGTCTGTGGCCTCGCTGGAGTTGGCTGATGACCAGGTACTGCCATCTCTTTCATAGGCATCCTGTTAGCCTTCTCCCTAGGGCACAGAGAGTGATGGATAGTGGCTTTCTCTGCACTTCTGATTGCAAATATGTGTTTACTGAATACAGTAGTGAAATGCAGGAAACTATAGCAGAGCTGTTGACACCTTAACCCCCACCCAGGATTAGCGCAGCTCATCCTTCCCCTTAGTCGTCTGCATAGGCACCCCCACCTCTGCACTTCCCTTCACACCACAAGCTGTGAGCCTCTTGGGAAACCCCATGTGATCACTTTCCTCTTGAGTAGCTGCGGCCTGTGCTGACCAGGATGGGCAGTGGGAGCCCTTCCTTCCACAGCACGCGAGCATGGGAAGTGCAGTGCTCTGAAACGCAGCCTCTCTCCTGTCTCCTCTCTCCTTGTGCAGCAGCCTGGTTAGTTGGGTCAGGTGTGTGTTCTACAGCGTGTGCCGTGTAACTGCTCTGCTGGTTCAGAAGGCAAGCGTGTTCCTCATCCATAGTCTTGTTGAAGTTGAAATAGATGACTTTCTTCTTTGATCTCCATCTTGACTTCTTGGGAGGAGAGGCACAGTCTGGCTCCCGCCCAGCCTTGTGGGTTAGCAGTGGGGCGCACCGCTGCCTCCTCCTCACTATCTCGTGGCAGCGAGTGCTCCCTGGCAGCTGCCCCTCCTCCTTGACCCAGGGCCTCATGGAAGTATGTTACTGTCTCTGTCTTTCAGACACTGGAGGAGGTGCTGGTGGCCATCCTCAGACACCCCACACTGGAGGCCTGGTTTCTGGCCCTAGAGCAACAGGTGCTGCCCCAACACACACTCAGTCCCGTCCTTGTGAAGCTCCTGGCGGCCCACTTCAGTGCAGGGGCCCTTCAACTGCTGGTGGCGAGTGCCCCAATCCTTCGTAACATGGGTCGGCTGGGCCTCCTGGCCAAGTACTCGGAGGCCATCACCCAAAGTGTGTTGAGGGAGCTGCGAGCCAGGAGAGCAGGCCCAGCCACTTCGCTACCCAAGACCCTACCACAGCTGGAGGCCCTGCAGGAACTGCATCCATACATGGAAGGTGCCCAGCTCCGTGAGGTCACCCTGGCATTGCTGGGCCTACCTGAGGCCCACCTGCTGGCCCAGCGACCCACGAAGTCCCCTGGGAAGGGGAGACACCTGAGTGCTCTTGGAAAGACCCTGGTGCAGCTGTTGACTGGTAGCCCTCAGGATCAGCTGCAGGGCCCTGAGTTCCTCTGGTCTTCTGAGTACATGAGAGGCCTGGGGGCTCTGCTTCCAACCCTGGCTGTGGATGAACTAGACACTGTGTTCCTGCACACTCTGCAGAGAGACCCTGTGCTGGCCTCCGTGGTAGCAGCCGACGTTCTTGACTACTGCCTGACCCGGCGCACACAAGTGGCACTTGGCATCGCTGCCCTGCTCCTTCAGCAGAGTTGCACCCACCTGCTGAGGTTTGAGCTGTGGTGTGGGCAGGCCAGTGTGGGGCTCAGCCTGCAGGAGGATCTGGATAGCTTCCTTCCCCTCATCCACGTGTACCTCCAGTGCAGGACCCACGGGCACTTCATGCGCCCAGCAAGAGGTATGGAAAAGGCTGGCTTTGGGCAACTGGAATGTTGTAGGTCAGGGAGATTGAGAATCGCGTGTCCATTTAAAAACCACACAACATCATGGTCTGAGCGCTTTAGTTCTCCTTGCTCTTCCAGCATCTGACCAGCTCTGAAGATGGAGGAAGTCTGAGAAATCCCCAACACCCCTTCACGGTCTCCTGACCTAATGAATTGAGGTGTAGCCCTGGTGCCCCTGGTCACCCTGTGTGAAGGGGTGGGGGTAGGCAGTAGTCGGGGTCATCTGGGGCTGCCTTGCTAAGCTGAGGACTCGTGCAGGGCTCGGCCATGCCTTGTCCACTGTACTCTCCCCACCTTCAGGGGAGAGGGGGGTTGGTGTCACTTGGGACAGTGTGGGTCCAGCATTCTTTTTTCTTTACCTACTGCGCTTCAGTTCTGATGTACTTTCTGATTACCTCGAATTCCCTTAATTCCTTTTTGTTGAATGCTCAAATGATTTTCTCTTGCTGTGTTGCCTGTTTTGTATAACTTTGCGTTGGAGGTCAGAGATGCTTTGAAATCAAAGACAGCCCCTCAGGCATGAGCCTTCCGCCAGTGGTTCTTGACTCACCTCTCCTTCGGCACCCACTCTGCTCCTGCACCTTGGAGAATGGGTCCCGCGGGAGTTCAGAACTTCCATACTCATGGTCTTATGAACTTAGGTCTGGGGCATACGGGGCACACTGGGCTCTAGAGCATTTGTCAAGAATGTGGACTGAGGAGATGGAAACATTTAACATTGGCCCTGGGAGGAGGCAAACGTGTAGCATTTGCTGCTTTCCTTGGTGTCAGTACTCCTCTGTGGCCTATTTAAGGCTATCACAGTGACATCACAGGATACCTAACAGCAGACAGCTCCTTCCAGACTGACTCAGTTGAGCAGTGTATGGTGACCTCTGCTTGGTGTCTCTGCCCTAGTGTCCTCTGCTGTCATTCCTGTCTTGAGGAAGGCCCTGTGGAAACAGCTGCAGGACAGGCTTCTCAACACCAGCGGGTCCCCAGAGTCTGGGCTGCTTCAGGAAACTCTGGCCCAGCTGGTCCCATTTGCAAGAGCCAAGGGTCTCCGTGTGCTCATGGATCGTTTGCCTAGCTTGCTTCAGACTCCAGACAGTCACAAGAGGTACGGGGGCATAGGTCGTCAGATGGCCGGTTTCCTCTCAGCTTCACTTTTCTTGAGTAGTTATGAAGTAAGTAAGTGACACACAGCTGCTCTTCTGTTGTGCTGGTCGGGGAGACGGCTGTTCTGACGGGAACGCTAATTTCTGACTGTCCATGCTGGAGCGGGCACGTCTCCGAGAGCTTATGGACTGGTGGTGATTGCCCCCGGGGTGGTTGGCAATGTCTGACTTTGTTCATCGTCAGAGCTGGGGCGAGGGGTGTGGCATCCAGAGGTTAGAGGTGCCAGGCTACTGCTAAATATGCTGGAATGCACATGACAGCCCTTTATAGGAAAGAATTATCTGACCCCAATGTCTGAGTGCTCACTCAGAGACCCTGATCTAGATGCAGTCGAGACACCCATATCCTTTCTCTGTGTGCTGACGCTGTTGGTTTTGAACGGTTTGGTGCATCTTTGATGTTGAAGGCCGGGGGGAGTCTGTGGTTCCTGGAGTGGGCAGTGTGTGGAACAGGAATCGGGGCATCATTCCCATGCGGATTTTTTCAAGGTTGGATTGAATCCTCTAACTGCAACTCTGGTCTCCTGCTGCAGTTGGCTGGTGGCAGACGCAGTCTCCGCAGCCCTGGAGGGGTCCTCAGGAGAGCTGAATGCCTGGAGGAAGACCCTGCTTGAGTCCTGCGTGCAGTGGCTGCTGGTGTCCTTCAGTGGTGGCCAGCCAGACGATGCCAATACCCAGGAGCAAGAGCGGCAGATGCTGCTCAGATTAAGCGAGTTATTGGTAGGTGTCTTTTCTTACATCCAGTTCACGTCGTTAAGGGATGGTCAGCTAGATAAACCAGGCTTTGCAGATACATTTCCAGCCTTGTGGCATGGTGGGAAGTAAGAGGGACCATGTCTGGGCAGAGTGGCCGGTGGGACAGCCCTTGAACTGATGAGCTGTCTTTCATCAGGAGCAAATGCTGTATATTGTCAAGTGCTTTTTTGCATCTGCTGAGATGTTTAGTAAGGTCTTGGTTTTAGTTTTTATATTAAGTGAGTATTGAATGTTAAACCAACCTGGCATTCCTGAGATGAACATACTTGATCATAACGTATTATCTTTTTTTATATATATGATTTGATTTGCTAATATTTTGTATATTTTACAAAGAATTTTTGCTTCCATGTACCTGAGGGATATTGGTTTGTAATTTTGCTTTCCATTCTGTTGTATCTTTTTTTCCTCTGGCTGATTTTTTCCCCCAGTGCTGGGGATTGAACCTAGGACCTCATGCATGCTAGTCAGGTGCTCTACGTCTAAGCTATACTTGCAACCCCCTAGGACTTTTTGTTTTCTTGAAATGCGGTTTAAATCTATTTTATTTTGATGCATCTTAGTGCAGTTTTCTTCAAGTTTCTTGTACTTAGGGTTCAGTGTACTACTTGGTCTGTGGGTTGATAGTTTTCATAAAAATAGGAAATATTTGATCATTGTTCCCTTCTATTAAAATGTCCTTTCTGAAAAATGTTATATTTTGCACAGAAATAATTAACATCCCAAAGGTTAGCATAAGTATGTGAGTTATTTGCAATGCATGATATCAAAATGCATAAATAGTCCTAGACTTATATTAAACCCTGAACCCAAGACTTAAAAGTAATTGTAGGAAAATAACTACAGATAAAAATGAACAAGTGTGTGGTAAATACATTTTTAAGTCATAGACCAAGCTGTGCACTTTTTTTTTATTTTAAGAAACTATAACCTATAGTTTCAGGCTTAATTTTTATGTCGCATGTTTGTGAATTTAAGGAACCCAAACATGGCAGAACTAAGAGAAGGGAGGAGTATGCCTGAGACCCAGAGAGAGCTGAGCCAGGGAGGCAGGAAGTGCCGGCTGGCCACAGAGCCACAGGGAGTACAGCCCAACTCCATGGGCCTCCCCTCTACCCAGCCACGTGACAGGCAGTGCTCTTAGGGGTTGGGCCTTCCTTTCGTCTTATTTAGTTGGTGTGATTTATGTGTCATGAAATACAGAACTGTTAAGTATAGCCCACGTACCCCTGTACCCCACACTCCTGTCCAGGATTTTCATCTCAGTTCCTGTGCTTCTTCCCCAAACTAGCTTCCCTCTGAAGCACTCACTCTTTTTTTCCCCAGTACTGGGGATTGAACCCAGGGGCACTCTTCCACTGAGCTATATCCCTAAACCTTTTTATTATTTTTTTTATTTTGAGATAGGATCTCTCTAAATTGCTAAGGTTGGGCTTGAACTTGTGATCCTCTTGCCATGTCCCCCTGAGTAGCTGGGATTACAGGCATGCACCACCATGTCTGGTGGAAGCAGCCACTTTTGACTTCTGTCACCATTAGATTATTTTGCCTGTTTTAGACCTTCATAGCCTTGAAATCATGTAGTGTAGTCATATCAGCCCTTTTGTATGTCTGACTTCTTTCAATTAAATGATGCCTTCTGGATTATCTGTTGTGGGAATGAATAGTCTATTATGTTTTGTTGCTGAGTACTTCTCCCTTGTATGCCTACCTCCCCTTCCCCAGTTCCATGAAAATTTGGAATTACTGGTTTTGTAATTATAAAACTAAAAGACATACTCATTACAAATAGTAAGTATTGCAAAACATACAGAGAAGAAAATCATTAGTCTTCCGTTACCTGGAGGCCATCCTACTGTAGGTTAGGTGTGTATGCTTCCAGAGATCTTGCTACATATATCTACGTGTGTGTACATGCACACCTGATAAAACTTGTGTAGGTCTGTGTTTTAATGGGATCATATTGTACATGCAGCAGGTAGCCTGGTAGTTTAGCTGTTGGTTGGGTCTGGTTTTTTACACGATACCAGATTTTAAAGTTTGTGTCCCAGGCCAGTGGCTGAGCACTGCCCTGACCTTGGCTGTGGTGCGGTGCTCTTTCCCAGGTAGATGAACAGGGGCATGTCGTGCTGCTCCTGTGAGTGGCTTTCCAGTTTTGCTGTTAGGAGAGTACAGTATGTTAAGCATGTGTGTTGAATCTTGCATGGTCCGTCTTTGCACATTTGATTGGTTTTCTCCAGGTAAATACCTGAAAGAGGAACTGCTGGGTCAGAGAGAACATGTATTTTAGAATGGGATGAGTAGGAGGGCTTCTTTCAGTTAAACGATGCTTTATGGACTCCTCTGTTGTAGGAATGAGTAGGAGTTGGCCAAGGGGTCCAGCTGACCCTGGGTTTCCTTCAGTGTCTGGTTCTGAGGTGGCCACTGCACAGCCAGCTTGATGGAGGGAGGCAGCAACCTAAGCATGTGCTGCTGTTGCCTGGTCCGTGGATCCAGCTCTGCCCTTCAGGTCCATGTCCCTCCTCCCTTTGGCCAGCACGCACCCGGTCACACAGATGCTTCTCATTGGCTATTTAATAACAGGCTAACTGCAAATCTGTTGGTGCTGTTTGAAATGGTGGACAAAGGAACACTTGACAGGATGCCTCAGGAAACGTCTTTTTGCCTGTTCAGTAAGCAGAGATATGCTAAAAAAAAAAAAAAAAAAAAAAATCAGAACTACTAGTAGAAATAACCAATTTATTTTTTTTTAAAGTTAAAAAAAAAAAAAAAAAAAAACACCACCAGGCACCAGAAACCTGTGGGGTTATTTGGATAGCTTGTGTTTCATACTGACTGGAAAGCTCTAACTTTAACCCACAGTCTACATTTTAGGTTCTTCTCTCTGCCCTCCCAAGCTTGAGCTATCAGGTGCTCGTCAAGAGTGGCCTCAAACTTTGGATAGTGTAGAGGGAAATGGGGTGGGAGAGGGTGGGGGAAGGAAAGATAGTGGACTGAGACAGACATTTTTACCCTATGTACATGTATGATTACAGGAATGTTGTGAATCTCCCACAACCATAGAAATGAAAAGTTGAGCCCCAATTGTGTACAATGAATCAAAATGCAGTCTGTAAAAATAAAAAATAAAAAATGTTGAATCTGCTTTAAATTACTAAAAACAGAGTGACCTCAGGTGGCTAGAACAGTCGCTGCTGGGAAAGATCAGACACCTAAAGCAGGAGGGGTGATTGGGGCTCCTTTTTCAACTCTTGGGTCAAATATTTTACAGAAGGGAAATCAGACCCAGAGAGGCAGCTGCCTTCCCAAAACTTGTACAGCTGGAACCTCTCAGTATTTTTTTTTAAACACATTGATGTTTCATGTGTACTTCTTGTTTGTTTTATTCATAGCATGCACTTAAGGAAGTTGATCCTAGTACTTGGCAGAAATTTGTGAAAATGGGACTCAAGTAAGTTGATTTTATTTACTTAGTATCATTTATAAAGGCGTGAATTTATAAAGGTGTTAATCATGAAAACCTCTTACACAGCTTGTTGTAATACAAGTGGTAGAGCAGGAGTTGCCTCATTTTTAGAGCTAGAACATGAGGATTGTTGGGAAATGAAATGATTTACCTATTGACATGCAGGGTGATGCTAATGATGAGGAAAGAAGCAACCTTTTGAAAAATGAAATATTTTTAAAATACAGAATTGTGCAGAGGGTAATAGCATCCCAATTTGATCAATGATGACAGTTTTTGGTTTGTACTAAATCTGTCCTAATTAATTTTCTTCCCCCATTCTCCCACTCTTCTAGACTGTGCTTTGTCTTGTTCATGTATATTTTATATTTTCACATTTTATGTGTCAGTATGTGTTTCATCGGTAATGTTTAATGTGTTTAATATCTTACACAGAAGTGTCTTTCTTTTTATGTCCTTTCTTTTACCCAAATGTTTCTAATTTATTGAATTTGCTGCCTGTTGATCCAAGTCATTCATCTTTACTGCTGTGCAGCATACTGTCTTCAGATGTCGCATTAATGTAGCCGTCCTCTACGATGGACATTAGGCTTTTTCCCCAAGTCTCCCCCTTAGAGTCCTGACTGGACCAGCACATGTAACTTGGTGCACAGCTGGCTGTGCTGGTGTGAGGGGAGACGTACTGGCTGCTAATGTGGGCACACCCCAGCATCCCTGGTGTGCAGGCTGCTCTCCACAGTTGAGTGGATTTGCACTCAGCAGGGTGGTGTAGATCCATTTTTCCTCGTGTTCTTGTTGGCCCTTGACATAGTCAGGCTCCTTAGTTTTGGCAGTCACATGGTCATGAGATGGTGCTGTGCCATGCCTGTCATTTCCATTTCCCTGATCATTTAGGAACTTTAGTCAGAGAAAAATCTCCCTCACAAGAGGAGAGAAAGAAGTGAAGGAACTGTGGATGACCATTATGTTTTGATGGCATTTCTCTCTGTCTTTGGTTAATTTATGTGTCTAGAGTGCCTACCTTAACTTAGTTGATTCTTTTTGGGATTTTTGTTTGTTTTGGGGTGTTTTTTTGGTACTAGAGAGTGAACCCAGGGTGCTTAAGCCCGGAGCCACATCCACAGTCCTTTTTTTTTTTTAATTTTGAGACAGGGTCTCACTGTTACTTAGGGCCTTGCTTACTTATTGCCGAGGCTGGCCTTGAACCTGTAATCTTCCTCCTTCAGCCTCCCAAGCCCCTGGGATCACAGGCGTGCACCACCTTGCCTGGTAGTGTTGATTCTTAGCATAATTCGTGTAGAACTCAAAAGCTTTTCTCTAGATCATGGTTCTTCTATCCCCTGTATGTAGGGGTTTAGAAGATTTAAGACATAGCTTCCAGGCCATTTAATTCTGAGTGGCCGACAGGAAGGCAGGCCGGCGAGAGGCCTGGCTAGCAGGGTGGGCTGGGAGGCTCAGTTCCTCTACTCAGGCCCAGCTCTTCCCCTGCATCCTGGTGTTTCATCTCAACAGGAAGTGTGTTTGGTGTTTGTGTCATGAAGAAAATGGGGTCCTGTGCCACATAAGACACTGTGGTCACTGGTGGGCCCCACATGTAATGGTGTTCCACATGAGAAGGTTTCTCCTGGAGAGGTGGTAGCTGTCTCAGTAAGCACACTCTGCGATGTTTGTTCAGTGACTAAACTGTCTGATGGTAATAGTTCTCAGAACGTGCCCCCTTTGTTAATGGCGCGGACTGCAAGTGCACCGCGTTCCACCTTTTCACAAGTGTCTCTGGTGGTGGACAGAAACAAGGTCGGCAAGGATGACGTCACGTTAGAGGTAGAATCCAGGTGACGGTATATGGACGTCCACTGTAACATTCTTAACTTGGTGCTGTGTTTGAAAATTGTAACAAAATTTTGAGAAAAAAAAAAGTTTCCTATAGAACAAACTTCCCTATCATGGAGCTCTTTCCCGTTGACCCTCCCCTCAGGTTTCGCTATCAGGACCACACCTTCCTGCACACCCTGTGTGCTGCCACGCAGCTCCTGTACAGCCCCGAGAGCTCCGTGTGCACCCAGCTCATCCAGCTCCCGGTGGTCCACATGATGCTCACCCAGCATTCTCTGTTTTTGCCAACACTGCTCACGTCTGAGGAAGAAGGAAACCCAGACAGTCAAGTAAAAGGTGACTCAAGCTGCCCTCCTGGTTCAGGGGCAGCTTTTATTTCCTGTGTCATCAAAACTTCTCTCCCGCCTGTTTTCAGAGCTAAACAAGTATTACCAAAATGGCATTAGAGTGTCTTGTTTCTGTCACATTCAGAGTAAAGAAATACTCCTGCCACAAGGTTAAACAACAGTGAGACCTGTTTTGAAGGCTTCTGGCTTAAGGGATCGCTTGCTGAATCATGCGCTAGCGTTAGCCTCTGGGAGTTAAGGGAGGTCGGGGTATGGTATCTAACCTGAGAGAAATTGATTAGGCATGCGAATTTTATCAATGGGAAGATGAAATGTACCGAGGGAAAGCGGGTGGGATCTGCTCATTGGCAGTTCACGGCTGTGAGCTCTTCTAAAGCCAGGCTTAGGCTTCCCAAATTCACCAAACAGCTACTTTATGGCCAGGAGTCCCAAGTATGGTTTAGACTATGGAGGATGTCCAAGATGTCTGAAAGTCCCTGCCCCTTCAAAGAAAAAGAAGCAAAATCAACACCTCAGACCACTGGAAATCTCCACAGGGTCAGTCAGTAATGAACTGCTGGGTGGAAGATAATTGTCACCCAAATAATAGGTAATAGATGAATTAAAAAGGGCCGTGTCCTCTATTCAAGCAGGAAGAGAAATAATGTAGATTGTGGTAGCATAATGGTGTGTGTTAGCCTTTCATTGCTGTGACCAAAGTATCCAACAAGAACTTAGAGGAGGAGAAGTTTCCTTTGGCTCACCGCATTGGAGATTGATTCCATGCTGGGCCAACTCCATTGTTTGGAGCCCAAGGTGAGGCGGCACGTCATGGAGGAACATGCGGAGAAGCACTGCTCATTCCTGGAAGCCAGGAAGTAGGAAGAGAAGGGGAAAAGAAGGGGAAGGCCCATAGGGAAAATACAGCTTTCTAGGGCACACCCCTGTGACCCACCTCCAACTGCAGCGCCCCACCTGTCCACAGTTATCACTCAGCCGGTTCATCCACACTCGGTGGCCTGATTAGGTCACAGCTCCCATAATCTAGTCAGATCACCCCTAGATATTCCTGCATCAACAGGAGCTGTATGGATATACCTCATAGCCAGACCATAACAAGAACCATAGGGGGAAATGCTTGGGTTTACGAATCTTGGGTGGCTTAAAATTGTGCAGGGTCATGAGCGGAGACTGTCAAAGGCAGCCTTGTCAAAGACCTAGGGATACCACGACTACGAAGATATGCTTATTTTACAAAAAGGGAAGGGACTAGGCGGTGGCCCAAAGCCCAGAGTCATTCAGAGGATGTTTCAGGCATTTCGATGTTCCCTGGAATGTGCCCTCCCCTATTCCTGTCTTGAACGTGTGTCCTTGCAGAACTGAACTTTGGTATTTCTCCTCCAGAAGCGCTGGTGGACCTGATGTTGACCGTGGTGAGGATGTGCCCTTCTGTCTGTGAGAGCAGCCACTTTGCCGTGCTCCTTGGGGCCTACAGCGCCACCCTCAGCATCCTGGGTGAGGGCTGAGGCTGGTGGGGTGTACCCCATGGTGTGTTTAAGGAGCTCAGCTTCCTAAAGGGACCCTCATTGACTTCCAGATCAGAAGATTTTACTTCTCCTCCAGGCATATGAACAGAACAAGCTCAGCCTCATTAGTTTCAGGTGAGTGCCGGGCCCGCGTGCCCAGGGACCAGTAGTGCTGAGGGCATTGGCCAATGTGGTACCCCTGCCTCTCCTCACAGCAAACCCCAGGCTTGAGAGTGTCCTCGTTGATTTTCAGTTCTCGGGCCAGGGTGACGGACAGAGCTCCTCTAGCTCATGCACAGCTCCAGCGTGGGCTGCTCAGGCAAGGCTTGGCTCACACCAGAAGGGTGGTTCTGCTGGTGGGCCTCCTGCTGACTGGTGGTGCCTGTTGGCGCAGGACCTGCCCCTCGACACTCCTGGCTAAGAGGTCTCCTGTGGTTGATTTTTCTGAAAACCTTTCTTTTCACGCTTCACTTTAAGTAGAATGATGTGTGATGGGGTTTTGGGGTTTGGGGGAGAAGAGTGAAGAGGGCTGATTGAGCATTAGGTCTACTCTCTCCTGTCTGCTGCCGTCACGTGAGTGTCTCTCCCCCGCCCCCCATCTGTTGGTCTTCCTCTGTCTATTCTGGGCTCCCAGGAACTGCTTCACTTTGCTTAAAGTTGAAAGCTATATTAGCTCAGAAGCTACCAACACCCCAAAGAAAGAGAAAAGAAAGAGGAACATTCTATCAAGAATACCCAGATCTTGTGTAGATATTCCCATTCTTTCCCCTCATGCAGTGACCTCTCTCTCTCTCACCTTGGGGTTGGTGCTCTGTCATTTGTACCCCTCCTGGAATAGAACAGTCCCTGTGTACCTGAGTGAGAGAGGAGATCAAATCAGGCATAGGTCTCATCACTATGCAGAAAGAGCCCTTCCAACTGTCTGTTTTGCCTCAGATCACCCTTGAACTCAGAGCAAAGAAGGCCAGGTGAGGCTGCCCAGCAAGTAAAAGCTAACCTAGGTTATGCGAGCTCCCTTCAGCTCCCAGGAGGAGAGTGTGAAGGAAGGAAGGGCGCTCATGGGACTGGTAGCTGAGGAATGCAGAAGCACTTCCAGGTCCCCAAATTACCATCTCTGTCTGGGGGTGGCAGAGCTGATTGACACCTCAGAGCAGGGAAGTGGCCCTCCTCAGGGCTGGCTTTGGGGAGCATCCTGGCCGTAGTGGGGGGTAAGTAGGGTAAGAAGGAAAATGGGGTGAGTTGGGGAAAGGGAGGCCTGTCATTTTCTAGGCAGAAGGTAAGCGGGGGCTTCTCTGGGCAGTTGCAGTGGGGGTTTGTGGCCTGCACAGTGCATGTGGCATACCTGTGAGGGACGCTCAGGTGGGGCAGGCTGACCTGGTTCTCGCGTGGCCTGTGGGCAGGGGGAGGTCCGGATTCTGCCTGCCACTGGTGCAACCTGGGCTCTGCAGTTAGGCTCCCAAGTTTGGATCCTGGCTCTGCCACTTACCAGCTGGGCAGGTACCAGCCAAGCATCTTTCCTAAACTTTATGCTTCTTTTCCCTATTTTCCCAAGGGGGTAATAACACTGCCTTCCGTGGGGGTATCATGTAGATGAAGTGAATTAATGTACATAAAGTGCTTAGGACGGTGCCAGGCACGTCCTCGGTGCTGTGTGGGTGCTGGCTTCTGTCATCATCACCAGCCCTGCCACTGCCCCAGCGTCTTCCCGAGCGGTGGTGGAGATTAGGTGACAGAACACATGGAGCACACCTGGAACGGCACCTACATGAACCAGTGGCTTCACAGGTGCTGCCTGGTGTGCTTGTCGTCGTCGTCATCAGTGCTGTTCCTGTTGGGTCCCTGTGACCGGTCTGCCCTCTCCTCTCTGGCTCTAGGGTGCTGCTGTGGGGCCCAGCGGCTGTGGAACATCACAAGACGTGCCGGAGCCTGGGCAAGTCGCTGTGGCAGCAGCCCAGTGTCGGGGACATACTCCGCCTGCTGGATCGGGACCGGATGATGCAGACCATCCTGCACTTCCCCCTGAACCGGAGGCTGCTGCCTCCTGAGGTGCGGCTGCTGCCTTCTGCCCCTTCCTCTCCCAGGGCTCCGTCTACACCCAGCATCGTCTTTCTTGTTAATTTTTTATTAAGTAAAAGCCCAACTGTGTACAGAACAGAGGGACCCCAGGTGCCCATCACCCAGACTGGCTACCTTGTATCATTCATTCCCCTCCCGCAAAAGCTTATTTGAAGCAAATCCCAAAGATCATATTGTTTCATATGCAAGCATTGCTTTTTATAGAATCTCTTCTGCTTATGCTCTTAAATATTCAAAATAATTTGAGTTATGTAACTGTAGTTTAACATTGATATGCTGATACATTTGTGAGGTTGAATCATGCATTTTTTATTGGTTTTGGCTATTCCAGGACTCACAGGAACCTATCTTTAAAGACAAGAGTGTGAAGGTGGATCTCAGTGGCCTTTATGACCCCTGCTTTCTCCTTCATCTCTTCAGTGAACTCACCAGACCAGGTAAATGCAGCCTCTCTCCTGGGTTCCTGGCTGCTGTGTGGGACCTGGGGTCCTCTGGCAATGGTGGGCGATTGTTGCCATAATTCCAGGTTTAGGTCTGACTCTTTTTTTATTGCTCTGACCAAAGACCTGACAAAATATCTTAGAGGAGGAAAATTTTATTTTGGCTCATAATTTCAGAGGTCTCAGTCCACGATTGGCCAACCCTATAGCTTTGGGCCCAAGGTGGGACAGAACATCATGGTGGAGGCCAGGGTGGAGGAAATCAGCTCAGGACCCGGCAACCAGGAAGCAGAGAGAGAGAGAGCTCTGCTCATCAGGAGCAAAATGTAAACCCCAAAGGCAGGCACCCCAGTGACCTACTTCCTCTGGCCACACCCTGCCTGCCTACAGTTGCCCAGTGACCTCCTAGTTAATGTATATCGGTGGATCAGTCCGCTGACTACTTTATAATTCTCATGATCTAATTATTTCACCTGAAAATTGTGCTCTTTCACATGCATTTTTGGGGTGACACTTCATGTCTAAACCATAACAGTCACAGTATTCATGTTTTGAATATTTATCTCAATATCTCTTTGTCCTCAATGTTTTCCTAATTCCTAATGAGGAGCATTTTCTGAACTTTCACTAGATAGTGGTCAAATGCCAACAGAAACTACAGTTTTTATGCTTGAGTCAGTCTGCTGAGGGTGATTTGGTTTTGGTGTAAGTCTATTTTATGCCTAGTAGCTTGAGGGGGGCAGTCTTTATGGATGAATGTGGGTGGTGGGGAGTAAAAACGTGTACATGTATAATAGTCTCCCCTCACCTGGAGAGATACCTTCCAAGACCCCCAGTGGATGCCTGAAACTGCAGGTAGTTCCAAACCCTATATATTCTGTTATTTCCTGTGCACACAGAAAGTTTGTAATAGATCACCCACAGTAAGCAATTAACAATAGCTTACCATAGATTTTAGCAACCTCAGCATAGTTTGTTTTCTTGCCTTAAGTTGAGAACTTTGCCACTTTATGACCTCTAACATGTCTGAATTGCCAGCATCACTCCTGCACTTCGGGGTCATTAAGTGAAATAAAGGTTATTAGAAAAAAGCACTGTGGTACAATGAATCTGATAGTAGAAATAATTACCAGGTGACTTGCAGGAGGCAGTGAACCAAGGGATGATTCACTTCCTGGGCCTGACACACGTGTGATTTCATCATGCTGCTCAGAGCAACCTGCAATTTAAGACTTGTGAATTGCTTATTTCTGGAATTTTCCATTTAGTATTTCCAGACAATGGTTGACCACAGATAACTGAAACTGTGGATAACTTGGGAATGCTATACACCTGTTAGCAAAGATGAATTGAACTTCCCAAGTAAAGAAGACCAAGAGTTCCTCTTTGAAATGTGCATCCTTTTCTTCTGTCCATTTTCTAATGATATTGTTTGTTGATTGAGTTTTGAAGTTTACTTATGTATTTTAGATGTAGTGTTAGTCCATGGAAAGACATGTGGTTCACATATCTAGCTGTCTGCTTATCTCTTCATCCTCAAACAGGTTCTTTAATAGAGCAGAAGTTTCTACTAAATTAGATAGATTTACTCTTTTTAAGTCCAGGGTCTGTTTGAGTTCATATTTGCATGAGGCATGAAGTTGAGGTCCAGGTTTGATCGTTTGCTGCTGATGTCCAGTTGTTCAGCCCCCATTTATTGAAAAGTCCTCCTTTCTCCATTTCCTGCTGGGCTGGAGTAGGAGCCCCCACCACCCACCAGGCCTCCTGGGGACTGTCCTGGGAGGCAGGGTAGAAGTAGCTGTTACCAGCACCAGCAAGGGGCCTTGTCAGAATCGGGCAGTGGTGGAAGTCCTCGCTCTCCACTGGGCTTCCGTGACACCCAGTAGGGGTGAGAGGCCTTCTGGGATGCTGCCTCCGCAGGGAAACGGCTCCTCCTCACAGCCTGGCAGTGCTGAATTCTGGCCAGCCTACTTCACCTTGGTTGGCAAGTTCAGGGGACCACAGTGAGGTGTTTGGCTAGAAGTTGAGTCCTCTGCTGTCTGAGTTTTCTGTCTCTCTGGGTTGCCCACTTTCTAGTCTTGGCTCCAGAGAGTAGGCTTTTGTGGTCAATGCCTGTTGGCACTTCTGGTTGCTGCTTTCTCAGTTCTACTCCTGGAATGGAGCAGGCCAACCCAGGGACCCTCAGCACCTGGCACATGTGTTTGACTTCTGTGGTCCTTTCATGGCCTGCTTGGATGGGGCTCATAGCTGTGTCTATTGGGGTGGACTCTTTGTCTTGCTTTCCACTTTTTTAAACTTGAAATTTTCTTTTTATATACAAAAGCTCCTACCTGTGAACAGACGTGCTAAACCTCTACCATTGTGCTTTGTAACCCTTTTAACGGGATCAAAGAAGGCTGACTTTTCATTGAGATTTCCCTATCAGTGGCCCTTGGTGCTGGCACTAACTCCCCTTAAAGAACACAGTTCAGTTGCTAATACTAGATTTTATTTGCAAGAGAACAAGGGGGCATTTTGTACAAATGTCAGAAAAGTAACAGCAGATGGGTGTTCTGATCACCCTGGTAGCCACAGGCAGTAGGCTAACAGGCAGATCCACTCCTCTCTCCTTGCCCCATGGTGCCAGCCATGTCTGTTCTTCATCAAACATGGAAGTAAATTTTCCATAGTCTAAAAATATGAGTTTGCTGGCCATTGTTACTGGAACAAATTAGAACAAATCGTTTGGTCTCTTCCTCAGTCTCACAATAGAACTCTTAAGAGAATATTTAACTCTTAGGAAAATATTTAACAGTAAAATCAGGTGGTTATTTTTCCCTAAGTCTTGAATACTTTTTTCCATTTTTACATGGTAGGGGGCAGATCCTGGGAGCCTGGGAGCCTTTTTTGAGGGAATTATAAAAGTCACCAATCTCCTTACCTTTAAATCTCCCAATATAGACTATTTGATTTGCTCTGGTATAATATGTTTTTTAAAAAAACTGCAAAGCACATCAGTCCTCATCTTGAAAAGGATTTTCAGTAACTCAAAATACTGGTGGTATTAAAATTCAGATTGAAGTAGAGCATTTAAAAAAGCATTGAGGTGGAAAAGGAAATAGATACAACAAACACCAATACCCTCCAAAGCGTAGGTTTATTAGGTGTTGCTTTGGACTTCTTTTCCTCAGCAAAAAACAGATGCCTGGTGGTTTAAACAGATTTTGTTGGCTTCTAATAAAAAAATCCAAACAAATAACAGCAACAGCAACAGCAACAAAAACCCACCAGTTCTTTGGGAGAGGAAAGTCCCCAGCACTAAAATGAGTTAAACTGCGACATATAGAAAAGTCCATGAATTATGTTGCACAGGCTGAGTTTTGGTGAAGCCACCAGCCAGATCAAGCAGTAAAGCATAGTGGGTAGCTCCACAAGCCCCTTCTTGCCCATTTTTGGGCAGACTTTACATACATGGCACCATTCACAGTGCATCCTGGTGTCAGCCTTCCTTTATCCCATGTTACATCCATGAGATGCACCAAGCTGTGGGAGTAGAAGGTCCCAACAGTGTGTTTGCACTTCCACCTGGCCCAGGGGTTGCTAAACTCCTGTGGTCCCAACACGGGCACATGGCTAGTCTCAGTCTTCAGAGAAACCACAACTCACAGCTCCATTTTCAACCCTCTGCTGCAAGTGGAAACCTATTTTCATAACTTTACTGCTTCTTTTCTTTAAGTCCCTGACCAAGAAATAGAGCCAGTCAAAGCTGTTAGCAATGGCAGTGACAGACACTTTCCACAACGAAGACTTGTCCTCAACAGAACAGTTCTGAAATCTTCAGCTCGTAAGCCACAAAGCAGCCTGCACAGGAAAGCTCACTTGTTCTGAGCCTCATCACCAGACGACCAACAGACTGTTCTTGTATTGAGTTCTACCCCACTATGCACGTGGCAGGGAGTTGTGTAAGAAGCTTGAGGAAGACTTCCTGATGCTCCTGAGCATGGGGGCACTGACCCAGGGGTCATTCCAAATTTAATCCTGGATAATAGTCCCAATTAAGCCATTCTCTGAAGGTCTGTTGGTCTGAAGGCCAAATTGCTATTCATGAGGTTCTTCAAACAGAGTGACATTTATAACTGTTTTTAAATAGCCTATTATATTTTCAGCATCCCAAGGACAGCCCTTTTCCATAAGTGTTACAAAGCCAAGGCTTCCATAGAATAGCAGAGATGACTTTGAAACATGAAATTGCTTTTTCCTTATGAACATGTGGAAAATTCATTTGTCTCAGAATGTCAGCAATTACTAAAAATATCCCAGCCAGCTCAGTACCAGCTCTTTTTAGTGAGTGTAACATTAAATGTTTAGACTGCTCTCTCATCCACATATATTCTATGTACAGTATTTGTTATGTAGGTGTCTCTCAAACACAGCTCTTCTTTTCCAAAACAATTTTAATTTTATCCACTTTGATGCTTTTAAAGCTTTTGGACTTTCCTTCCACATGAAAAATAATCACTTGTTAGAAATTAGAAAATTGAGTCCATAACCTATTGAAGCCCACAAGTCATATGATTGTTCTTTTTCCATTCTTCCAGTTTTTATCTGTGTGTTTATGTTAAAAGTGGGCTTCTGGTAGGCAGTGTGCACCTGAGTTCTGTGTCTTTTCTAATCTGTCCATCTCTGCCTTTTAATTGGAATATATTCCCCATTTATATTTAATGAGATTATGATCTGTTTTATCTTCTTTGTTGATTTTTAGCTACGTGTTGTGGGTGGTGATTGCTTTAGGGTTCATACTGCATGTCTCTGATTTGTTGCCATTTACCTGCAGTGGAGATGATTGCACCTGAGGCATAGTGTGAGATCCTTACAATGGTATGGACCCATTATTCCCTTTCTGGCTTTCGTGCTATGCTTACAACATGTTTTACTTCAAAATCTAAAACCTCACAATAGGTTATTATTTTTGCCTCATTATTTTTTAAAGAGATTTACTTGTTTATATTCACCTTGTGGTCATCGGTTCTTTTACTAGTGCATATTAATTACACAGAATGAAGGGTTTCATTATGCCATATCCATACTGCATAGACCTGCTGCAGTCGTCTTCCTGCCCCCCTCCTCCCCCTGCCCTTCTCTTCTCTGATGGTCTCCCTTCCCGTAGGTGCCATTTTTTGTTCTCTGCAGCCCTTGATATAGATCCACCTTTCTATCTGATATCATTCTACTAGTAAGTACTTCAGTCAAGAATTCTTATAGTTCTCGTTTGCTAGTGATCAGTCTTTTAGCTTTTTTATATCTGAAAAAAACTTTGGAAAGGTCTTCAAAGGGAATAGAATTCTAGTTTAATAGGCTTTTTGTACAGTACTTGAAAGATGTTGTTCCAGTGATTTCTGGGTCACACAGTCTTGCTAACAATCATCATCTGGCATTATTCTTCCCTTTGTTCTGTCTGTTATGTATCTGCTTTTAAGATCTTTTTTCATCACTAGTCTCAAGCAATTTGATTATGATGTGCTTGGATATGATTTTTTGTTCGTTTCTTGTGCTTGGGGTTCCTTGAGCCTCTTGGCTCTGTGTGGTTATGATTGTTGTCAAATTTGGAATTAGGGCTGCTTACATCGCCCCACAGCTCACAGGTGTTTTTAAAATGCTCTTCTGTCTGCGATTTAGTTTGGATAGTTCTATTACTATCTTCTGATTCACAAGCCTTTTTTTTTTTCCATAGTATCTAATTCGATGGACCCATCCAATACATTTTCATCTCAAGCTTTATAGTTTACATCCCTAGAAACTTGGTTTGTGTTTCTTTATTTAACATGCTCCATCTGTCCTGTAACTTTTTAAAAATGCTGTTGATGGTATATCTTCTGTTGGTAGTGTATTACAAAAGTACCCCACTTAGAGCAGTCTTTTTGTTTGGCTTGCATATATTTCCAAACTAGGCCATTGGTTACTCACTGTAAAGAACATCATAACATCATTATGGATAATTATCATGGCCAGATTAATTGTGTGTGTGTGTGTGTGTGTGTGTGTGCGCGCGCGCACATATGTCACTGGGGTTTGAACCCAGGGTCTCAAGCATGCTAGGCAAATGCCGTACCACTGAGCTACATCCCCAGTCCTATTAATTTTATTTATCTTGAGACAGGTTCTTGCTAAGTTTCCCAGGCTGGTCTTGAACTTGTAGTCCTCCGGCCTCAGCCTCCCAAGTCCCTGGGTTTGCTGGCAGGCATCGCTGCTCCCAGCTTAAATGAATCATTTTTTAACAGAATGGGCCTATCTCTATTCCAAGTCCTTCTTGACATAATTTGTCTTAGGAAAAGGCCTGGGTTCTTATTAGAGAAGAATTGAAGTACTCTGAATTTCATTAGTGAAAATCAGTCTCTGCATTGTGGTAAAGCCCCCCATATCTGGTCTCCCTGAGTCTTGTCCTTGTCTGCAGCAGTCGGGTGCATCTCCAGGCCCCACAGATGCCAGCCAGCAGGCTCTTTTGGCCATAGCTGTTGTTCAAGCACGGTGAGCCAATCTTCTGAGAGATTTTTGTTGTTTGAAGAATGAACAGGGTTGCAGGCTGGATGTAGCTTAGTCCTTTGTAAAATTGATGGGCCAGATCTGAATGGCTTTACTGGCTGCATATCTCAGCTTCCCCTTCCTTCTGTATTTTTCTAGGTGCTGCATATAGGTAGTAATGAGGCTGTGTGCTGAACAGGCAGACCTGGGGGCTGGCTGCAGAACCCCAGTCATGGCCCCAGCTCTTGGCTGAGCATGCAGACCTGGGCTTCAGTGCTCTCTGTTCCTTTCTGGATATCATTGGAGTTTGTGGGAAGCAGTGAAATATTCCCAGCGAGGATCTTAGAAACTGAAGACATGGCAGTTATTGCTACAAAAGGGAAAATATTTTCAGCAGTTAGGGAGCCAGAGAGACTTTCTTATGTCCAGTACATGTAGCTGAGATTGGTAAGATGCAGAAAAGAAATTGACTTTTCTAGGTCGCACGGGAGTCATGAAACCCTGTCATGTATGTGTTTAGTGCAGTATTTTGTTTTCCCGTAGAATTTGTGGTGGATTGTCGAAAATTTTTGGATTCAAATGCTCTGGGCCTAACCGTGGCTGCCCTGAGTAGCTATGACCCCCAGATGCGAGCTGCGGCCTACTCGGTCCTGGCGGCCTACTACTCACACCTGGAGGGTGCTCGGTTCCGGGAGCAGTCCCAGGTGAGCAGGCAGTGGGGACGAGCCTGTGGGAGAGGGCGGACGAGGAGGCAGAGAGCCAGCCGGCTGTCCGCTGGGTCTGGTGGGAGTTCACTGGAGCTGGCGTGTTGCTGGGAGACCTGCCGAGGAACTAGTCTTCTACCTCTGGGAGGTGATGCAGGAGGCTGCCTTCGAGGCTCATCCCCTGGGGAGTAAGAGCAAGCTTTCGCCTTACAAAGGCTCTTCCTGTGGGTAGACAGACGCTTGATTTTTGTTGAGCGTTCCTTTGGTCTGAACTCTGGTAAAGATTTCTGGCCCTCAGACTCCTGTGCCCTTTACTGGCCTTTCAGGGTGTAGCACCTGACTTTTTTTTTTTGCCATTGGGCATGGGCCTGCCTCCTGAAAGAAGGTGAGAAGTGAAGAGTATCCCGAGATAGTGGCCAGCTGGTGTCCCGTGCTGCGCGCCGCAGCCTTCGTGTCCCCGGGGTGGGAGGACAGGCACGCCTGCACAGTGGTGGTTTGGCTACAGAGTCACAGTTCTGAAAGTGCCTCTCTCCCCCCATTCACCCCGTTTTCCAGCTGCTTTACCTGTTGGATGTCGTCCGGAATGGTATTCGAGCCCCAAATGCGAGACTCACTTTTACCCTGACTCTCTTCATTGCCAAGGCAGCTCTGCAGATTTTGAAACCAGGTACTCCTGATATAATGTGGTTGAGGAGAAATTGAAAATTTGAGACTGAGCAAGTTGGCATCTGGGATTTATCCCACAGGTGTAATCGGTCACATATGTGTGACAAATGACATGTTCAAGGTCATTCAGAGTCGTAATAGAGACTGGGAGCCACCTTAACGCCCATCAGTAGTAGACAGTATATAAGTGATGGAGCTCTGTAGGACAAGATCCAGAGAAAACTAAATGAAAAAGCAAGAAGCACAACAGTGTGTGTGATGGGGCAGGGACATCAGCTCATGTTTGCATATTGTATCAGACTCAGGCCTGTCACAGCGTCCCTGGGCGTGACCACATCAAGGACTGAGCTGGGCCAGGATGCCTTGGGCTGCTCCCTGCCTCGTGTCTTCACTCTGAAGCGGGGGGTGCTAGTAGCACCACTGCCATGCCTCCAGGATCCTTGTGCCGGTGTCGTGTTACACACCCCAGAACCCTCACAGGCTTCCTGGCACAGCGACTCCCACCGGGTTGGCTGCTGCTCTTGTCGCATCAGGTTGTCCTGCCTGCATGCAGTGCAGGCTGATTCACTCACGGACTCATGGATCCCTGCTTGGGAGAAGGCAGAGTGGATCTTGGGTCCCTAACTGGAAAGCATGGAGTCACTGTGCAGGCGTCACTGGGTTGTGAGAACACAGCTCCAGCGTGTTACCCACAGGGAAGCGGGACACCTCCACTGGGGGGGTGTAAGTAGGAAACCTTAGTTCATCACATGTCCCTGTTTTGCCTTTATTGAGAGAAAAACGGTGGAATGTTGGTATGACCAGGAACTGCAGGGCTCTTCTAGCAGAGACGGTTGTATCTCAGGTGAGGAAATAGCCCCCAGTCAGTGTCCCCGGCCCTCACACCAGCTGAGCCCCCAAGGTTAAATGACATTCCAAGAGCCACAGTTAGCTTGTAGTCAAGCTGCTGTTAGAATTCAGATCTGATTTTCATCTCCTGTATAATTTTTATGACATGGTTTTTCCTTGCCTTACAAATTTGAGGAAGGGAAATAATTTAAAATAATTTGAAGACTCTAATGATAAGATCTTATTATGAGAAAATACAGCAGAGACCATGATATCCATGGTCCTCACCTCCCATCCAGTGTGTGGCACCCAGGTGTAGCTGTCCCACAGCAGCACCTGTGTTGTGGTGGGACACATGGGGACAGCAGGTGCCGGGCTGACTCCGCTATAGTGGGAGAAAGGTCTCACCCCTGCTGTGTTCTTGAGCCGAGGCTCCCAGGAGTTGCCTGAGCCTCCCTTCCTGGGACAGGTCTTCTCCATGGGAAGTGGAGGTGAGTGGGCTGATGGTGGTGTCCGCCCTGGGCTGCTGTCGTGTGGCAGGTCAGCAGTGGCTTCTGAACACAGGAGAAGCCCATGTGCAGTTGCACCTCAGGCGTCCAGCTGTGTTCTCATTTTCAAGAACCGGTATTCTGGACAAGGGTGGGAAAGCTCCCTGGGGACGGGCCTCATGGCTGATAGCCAGAGCACCTGCCTCCCACACTGCCAGCCTCAGGTGTCCTGTTGACACCTGCAGTCAGTGACTGTCTGCCTGTTCTCAGAGGAACACATGTACTGGAAGATCAGCAAGTTCCTGCTGTCACACGAGTACTTGAACATGGACAAAGTGCCAGGCTTCTACCAGTTCTTCTACAGCTCCGACTTTGAGGTAATGCTGCCAGAGCCCCAGAGATTCCTCAGCCACTGTTATCTTTCTAATGTTTTCCCTGTTAATACCATGTACACTCAGCTGACATGATTGCACAAGCAGCATCAAGCAAGGTCACAAAAAGGAGCGGTCACACGGGCTTCCACATAGACAGGCTCCTGTCCTATGCACTGATCTTCACCTTGCTTCTCAAACCCTGAACACTCTCTGCCAGTCTGACTCTTGATCCCATTCTCATGGGATTCCTTGGTGAATGCCTGTGTGGAATTAAGTCTCCTTACATAGATCCCCTGCCTGACCTAGAACAGCTTGATGTTTCAACTGAGCTGGTCCTTTATTCCCGACCTGAAGAAGTGGAATCGAGGAGGAGACTGAGGGTTTTAATAACCCTCAGAAACAGAGGCCAGGGCTGCTGTGTCCGTCTTTGCCACCACTTGAAAGTAGTGGTGTTTGAAGGGTTGTCAGATAAAAGGGCTTGAATTTAGTTAACGATGCTTTCTTATTTGCCTGGGTTGCAGCAAAAAGCCGAACAGGAATGGGTGTTTGGGATTCTGCGACAGGGGATTCGTGACAAAAACTGCTATGAGCTTTGTGCCCGGCGAGGGGTCTTCCACATTATCCTGTCCTTCTTCAGCAGCCCGCTATGTGACGAAGTGGCACAGGTGAGTTGATGCTGTAGCATTATATGAGACTGAAACATCTGCTCTGTTTT
Organism: Sciurus carolinensis; assembly: GCF_902686445.1. Lineage (NCBI taxonomy): Eukaryota > Metazoa > Chordata > Mammalia > Rodentia > Sciuridae > Sciurus > Sciurus carolinensis. The sequence continues at coordinate 129,983,691 of NC_062221.1, read as the reverse complement.
GTGGTTTTATTTGGAAGCCAAGTCCTTGTGAATTCTAACCCCAGCCTGAACCTGAGCGCCCCAGCCTGGCTTTGAAGTGAGGAAAACGTGGTTCCATGGACGCCCGTCCTGCTGCCTGCATGCAGTGCAGGCTGATTCACTCATGGACAGTGTTGTGACACCACGTATCATTTGTCCCCGGATGACATGCTTTTCATTGCTTCCCTCTCATAGTGCCCTTGGCTGGTAGGAATGCCTCTTACTTTGCTATCACAAGAAAGGGACCAATCAGTAATCATGAGCCTGTGGAGCTGGCCAAGAGCTTAGGAACACATTATCCCACATAAGTGACAGAGGCGCCCTGGAACCACCAGGATTTCACTTAGTGCCCAGAAGCATCAAAACTTGGAAGGAAAGGGGAGTTGGGAGTCTCAACTGCCTGCCTCGCTTGGCTAATTAGGAATCCGACCTTAGACTTCTGTGTTTTTTAAGAAGTAGAAAAAGACTTTCGTCTTTCAATTAATTCCTAGTTGGCTTTTGTTTCTGATATTTTGTAAAATGTGGGGAATAGGAGTGAGTCAGGACTAAGAAGCACGTTGGGATAAGCAGGATTGAGTAGAGTGGCTTCTTATTTTTTGGCATGTGAGAATTCTGAGGCACCAGTGCCAATCAGGGGCAGTCCCATCTTACCGGCCCCCTTTCCAGATGATGGAACAGAAGGGACGGGCGGGCTGCCAGTGGCCCGGAGCTGGGCTGGGAGGGGCCGCCTTCTCTCCCCACGGGCTGCTGCGTGTCTGGGCCGTGTGCTTTCTGTGATCCACCTTTGCTTGAGGGGTGGTTCCTTATGACGGGTTTATGGAAGCGGGTCTCTCCCCAGCCTGCAGGTGCTGGAAGCCTGTCTCTGGCTGTCACTGTGGGGAAGGGCGCTATCCTTCACAGCCACACTCCAACAGACTGAGCAAAGCAGCCTTCGTCTGGGGCAGCCCCCTGTAATGGGAGCATACCACTGCATTCTTAAAATCATGCCTTTGATAAATAAGTTTGGTTTTCCCACCAAGGAGTCTCATTTTGCTTTGGATATTCAGAATTGGATCCTGGAGATTCTACAGAATGCTGCCCAAGTTCCCAGGTCTGCCTATGAAATCATTCGCGACTGTAGCCTTTTAACGTGGATTTTGCACATCCTCGAGAGCAAGTAAGTGCTTCCTGCCTGAGAGGCGCTCAGGTCAGAGGAAGCTGGGATGGGGACGCGGTGTCCGCTGCCGGCATTGTGCAGCTGGCGTGTCTGCTAGGTGCCAGGCTCTCTGACACAGTGTCTCTGAGGCCAGCATGCCTGGCAGTCCCCTGGTAATACCCGAATGACTTTCCTCCCCACCCTGGAGCTCCTCCTTTCAGGACAGGTTATTGGAAGTCCCGGGTGACAGCGATTTAGTGCTCCATCGCCAGGGCAGGTCCAGGTGCTCAGTGATGAGATTGTCACAGGCTGCGCTTGGCTGGCGGACTTTGCCTCTCAAAGAACTCACCACTGGTAGAAGCCCAGGGGTCTCGAGGCCCTTTGTGTATTTTTTTAAAAGTATCTCCTAAAATTCCATAGAAGAAAGAAATATTCTAAATCTTATGTCTTAGAACATCAATTGTAAGATGGCTTCAGATTTATAAGAGGCATATTAGCCAGTCATGCCTGGTTCCTGGCTCACACCGTGATGCTTCAGAAATCAGGTGGTCGCCATAAATGGGGCAGCACGAGCAACAGCTCCGGAACTCCTGGAGGGGCTTGGGCAGTCCCGTGGTTAGAAAGCAGTGCGGGGGCCTGGCTGGTGTGGGAGCTGCATTTGCGCCTGGACCACGCTGCTTTCATTTAGAGGACGTACTTCTTGAGAAGATGAGCAGATATGTTTAATGGGGGGCTGCGGTGCCACCAGGCATTACTGCCACCATCGCCATATATCCTGTCCTACAGTCCTGCCCTCCAACCCCCACGGACTGACTCACTGAGAGGAGAGGATGTGGCAGGGCCAGACCACTGCCATGTTTGTTTCAGGTTTCTGGAGACTCAGCTGCTCTCTAATGTGATCTCCTTGCTGCATACACTGTGGGTGACCAACCTGGGGGACAAAGAAATGGAGGGGAACAGCCAGCCACCCTGCCAGCCTGGCTCCCAGGAACCCCGCAAGCTGCTCGCCCTGCACCTGGTCACTGAGTTCCTTTATGTCCTTGTTGCACTTCTGAAGCACCTGAGGTGAGTCACCCCACCAGGTGACCCCTACCATGCCTGTTTGAGGTTGCAGTGGCCAGTGCCACTTACTACTCTTTCCTGTTACCGAGGACACCGTGACACCAGGTGGACTCTGGCCGGGTCCTGGTGTGAATCGGGCTGGGTGCTGGTACCAGGTGTTGGTGGTGCCAGGACATCTGTTTTAGCACTTTCCTTCTCTCTGCTAACAAACTAGAAGATTGGTAGCAAACAAGAGGCTCAGAATGAAGCATTACCTGATAAGGAGCAGGACATTGTGTGTCATGTTTCAAATTCAGTGACATCTCTGCTAGACGACCACGCTTCTCATTTTGGGGTCATCGGGAGCTGTTGCTGAGGACTAATTGCTCTTTGAAATAACAGTTTTACTTTCATTATTGTGTGGAATAGATGATACTTAGTTTTAAATTTCTGGGAGTTCAGAGAGATGTGTCTCCTCCCAGTGCCCCACAGGTCAGGTGTTGGCCGCGGGAGAGATGCCATCCTGGGGCCTTCCCAGGCCTTCCTCCCTTGAGTCTGATGTCCTGAGATGGAGAGGAGTCAGCACCGTCCTGGTGTGGAGTCCTGGGCATCTCCTGGCACCTGACCCTGAGCTTTCTCTGCCTCCTATTCATTTAGCCCAGGTTTCCAAACAGATCTTTCTTCCTCTGGGGTAAGGGTTAGACTCTGGGGCTCCTTTTCCCCTTCCCTGGAGAAGCTCACTTTTTCTGCATGCTGGGGGCCGTGCTAGGTATCCATTGTGAAGGGACCCTGGTTCCTGAGTGAACCATAGGACATTGACAGGCCACTCGGCTGTGCTGTCCTCCCAGGAGAGGGAGGAAGCTTTTGCTCAGTCTGTAATTTCGGCTCCCAAACAGGCCGACCTTGGCTTCCACCCAGCTGATCAGCTTCTTCAAGACACTCGACTCCGTGCTGAGGTACCGGGCCACCGTCCTGCAGGCCTTCAAGGACATGGGCCGATTCACTGTGAACGAGATGGTACTTTCCTCCAAAGATGTCCTGGTCCTCTTACATAAGTGGAGCCTCATCGAAAGAAACACTAAGCTGCAAGAAGACCTGAGAGCAGCGATTGAGAAGCACCAAGTCAGGGACCTCATGAGTGAGTGTCAGCACCCACAGCGGCTCCCAAGCTGCTTTGGGTCCACCAGAGCAACCAGTGTCCCTCCCATCCCGAGCAGCGTTTCTAAAGCCTCAAGGCCTAGAGCGGGGTGGGAGACTTGGGTGAAGATCTAACCCTGCTTCTAAATGGCTTTTGCCTTTGAGTAAGTCACTTAACCTACCCAAGAGTGAGGACGCTGACCTGTGGAGCAGATAGGAGGCAGCTAAGAGCTACTTGCCCCACCTCGCCCTGTAATGTGGGGTCCAGAGAACAAATGGGGGCTGGAGCTCCTGGATCCAAGCTGTAACGCTACCATGTACAAGTCTCTGTTTCCTCCTGTAGATTTCTTTTTCTTTTTTTGAGGTGTGGTCTCACTGAGTTTCCCAGGCTGGCCTCAAACACCAGTGATCCTCCTGCCTCAGCCTCCTAAGGAGCTGGGACTATAGGTGCACCACTGCACCTGGCTTTTCTCACACACTAATGAAAGCGTTATCATTAACGGCGGTCACAGTGGATGTCGCGCAGGAGGGGTCCTCTAGAACAGCCCAGGTGCTCAGGACCCTGAGCTGCCCCTCCCCCTCCTCCCCCTCCTCCTCAGGGCAGGATCTGTGTGGACAGGAGGGGCCCCAGCCTCACTGCCATTTTTCTCTTTGATTAATAGAAATGCTCAAGGATAAGAACAGGCCCATTGTACCAGCCCGGACCAAAGGCCTGCGGGGCCGAAAGAGGCGGCCTGGAGAGGCAGAGGTGACGGCCAGCTCTGAACTGACGACATCTAGTTTGGAGACCTGCAAGGGTCTCCTGAGGTCCATACTGACCTACTGGGGGCCTATGGTCCCTGGATCTGAACCCACTCAGGAGCCTGCAGACCGGACCACCCTGGAGAGTGAAACCCCAGGCCCTGTGTTTGCCACCGCCTCCCTTGTGGTCAGCTGGGTGCTACGGTCGGTGGCCGAGTGCCCGCTCAGCAGGGCAGAGGCTTTGGGACTCCTTGGCTGGCTCAAGAGCCACATTTTGCCACACACAGAGGTGGTAGCTGACCTTCTTGGGGACAGTGCTGTGAGGAGCAGCATGTTTAAGCTGTACAGCCGCCTTTGCAGTGCTGAGGAGCTGGCGGGTCCTGCACAGGATGTGGCCCTCCTGTTCACCTCGGTCATGCTACGTTTGGTGGCAGCCCAGAGCCAGGAACAGAGCCCCTTCCACACGGCAGTGGAAGCCCTGTGGACGTCATCTTCTTTGGATGAGAAGGACAAAGCCACACGAGGTAATACTGGCTCTTTGGTTGGAAGCTGAAGGAGTGTCTGGAGGGGCAGAAGCTTGTGCTCCTTAGAGTCCATTAGGTCTCAGCCAGAAACTTCCTCAGTTTGGTGCTTCAACGAAGTATTTGGGTGACCCCTCCCACAGTTCTGGGCCTTGCCGTTTGGCCCTCATGTGAAGGGAGAGGAAGCCTTTGCCCTGGCTTCAGGTGAAACACCAGCGACAGTCAGGTTGGGGTGGGGAAGGCAGCTCCCTCAGAACCGAGGGCCTCCCAGGCTGCAGAGCTGCAGAGCACAGGGTGTGTGACCACCACCCGAATGGAGGATTGCGCTGCGTGTCACGGCCAGGCTTGTACGTGTGCGTGCACACACGTGTGGACGTCTGCACAGGGGTACAAAGGCGTGCCCGTGGTCTGTGCTTGCACTTAGCAGATGCCCACAAATGGGAAAGCAGGAGTGAGTGAAGAGGGAACCGTGCAGCCTCAATAACTAACGGTAGGAGGACCTGAGGACTGTGGCCTCCTCCATCGGGGAGGGGAAGGGCCAGCTGGCCAGGCAGGCGAACTGACCTGGAGGTGGGTGACCCTCTTCCTCTCATCTGGCTGCAGCCAGGAAAGTGAGCCTTTCTGCCTGCCGCCTGTCTGTCCTGACTCGGGCGGTCGAGGACGTGATGGGACACAGTTCTGGGAAGTGCCTGTCACTGCAGTGCTGGCTGCAGGCCTGGTGCTCGGAGGCAGAGGGGACTAGGTTGTAGTGACTTCTTCTTTATGTTACTTATATTATAAATATATTTTCATATTCATCAGAAGGAAGTACATTTTAAAGTAAAAAAGATTAACACAAAAATTAAGCCAACAGAAAAGTAGTGCCCGCCCGGGGCTGCGGCTGTGGCGGCGCTGGCTTTCCCTCCGAGTGGGCGCATCCTCACGGCCTGTCCCCTCTTCTGCCTCCACAGCATTCCTGGTGTCTCTGTATGTCAAGGACATCTGGCTGGGCAGCCGGCAGCCAGACACCCTTCTGGCCCATGTTCGAATGGTCGGTGACGCTGCGGAGGGCACGGCGGGTGGTGAAGAGGCGGCCATGGTTGTGCTCTGCAAGGACATCGCTGCCTGCACCTTAGAGGCATGAACCCAGCTTCAGAAGTCTGGCTGGGGCAGTTCCACAGAAGGCAGGAAACAACAGCTTCAGTACGTTGACTCGGTTTTCTGAAAATGTTGGAAGGACTTTATTTAACTGACCAATAAATAATAAGCTCAAGGGACCATGTGCACCAGATGGGCAGAGCCGTGTGACTGCAGGTGCGTCAGGGCCACCAGGCTTATCAGGCTGGGTGGGCAGGTCCTTCCTCTTCTCGGGGAGTGCCTTGTCCCTCGCTAGGAATGGCTCAAGTCGAGGATACTCGCGAGTGCAGAACAGATTCATGGACATTGAAGCTAAAATGTTGAAAACCCTGTCATATTTTTTGATGACCATGAAGAAAGATATTTAAAGTTTTCTGTCTATAAAAAGTCATGACAAGATTTTGTATACTCTAAATCAGTAAGTTCCTGCAGTGTTTGTTGATTGTTTTATGAAGTCAAAAGATGTTATACTAAATCCTGAAGAATGACAGCCTATGTTTTTAAAGTTATGTTTCAAAGGGAATTTTGAGTGTTATAATCTCTTGATAGTAAATATCTATTTTTGTAATGTTTTTGTATTTTGCTTTGATTGATGTTGATGATTCTATTCCAGAAACCTGCATTTTACAGGTCAGAATTTGACTTGAGGGTCACATGATAGTGAGTATTGTAGCTAACAAAAGTCAATATGAAATTTCATGAATTTCACAGTTAAAATACTAGCCTGGTCCTTTCAGACCCTTCCACACATGCTGGCCCCTGGAGGGCTGTTACGTTACTTGGGAAGCAGCTATTTAATTTGTCCTGTGTAATATACACAGCACTGAGAACGGCTTGATTTTGCCTTAAACATTTACACTTACTGATATTCTTCAGAATCTTTTGTATGTTTTAACTGAGGTAAGAATAATGCTTACTATGTTTAGTCCCTTTACCACAAATAGGGTTTGTCTTCTACAAAGCAAAGGCCATTTATCTCTCCTGTTCACTCCTTCCTTAAAAGAGCCCACAACAGGATTCTTTGAGAACATTCTGAGGTTGTTTGGATTCAAGTTAGACTCTGCAAGCACTGTTCCAGCAAAGGCCCCATTTTCTGCACCTTCTCTTCATGGTTCCCTCTGTACCTTTGTCTTACCCTTTTGTCAGGTGCTCATTGAGTTTCCTCTGACTCTATTTGTAGGGGCACAGCTGGAGGAGCAGGGTCTGGGGTGTCCCTGCAGCCCAGGCCTCTAGGGGACGGGGAGGGCCGCGCAGGGTGGATTTCCCTGGCTGTCTCCAGGTTCTCAGGTCCCCGGGGTGGGTGGGATGTGCCTTCTCAGTGTGGCTGGGGCAGGCTCAGGCTCCGCCACCTGGTGACCCTGGCCTGCCTCTGACATGAGCCCGGGGAAGGAGAGGTTGCCAGGCAACCCTGTGCTTTCCCGAATGCCCTGTGTCGGCCAGCAACATGGCTCCCTTCCTTGTGCTTTCTGTGAGGAACTGTCCCCTGGATCTTGTCTTCTGTGGCTAATGTGCAATAGAACAAGTGAAACAGATGTGTTAGGTGGTGTCAGGGACTTCAGAGCCGGGTTTTGGTTCAGTAAGTTGAAGACGCCTTTTTGGCGAGTTGCCCTTTCCACATCTCCGCAGCTCACCGGGCTTTTCTTCCCTTCCTGAATTCACTGCACCCGAGCCTGGCAAGGCCATACCTGGCCCTCCCCATGGAACCACTTCCCAGTCACTCGGGTGGAGGAGAGTCTCACCTTGGGAAGAGAGTGCACACGGTCTTCACCAGGACTTGGAACTTAACGCTGAACTATAAGTAGAGCAGCTCTCTGGATCTGCAGTTCCTCAGCCATGGCTTCAACCAACCACAGATGGTAAATTGCCGAGAATCGCCTCTGTACTGACTTCCTGTCATTCTCTAACAGCACAGGGTAACAAGGCCTCCCAACATGGGTGCTGTGTTCCCAGTGAGTGTGGAGGGTGTAAGTCGGTTGCATGCAGATTCGTCCTGCAGAAGCGACCTGAGCCTCTGCAGACTTCGGCATCCTCAGGGGTTCTAGAACCAACCCCATCAATTTCAAAGGACAGCTGTATTTTAAATGCTGCTGTGAAAAAGGAAAAACTATTTACAAAATGACCCACCAACTCCCTGCCTGAAAGTTCCGGGTGGTACAGGTGGGTTTTCAGGCACCCGTTGCGTGATGCTGCCTCTTCTCCAGGCCAGCGCTGTTGGGTCCTAGAGGACTAGGAGCTCAGGGCTCCCGGAGCCAGAGTCACAGAGTGGCATCTCGAGTGGGACTCCACCTGGCAGCCTCCACAGCTTTTCACACCTCGCTCCCCTTGGGCTCAGGCGCTGCCTCCCTCCAGGGGAGACCCCTTGGCTCTGTGTGGAAAGCCGAGGAGGCCAGCTAGCTGGCAGGGGGACGCCACCACATCTTAGCGAGGACACCAGCACTCTGCACACCTCCCCCGTGTCCCATCAAAGGTGCCGATGGACCAAGAGCTCGCGGGCAGCGTTCACAGAAGACTGGCACGGGGGTGGGTCAGTAAGTACTTTTAATTCATATATATTTTATTTTCCTACTCTTCTCAAGGCCAGCGTAAGAAGTGAGTGAGCAGGTTAAACGTGCGAGATAAAATCAGCCATGTCTGGAAGCAGTTCTCTATGCAAGCGCGGCCGCCTGCAAGCCTTTAACAATGGCTCGGGATGCGCCACCTCACAGAGTTGTTGACCTGGTCACTTTCTGCTACAGAAACAGGCTTTGAAAAGGCAACATGTATGTCCAGGTTGGTTTGGCTTTACCTGTCCACCCGACCAGGAGTGGTTAATTGAGAGGTTCTGTCTCCAGGCTCACTGTGCTTGCTCCTGATGTCACGGGGGCCCCCGTCCAGGTCCTGTTCCCAGAGGGGAACTGTGGGAAGCACAGGGGTGGGGCAGGAGGACTCCTATGCTGTAGCCACTAGTCAGCCCCAGCGCTGCTTCCTGGCGTCTCTACTGCCCCCTGGGAGGCCCTCCTGAGGCAGGAGGGGAGGTTGAGGCTGTGGCTCCATGGGCACATTGGGTGATGCTGGGGGCCGGTCCTGTGGACAGAGCAAACAGGAGGCATCAAGGAGCTGACTGGAAAGCATTCCTCACCTGTGCTGCCTCCCCGTGCCCCTCCTGCCTGCCCAGGGCCATGGGGAAGCCCAGGGGGCAGGGGAGGGTCCACCAGCTCTCTGAGTCCATTAGAGATTTCTGAGAAGACAGGAAGTGCTTTGTCAGAAAGAAGGCCTCGGGTCTGTCCCTCAAGGTTACTTCCTCCTGTACCCACTTCCAGGGACCTGGGCCAGAGTCACCTCCATCCAGCCACTGGTCTGAATAAGCTCTGCTTACATCCATACCCAGGCCATCTTGGGTCCCAGCTAAGAAGTCCATCCTCTGCACAGAGGGTGGTGGGCGCAGCTGCCTGGCCCAGTTCCACCTGTCTTGGCTTTCATCCACAAAATGGGACAGCAGGTGAAGTGAGGCGCGGGAGGGCTGCCGTCTGAGCTGGAGATCAGTCATGTGGCTATCATGTTAACTTGGACGAAGAACACAGGATAGGAACCTGTGGAGACTGGCGCCCCTCATGTCAGAAACCCCCAGTGCAAGAGCTTTTCACCTCTTCCTTCTCCCGTCCTCTATGCCTTTCTTCCGCATGGAAAGAGGACTCCTCGGGGAGCAACTTGCCTTCCTTAATCTTAGTAAGGACTGTCTTTGCTGCCCGGGTAGCCCATGTCTGTTACACGGTGCCTCGCGGGCATTTTCTACAGTGAGTCGTGGGCTGAACGGCATCGTGAATTCGCCCCTGTAAAACTAGAGCCCGGAGACACTGGTGCTGGGCTCTGCAGAGGCCCCCCGTGTGCACCCCCGCCCAGGGGACTTTCCACCAGGAGGCTTCCAGGGAATCCTTGCAAAGTGTCCTGGGCCTAGAGTGGGCTTGCTCAGGACTCCTCAGAGGAGCAGAAAAGAACATGACTTCCTTAGTTTATCCCCAGCGTCTCGAGGTAAAACACGCTTAAATGTAATATGAGTTCTAAAATCTGAAAGAGGAGAAGGGATTTCTTCACTGCTCAAAAGCTGGTCCCTGCCTCCCCCAGCGGCAGCCAGAAACGGCCTGCTGAGGTGTAGACTGCGTGAATCAGAGACCACAGGCAGGGTGGAGGTAAAATGGGGGTGGGAGGGAAACAGAGGCCCCCTCACAGTGCATCAGCTGCCAGGTTCCTCACAGGCGCTGACCTGGGACCCCCCAGGTGTAGGGGCTGTCCTCTGGTTTGTGTGGGGCCCTCCTTTCGCCTCCCTGTGGACCAGCTTCCTGTAGTTTTGTGTGGCTTCGCTCCCCACAGCTTCCGTCCATATGGACGTCGTGGTCCCTAGAGGTGCACAGCCTCTCGTCCTCCCAGGCCACATGGTGCAACTCCCAGAGCCACCTAGTCCCTCTCCCAGGTTCCCCATTCCAAATTTAAAAGTGGGCGTTAGACCAGCAGCTCTTCTGCCAGGCCACACAGCCATTGGCCAGCTTCTGGATGGGCTTGCACTGGGTCCATTGCCCACCCTGATCCTGTCCAGCTGTCAGGATTTAGGGCCCTTGTGAGAACAGTCATTAGGATAACAGCAGCTGGGAAGGAAAGTTGGATTTGGCAGGAGAGTTGACTAGCATGAGACAAGGTTCATAATGAGCTTTACCACTTGAAGCTCCTGGATTTTGTCTCCAATACAACCAACACTGAGGCACACATATGGCATTCAGTAGGAGATAGTGACAGGGATACCTAATCTAAGGTAAGCCGGTTGGCAACACTTAACCTGGCACGTGGGGTCATTTTGTTACTTTCTTTAACTGAATTGAGATATATTTTACAAATTAGAAAGTTCACCCACTTAAAGTGTGTGATTGATGGTTATGCATTTATCACCATAATCTAATTTTAGAACGGTTGAAGAACACATCATTGCATGCACACGACAGTCGTCATGTCGTGGTGTGAACCACCCTTCATTCTATGCCATTGCTCTTCAGCGCCTGAGTTCCCACAGTGCCCTCCGCCCTCCCCACTCACCTCATCTGCGAGGCCCCCGACCAGGACATGTAGAGCAGAATGAGGAAGAGGAGCATCACAAAAGCAGCCAGGCTCACCCAAAAGGCAATGACGATAGCATCTGTGAGAGAAACAGAATGTTCTCAGGTCAGTTTGCCACCAACAATAACCAGTGGTGAGGGGAAATAGGGAATCCGGACCCCGTGTGATAGGGCTGAGTGAATTTATCCTCTTTTCTTCTCACCTGTCAGCCATTAGCCTAGGGAAGATATTCCAATAAGGCCTTGGGAAAGAACAATAAAGTAGGGAAGTAGCTTTTGCCCAAGGCAACTAGCCACTGGGTCATTGGCTGAGTGCTGAAGGAAAACTGAATAAAATCATGTGGCACCCTGTAGATAGCCTTCTTGGCTATTGCTACTCAGAGGAGACATTCTTTATAGGTTTCGTCTCCTTCCTCTCTCCCTGAGAAGGGAGAAGAAAGGGCTGTGGGCAGTTCCATGGCCTTTGGTGACCAGCCCCTTGGGGAGCAGTGCCAGAGGCCCATGAGGTAGAGACCCAGAGGAAGATGTGCACGGAGCCATGGTGCCCTTGGAGGGCCAAGGCCTCACTGCTCTGAGGTGGTCAGCTGAGGCCAACCTGCTCAGGAAAGCAGTCTTCATTATCAGGTGGAAAAGCTCATCTCTGGGCAGTATAGGGAGGAAGAAACCCTTTTGGAGCTAATACTCTGGCTGTAGTTGTGGCCGGTAGAAGGAAATCAGGAAACAGGCCGAGCCTCTTCGGGATCCTGGGTAGGACGGCAGGTCAGGTGGTGCCTGTCTCTGGAGCTCCAGGTCAAGAACATTGTGTAAGTTGCTGGGGAGTTGTTTGCTACCAGTAGGGTGTGGGTTTTTTTTGTTTTTTTTTCTTGGTATGATTATCTAATGGGTGAACAAATGAATGGGAGAAAGAACAACCAACCAAAAGAATGAATGGGGTGTTAGAGATTTGTTAGTCAGTCAACAGACATGGTGGTGGAGCTCTGGGTGTGAATGATGGAATCACCCGTTCCTTGAAATGCAGGGGGGACTGGTTCCAGGACCCCTGTAGATACTAAAGTCCTCAGACACCCAAGTCCTTTAGATAAAGTAGCATAGTATTTGTATATAATTGACCATGTCCTCCTATACACTTTAAATCATCTCCAGATTATTTACAATACCCTGTACAACATAAATGCTATAATAGCATTTAGTAATTACATAGTAAATATATTACTATATGGTGAATATAATATATTATTATATAGAGAATTTATATAGTAAATAGTTGTATCGTGTAGGGAATAAGTGCAAGAGGAAGGTCTGCACATTTTTAATAGAGAAGAGTTTTTTTTCAAGCATTTTCAGTCTGTGATTGGTTGATTCTATGGGTGCAGAACCCACAGATACAGAGAGGGCTGGCCACCCCTGGGTGTAGACTCATCTCTGCCCTCCACAACTCAGAAGGCAGAGGGAGAAACGGAGGACATGAAATGACGAGTGATCTTGAACCCTAACCACCAACATCAAAAACAGTCTAGTGGGCACACACCTGATTCCAGCGACTCCCTGAGGCTGAGACAGAATAGTGAGTTCAAAGCCAGCCTCAGCAAAAGCGAGGCGCTAAGCAACTCAGGGAGACCCTGTCTCCAAATAAAATCTAAAAAAGGCTGGGGATGTGGCTCCGTGGTTAAGTGCCCATGGTTTTAATCCCTGGTACCAAAAAAAAAAAAAAAGTCCAACGAAAAGGTGGCGTACTTGCCAATGGAATCACGAGCACCCGCTGGTGGTGCTGCATCAGCTGCTCGGCACCTACACTCCCCGGAGGGGCGCTGGCAAAGTCCCAGGCTGGCTCTCACGTCTTTCCTTTCTCTCCCGGAGCTGAGAAGCCCGTGGTGGCACCCAAGAATATTAAGCTGCTCGGGGGGGCCCTGGACTCCTGGAAAGTGGAAATGAGGCTGCCCCACGTGTCCAGAGCTCAAGGACTCGACTCTCTCAGCATTCCTTGCTGGCTCACCGGGCCATTCTCCATTCCCAGAGAGTCGCCATTTGCTTCATGACTTTCCAAGTTCAAAAGTACATGTGCTTTCTGAAAATTTGGCTAAAGATTTTATTCAGTCAGGATATTTTGGATTTCTGCAGACACTACTGCTTTTTTCCTCCTCCATCAAAATAAGGCAGGATTTGGGGTCGTTAACCCCCAGAGGAGCTCTGCCAGGACTCTTAGGAAACAGCTTTGAACCTGGGCAGCCAGAGCTCCTTCCCTCTGGCTCGCCCATGCCTGCTTCAGGTCTTGTCAATATCCCCAGATACTGAGAGGAAAGGAGACTTCACCCCGCACACAGCACAGTGCGTTCCGAGAAGTGCGATTTAAACTTTTGCCACACAGAAAGAGGACCAGTGGCCATTCGTTATTTCCTGTGCTAAATTCGTCTCCATCGCGTTCTTTTGAAAAAAGTCAACCGAGAAAATGCAATTCTTCTTCCTCTTCTGCAGAAGGCTCACTCCATGTGCTGGGAGAGAACATTTCGTTCCAAGGGCAAGAACTGTCATTTCCCAATTTGGGAAATGCTTTAATAGCCAAGGCGTGTTTTCACCAGGCGTCCCAGGCTGGGGTGACAGTGAAACTGGCCCGCTGATGGAGAACTTCCTCTCTCTCCTCCCCTCCTGTCCTCTCTACTCCCAGCCCCCTCTTCTTCCCTCTCTCCTTTTCCTTCTCCCTCTCTCCCTAATCCCTCTTCTCCTTTCCTCCCTCCTCTCTTCCCTCATTTCTTTTGCTCCTTGGTCTCCTGGTAAATACTGGAATGAGAAGAATCAGACATCAACAGTGGGGGGACAAGAAAGGGCCCAGGCGGCATGGGCTGGCTTCAGTTTACTTCATCTTGAGGGATTTCTCGTCCTAACGTGGTGCTAACAAATTACCCATCAGAGTGGTCCCTCCTCGGTGGGCACTCAGCTCTGTTGAGTGAAAACCACTAGATCTCAGTTCAGCATTCCTCCAAATGCTACTAACGTTTGGGTCCCAGAGTCCTGCTAGATCCACTCCAAGAGTTTCCTCTTGTTGAGGGATGACAGTGTGTTTAAAGCCCAAGATTTGGAGGTGTGTGACCTTGAGTTCCAATTCTGCCTAGCTGTCAGGCAATCTGAGATTTTTTCGTCTCTGAATTTGCTTGTCTGTTTGCTTGTAAGAAGGGGATGAAAGTACCTATTATATTAGGTGTTAGGAGGATTAAACAATAATGTGTATGTATAATGCACATGGCACAGTTTCTTGTTCAGCGATTGTGAAATGATTTATAAATACAACTAAATTATTGTTTCTGTTAGGAGGGTTTTGCTGCGGAGGATATTACTGCTGCCTCCAAGCTCACTGAAGTGTAAGGTATGAGTCGCTGTCATTATGGCATAGACTGCCAGCTGTCGGTCCTGCTGTCTGCTCCTGTGTGCTACCCTTGTGATGGAGACTTGCTCTCCTCTGGGCACCTGGCCGCCTGGGTGAGACTACATCTCGCAGCCTCCTTTTCAGCTTGACAAGGTTATGGCCAAGGAGATGGGAGAGAAACCATACAGGAGTCTTCTTCCAGAGACTGCAGGACTTCTAATACCTTCTATCCTTTCTTATTCCCCTGCACCATTTTGCTGCTTATCCGTGGATGTGAGGTAGGAGGTTGGCTTGGGACATAAGGATGAGGGACATCCCTTGGATGGCAGAGTAATGAGCTGGGAAGAAGCTGGTTCCCAAGGATTTCATGGAGTCCATTTACCAACCCAGTCTGGCCAACTTTTGCACGAGAGAGAAATCAAGTTGTTTCATCTGCTATTCTGTTAGCCATCATCAATGTTCTTTGCCAAGTTGGTAGAGAAACTGACTTTCTCAGTGAGAAAGGGCTGAAAAATCCAAGTGAAAGCTGACTTCAAAATAGGCACCCTCCCTCTATCACAGAGACATACATTTTCCTAAAAATCATCTATTGATCAAGCATTTATTTATAGGACTCCTCTTTTGAGATTACCTTTGAGGGCTAGTTTATAGATCACCCCCCCACACACACACACACATGCACACACACACACACACACACACACACAGTTTTGCCACATTATGAGATCTTTTTTTCATTTTGACTCCTAGAAACATCAATTAGCATGATCACCCATTTCTTTTATCTGATTTATTTCTGAGCACATCTTAACTATTTCCAGGAAGCAAATCCATCCTCAAAACAGATACAGAATTTACCACCATACTTATTTTATGGAATGTGCCGTTGCCACTTGAAGTTCCATAAAAAGGGGTTTATGAGAAAATTTTGAGTAATAACAGAATCGGTCAAGAGCAGCACCTCATCCTAGAGGCTACTTCAATACAAATTTATTCAGAGGTAAACATGCTGAGATCTCTTTAAGCCATTATGTCCCACTGCCCTATATATAGTATGCCCATAAAAATCTTAAATTGATCAACAAATATACCACTTGTAGTCCCCTTGAAATAAATATTATGCTTTTAGAGTTCTATTCTTTTGAGGAAAGTAATAGGTGAGTGATTATAGTGTTTGAAAATATATATTTCCTTATATATGAAAAATACATAAAGGATATAAAAGCTTTAGCTTGATTTCCAACCTATTTTCCTGAACTTGTGTTAATTTCACGGAAATGTTTGCAGAACTAAAAACTTGGGTCTTAGTGGGTTGAAAATCACTACTGTGTCACACACATGGGCTGCACCATTGACTGAAGAGATTGAAGCCATGGTAAAATTGACCCAGAAACATTACTCTGAATGCAAGGAAAGGCATATGCAGGAATTGGTCCAGTCCGCTCACTGGATTCTCTGTACTGTGTTCAGAAGAGACTGATTACTGGTGTGGTTTTCTTCTGCTGTTCCAGCTCTTGGAGTTGCAGATGAGCAGACCACATTATTGAGCTGCTAAAGGCAGCACGTCAGCAGAACTTGATGTGAACTATGACATATTCTTCCTAACCCATAATTAAAGAGAGGCAGCCACGTGGACCCAAGAGGTCGACAACACAGCATGACAGCCAGCACTCCTCAAGAGGAACCAATCCATCTTGCTGCTCTCTGTAAAGCAGCCTTAGACCAGGAGCTGGAGACCCACCTTATTAGAATAATCTGTTTTGTCTCTGTGAGCCTAGAATGTGGGATTGGTTTTCCTTTAAGCTTAGCCTCCAAAAAAGGGACAGGCAGTCAAACATATAGTCAGTCAATTCAAGCAGGGCCTCAGAAATCAAATCTCATGTTCTACCTTGTTAACAGCTGAGGAGACCCTTTCTCTCTCCGTGAAACCAACAGAAGCCATGTCGAAAATCACAAGGCTGAAAGTGTCTGTGAACAGAATCACAGGAGATTTTGAACTTTCCCTGGGAAAGGGCAGTCCATGACCTTGGACCGAGTTCTGATTGACCCATATATGTTTTATATATGTCCTAGGTGTTTCCAAATACCTGCCCAACCATGATGGAATATATTCCAGTGTATGGGCATGACCACAAAGATCTTGAAATCCTTCCCGCCTGTTAGGTTCACACATAAGCCCTGGGTATTTTTCCTGTATTTTTTTTCCTTCTCTGTTCAGTGCAAGAGTCAAAACCAGTCTGGTCTGCCATATGTCAACCAGTTGACCCAGGTGGCCTCTCGGGAGAAGATCTAAGCCCGAGCTTTGCCTCTTTGTCCCCACCTTGAAGCACTCCTGGCCTATGATTCCTTTCCCAGCTTCTTCCTGTCTTTGATGTGTATGCTGCAGAGAAGCCTGCAGAACTGGGGTGCCGTGCTTTCTGAGTTGTTGAGCTGGTTGGGGGGAAGACCCAAGTGAGAGAAAGTCGAATTCGTGAGCAAAAAAGCCAGCAAGAATGGTCACCTGCTGTCTATGACGTGACCTCTGTCCAACCTACCTGGGTGCACCTGACCCCACCTCTGAAGTCATGTAACGGGGCATCAAAGGAGACTGTGGGATCCTGGTCCCTTCCTGAGACTGCTTGATGTTGCTTTTCCTGATCATTTGAGAAAATAAAAGTGACACAGAATGGAGGTACCACAGAGGATGGTTGATAAAGATGTCCAGTTTTGTATTCTTAGTAAACTTACTATAATTCAAATACCAAAAACAGAAGTGTATAGGACAACAATGGTACAGGTTTTCCCTTCTCGAGGCCACTGTTTAAAATAGGAAAATACTAAAAATATCCTATATATCTGTAGGTGCAAACTTCTAGAACACCAAGAAGTCATTTACAAAGTTTTTGTGAGAGAGAATTGAATGACTTGGAAAACATGATATTGGTAGGTTGTTATGGTTTGAATAGGGGTAGTGTCTCCCAAAGGCCCGTCCATTAAAATATTGGTCCCCAGGGTGGTGCTTTTAGGAGCTGCTGTGGGCCTGTAGGAGGTGGGGCCTAGAGGAGGTCCTTAGGTCATTGGAGTCATTCCCTCCAAGGGACAGTGGGACTCTGGCCCCTTCCTCTCTGTTTCCTGGTTCATGGTCTGTAAGTGGTTGCCACACCCCATGCTTGCTCCCAGTCATTGCCATCTGATGCCCTCACCAGAGGCCCAAAGCAGTGGGGCCACCTGATTTTGGATGGAGCCATCCAAAATCAAGAGCTCAATGAATTTTTTTCTCTTTATAAGTTAATTGCTTCAGGTATTTTGTTATAGTTACATGAAGATGACTGAGACATAGGTTAAAAAAAAAAAAATACAAAACACGTCCATAATGAGGTTCTTTGTGAGACAAACCTGGGAGGGCTTCAGACCTTTCAGAGAAGGTGGTTAGCAGAGACGTTGGTTAGCTTTGCCAGGCCTGAGCTGGTCGGGAGCTGAGGGACCAAGAACAGACAACCTTCTGGAATGCCAGCGTGGGGGAAGCCTTCACCAGCCATTGAAGAGGGGGCTCAGTGGGAGTCTGACAGTGTATGACAGGCCACGGGTGGCTCTGTAGCATCCACCAGGGGCTGTGGTTTCCACATTGGGATGGTTATTGCCACACTGAGGCTGTAAGGTCTCAGGGGACCATGGTCCAGCCAGTGACTGGGCTGGTTTCACCAGATGTATGCATATCCCCCTGCGGACCCCACCCCAATCCTGCCCTCTGTACTGCTCCTCCAGATCCTGACCATGTGAAACAGCGCAGTGTGTTTCCTTTAAGAAGTGCTTAAAGGAATCCTATCATGTGTCACAGGGCACAATGTCTGTGTCAATTATCAATTTATTGTTCCTCGACTCCTCAGCTCTGAATGCTGAGGAGCAGTAAATTGATAATTGACACAGACATTCATTATGAAAGTTAAGAACGTATAAAGGAGCTGCCGGTTTCACATGAGGTTCTAATCATCCATCCAACAAAGATTCGGTGCCTGCTTTCTATTGTCAGGCATCACTCACGATGTAGCCAGGTTCCTGTCCCCTGGATCATATATTCTGGTAGGGATTTGCCCACTCATCATGATAAGTATCATGGGAAGAATCCTGGAAGCTATGGAACCTGGGCTTTAAGTTCTAGCTCTGTGAGTGCCTGACTGTGCTTCTCTGGACCCTGGGACCCCTACATTTATTTCCAATTCAGAACATCATTGCATACTTACCTAGTTGACCTCTGCTTCCTAGACTGTCAACTCCTAAGAGCAGGAACAGTATCAACTTTAAATTTCCAATCCCAGTGCATCACCTGCCCAGGTGTTACCCACCATCAAACTTTGTATTTTCACCAGAGGAATATGTATAGCAAGAAAACTGGATCTTGTCCCTTCCCTGCCTGCAGTGTTAGATGACACCTCTGGCTGATGGGAAGTCCTTTGAGGCTGGTCTGTGACGATCCAACCACACTGTGATCTATAGCTCTCAACCTGTCACACAAAAAGAGCTCACGTGTCATCCTCCTGGATACATCTGCTTTGTCCCTGGGAGGTTAACTGTTCTCAACCCTGGGAAAGCCCTTTATCTATCAGGCACATCCTTATTGATCCTTTGGGACTCATCATCTCTAGGAAGATGACTTTTGCCCCTGGGACTACCTCTCCCCAGACCTCTGACTTCCCCCTGTAGACACATTTCTCTGTGCCCACCACGTGGCCTTTACAAATTTCCAGTGCAACACCATTAATGGAACAGCAGCTTATTAACAGCATTTCCCACCTGACTGCAAAAATGAGGATAAATACAAAGTAGCCTTTTTGATACCTCCATTAAATCAGTGACCTCTACCAAAAAAGGTCTCCTCTAAGAATGAAAAAAAGACTTGGGGGAAATAACCACCAGATGCAATTCATCCATATGAATGGGTCAAACATGGCTCATAAGCACATTTGGGGAAAGTTGAATCTAAACTGATGTGTTAATCAGCTTTCCATCACTGTGACAAAATACCTGAGATAATCAACTTAAAAGGAGGGAAGGTTTATATTAGCTGACAGTTTCAGTAGTGTTAGTCTTTGGTTGGTTGGCCCTGTTGCTTTAGGCCTGTGGCAGCACAGTGCAGCATGGCAGCAGTTGGGAAGCAAAGATAGAGAAAGGAAAGGGCCAGGCTCCCAGCATCCTTTTCAAGGGTATGTCCCCAATAACCGAACTTTCTTCCACTGGGCTCCAATTCCTAACAATTCTACTGCCTTCCACTACTGCCCAGACTGGAAACCAAGCCTTTAACACATGGGCCTCTGGGTGACATTCAATATCCAAACTGTAACAACTGAGTAGTAAACGCCACTAAGAAATAATCACTGAAACGTTGCAGCTGTACTAACATTATGTTCTATGGTTTGCTAATGAAGCATTTGGAGGAGGAATGTTCTGACGGTCTACATGGAAATACATAATCAAAAAGCAAATAAAAGTAACAAAATTAAGCTAATGAAAAACTCCAGGGCATGAATTTATTTTTCTCTTGTATCACCAGCTCCCGGTGTGATGTCTACCCAGATATTTTTTATGGTTGCATTAAATGTGAACAAAAGTAAGAAGGTAAGAAAAACTATAGTGTGTTTCTGGTACGGGGAGGAAGTGGGTTTCACTGGAGAGAATGGCAAACTAAATTGATAAGACCAAGTTTCAGAGGGAATGCCAAAAAGAAGAGGGAAGCTGAGGCTTACTGGGTAAGGCAGAGACAGGCAAAAGGCCAGGGGCACACAGTGACACTGAAGACTTGGGTCCCCAAGGGCCACCAGCTGGTGGCTTGTGATTAGCTGTGAGCCCAGAGAAGGACATTTTCTAACCTTCTCTGAGATACAGGTTAGAGGCAGCCCTGCGCATCATGCGTGTGAGGCTTGAGGAGGAAGAGGAGAAGTAGGGAGAGAATTTCCCCGTGCCCAGGTTTTCCAGGATGAGGAACTTGCCGATGTAACACTGGAGCCATGCAGAGTAAAGGAGAGGGTCAGTCGGCTGGTGGAGTCTGTTTGGGCCACGAGGCCAAAATGCACAAACTGGGTGGCTGCTGTGGTTTGGATGCGAGGGGACTCCTGGAAGCGCATGTGTGAGACAAGGTGAGAAGGTTTAGAGGTGACATGATTGAGTTCTGAGCGCCTCGACCCAATCAGTGAATTGCTCCCCTCGGGGGCTTCAGTGAGTGGTCACTGAGGGCGGGCAGGGTGCAGCCGGAGGTGGTCACAGAGGCCGGGCGAGCCGTTGGTGGAAGGCAGAACCCCGTCTCCTGTCTCTCCACCCCGTTTACAGGCACGGATCCGCTCGGGAGGGCCCCACCCTCCTGACCTAATCACCTTCCCAAGGCCCCACTCCTGACGCCATCCCGGTGTGTTGGGTCTGAACACGTGGACCTGGGGAGGACCCGAGCATTTGGGCCACCGCAGTCACCCTGCAGGGAATGCACCCCAGGAGAGAAGATGGAGTTGGACATGAAGATGGAGAGTCACCGAGGCCAGGGTGGGGAGAAGGACATGACCCCGCCAGAGCTGCAGTGGAAGTGTGCTGAGGGGACAGTTCCCCAGGAGGACGAGGCACAGCCTGACTGCGGGGCCCAGAGGAGGGAGGGTGGGGGAGGGGCAGGCGGCCCAGGGTGGGAGGGACGGGCCGCCAAGAGGGCAGTGGGGGCTGGATCCTGAGGAGGAGGAGAGGCGCTGGAGGAGCAGATGAACTGGGGGAGGACAACAGCTGGACAGAGGGCCAGAGACGTCCCTCCCCGAGATCCCGTGCCAGTTCATCTGTGCCCCTATTCATCCCTTCTGTGACCAAGTCTCTGAACGTCCTTCTGTGGCTACGTTCCCGTGACTTGGGCCTCCCCATCCCCTCTGCCACCACGGGTGGCCCTCCACCCATCACCAGTCAGCTCGATTCACAACGCCCTGCTGCAGGCGTTTGTATCTGGTGTCAAGCGACTGCTGAGCTCAAGGCGACATCCGCAGTCGTGACGGCTACGGATGATTTATTTTCAAAAATGCATTTCTTTCTGATATATGCCTCTGGAGACTGGGAAAATGACCTGCCTCGGGAGGTCCTTGTTACCAGGAAATATGCCAGGTGAAATACGCCAGTCACAGGAGGACGGAGAGTATGTGATGCCACTCGTAAGGTGCTGTCTCAGTCAGTTTGGGCTGCTATGACTGAAAGGTCACAGTCCAGGTGGCTTAACTAATAGATATTTACTTCTCCCGGTTCTGGAAGGGAGGAAGCCTGAGATCAATGTGGACAGTCCTGCTAAGGGCTTTTCTCCTGGTTATGTTCTCCCCTGGTATGGGGGATGAGAGAGATGGCTCCCAGGTCTCTTACGAGGACACTAGTCCACCTTGAAGCCTCTGCCTTCACGACCTAATCACTCCAAGGACACCATCTCCAAATCCCACCCCACTGGGGAGCTGGGCCTCAGTACAAATTGGCGGGGGGTCACAAACACTGAGCACAGCAGGTCCCTGTCATGGCCAAATCCACAGGGACAAAAGTAGGGTGACGGTGGCCAGGGGTGGGGGAGGGTGGGGGAGGGTTATTGTTTAACAGGTACCAAGTTTCAATTTGGGAAAATGATGACCTTCTGGAGATGGTTGGCACTGACGGTGCGCACCAGCGTGACTGTCCCCGCTGCTGCTGAGCTGGCCTCCTGAGTAGCTGAGAGGACAAGTCTCACATTATGCGTATTTCCTCTCAGTCAGAAAGGGGGTCTTGGTCAAAATGGACTCTATCGAAATATTTAAAACTCTTTCGAACCACCCAGAGCATAAAGCTATCGTCACTAGCAGACAGTGCAGCTGTCTACAAACTCAAGGTCCTCGTCCTCCCCGGCTCCAGCTCAGCACTTCTGTCCATTGCAAGGACCGCCCTTGCCCACCCATGGGGCCCTGCCTGACCGGTCACAGATGGGCTCTGGGAGGAGAGGGGCGACTGTGGGAAGTTCTGGGCTTCCCCTCGGGAGTGTCGGCAGGAAGGTAATATTAACAGTGAGCACAGCAAGAGTCCATGTGAGTGAGTGTGTGACTACATGTGTGGACATGCACATCCGTGTGCACGTGGGACGTGGACACAGAAACACCCCAGCTGGCTAGGCATTGAAATGTTGACATTGTTTTTGTTTTCCTCCTGAATGATGGGGTGAAGTATTTTATTGTATGAATCTTTTATTAAGAGCATATTAACCTTTAAAAATATTTCTAAAAATCTGAATTATACAATATTTCAGATATACATAAAAATACAGAGAAAAATGACAAGACCCATGTCTCCATCAAACATGTTGCCACATTTGATCCAGATGCCTTAGGAAAAGCAGAATTAAAATATTACGGAGAGAGTTGGAATCCTGCCCTCCTGTTGTCTCCCCATCCCAGGGGAATTAAAGACTGTCTCAAAATGTCAACACTTCTTCCTTTGACAGATGGAATCTAGTTCTCTTCTCTTGACTCTGGCCAGCCTTAGTCACATACGCGCCCAAGGCTACCCTGCTGGCAAGGAGCAGAGCTGAGATGCAAATTCCAGCAAACTGGCTGGAGACCATGTGCCCCACATCTACGGGAGTCCTGTCTCCTGGCCTGGGCTTTGGAAAAAAATTCAACAATTACCTATTCAGGGTTGAAGCGTTCTTGTGGGAGATATTTTTGTCTAACCCAAACTCCTTTTCTAGAAAAATTAGAAATTAAGTTCAGATAAGTCACAAAGACTGAGGCACCTGAGACAAATCCAGGAATCAAAAATTCCTGGAGGAGCTTCTCTCACTGTGAGTTCAAAGATCTCCTCCATCTAAGGGGCGTGCAGGTAGAAGGCCTCGCGATCCTCTAATAAAGTTGGAACTGGTCTGAGAAACTAGGACTTCTGAAAAAAACTGCTTTCCTAAGATAAATTTCTTTAGAGTTGAATTTGTTTGGGTTTCTGATAAACTTAGTGACTTAATTTACTTTGTGAGACAGATATTATGTGATTATTCTACAGGAAATAGCCAAGGAACCCGAGACTTCTGATTGGATAGGCAGAGGGCAGGTTTCTATTTGCTGGGCCCACTCACTATTCCTGGGTTTTGGTTTTTATTCTCATTTCCTTGGCTGACTTGTTATCTTGATTGAGTAGCTGGACAGATCAGAGAGATTGTCCACAAAGTGCCAAGTTACCCAAGAGAAACTCATGTTAATCCTCCCTGAGACCAGGAAGATTACATACCCGTTTGCATTTCCTCAGAAATTATATCATGTATTTTATAGGTAGAGAGAAGACCTCGCCCAAATCTAAATCTTGACAATTGAAAAAGCAAACTGCAATTTGAAGAAACTCACTTTGATTAACAGAACCCCAGACAAATGAAATTTGATCCAAAAATTTGTCTTAAAAGATATTCTAGCCGGGAGCAGGTGTGCATGCTTGTAATCCCAGCCTCTCAGGATGCTGAGTAGGAGGATTGAGAGTTCAAAGCCAGCCTCAGCAAAAGTGAGATACTAAGCAACTCAGTGAGACCCTGTCTCTAAATAAAATATGAAATAGGGCTGGGGATGTGACTCAGGGGTATAGCACCCCTGAGTTCAATCCCTGGTACCAAAAAAAAAAAAAAAAAAAAATCTACTTACTTTATGGCAGATTAACACACAAACTTGCTACAGAAGATTACAGACACGATTTGACTCCAATTCTATTTGTGCTCTGGTCCCCCTGTTGCTTACCCTGACATCTTCTAGAGTAAATAAGTGAAGAAGAAAAAAGGCAGGCGTTCCCAGTGGACACCCAGCCTCTGCCTGGCCACCCTCCCCGTTTAAACTTACGTTTGTTGGCTTTCAGCTTCTTCTCGTCCACAGGGATGAGGTCCAGGTAGTCCAGATAATACTCATAGCTATAGTATGGGGCGGATGTGTTTGTCTGGTTGGCCATGATTGCGGCACTGGGGAGCCAGCGTCTGGCCCGCAGCTCACATTCAGAATGAGGCTCTGGGCCTCTGGAAGGAGATTGCTTAACTGATTCTGTAGGACTCATCCAAGTGTGCCTGTGGGTCTCCAGGCATAAGGCCTGCCCACTTATCAGAGCAGCTCTGCTGGATGAAAGGTCAACATGTTCAGGCACCCCGCTGCTTCCTCTTGATCCAGTTCCAAAACAAGCAGAGCAAAACAGCCAGAGGTCAGACTCCAGTGCCGCTCTAGATCACCCCCCAGCACAAGGAGGGGAGCTGGGCAGGAAGACAGAGGCTGGGGCCTCTGGAAAGAGAAGATGTGCAAAGGGCTGGAGAGGACAATCACTTTTTGTCTTCAGCAATTGAAAAGTTAATAAAACGGTTAACAAAAGCCCAACGGTGCCCTTGACTTACGTGGAGGCAGTTCTCGGTGCTATGAAGCAATCAGCAAGTCCCTGGCTTGGATTCAGTATCTCAGAATCCAGCTCGAACCTGTTCCCTCGCTCATGTACACATACCCAATCCATTAAAACCAAACAGCCCGCTGCCCCAGCTGAGTATAGCTATTTGCTTCTCCCTAAACCCCCAGGAACCAACCAGGCAGCTGTATTTGTCCAGAGTGAAGAGGCTGTTTGTGTGGACAAAAATGGCCCAGGATACAGCTCTTGAGAACCAGGGCACCAGGGTCTGTCCAGCTCTTAGCTAACACAGGGTGATGAGTTCTGAGTTTCTGGAGGGCTGGCCTCTAAAGTTAGACACTCGCTCTTCCAGATCCTCAAACGGTACCAAGAGGAGCATTCTGAGTGTTGGATGAGAAGGACTAAACCTGAGAGGGGTCCTAGAATTTTGCTTTGGAGAATTAGGAGCTCAAAGTGCAATTTTATGGGATCCCTCCTGTGATCTCCCCACTTGCCAGGGTTATTGATTCAGATCTACACTGCCAGACATAAGCTTGAGAGTGTAGACAGTTCATCCAGTCAACTGCAGCCCTGCGTGTTTGATCAGGCTGCTGTGTCTGAGGCATCCCTCGGCTGACAAGAAGCAGGGTATGAGCTCCTGGCTTCAGAAATTCCCTGGAAAAGGCAAAGAAAACTCCTGCTTCTCTGCTGTCTCTACTTCTGATGTCTGGTTGGTTTTTGCGGATGAGTTCCTTTCACACCAAGTAATTCCCAATTTTCAGTAGACACGGTGCATCCTGCAGTTGGGTTCAATTCTGACGTTAACTGCCCAGAGCTGTCGGAGATCGCCCAGGGTAAGAGCCCGGCCCCATGAAATGCCAGTCACCAGTCCCAGGTTGTCACTGTCCTTCCGAGCCACCGATACACATCAGTGATTCCCAGAGTCCCCTCCTCCACGGTGATCATTTGCTCCGGCTCAGAAAACTCTGAAAAACAGGTTACTTACAAGATTACCTGTTTATCATAAACGAATACTAGACTCTAAGGAACAGCTAGATGGAGGAGATTTTCTGTTGTTCTTACTCCCTGTCTTCCACCTTACAAGAAAGTCACTTTGAAATAACAAATCCACTCTTGGTTCTTTCCGTTTCCTTCGGCCCTGCTCTGTCTGTAAAGCCAGGCCCCTCGCTCAGTTCGTCAGAACGCTCACTTCATGGGATGAGTGTCACTTAATTCTAGAGTTACAAATAAAGGCAATTAAGGTCTTTGTGCAAAAGTGTCGACATTGTCTTTGGACCAGATTTGGAAATTGATGACAGGGTAGATGTAGAATGTGAGAATATTTGAGAAAAATAACTGATTGGCTAACAACTGCAGCTTACTTACAGGCCACATATTTTTGTAAGTCAGCTTGCTGTCCCTGTTAGTCAGCTCTCCATTGCTGACACCAACATACCTGACACAAGGGACTTCAAGGAGGGTAGACTTGTTGGGCTCATGGTTTCAGAGGTTTTCAGTCCAGGGTCAGCTGGCTCCATTGCTTTGGACCTGGGTGAGGAGACCATCATGGCAGAAGGGTGTGGTGGAGGAGAGCTGCTCAGCTTCTGGCAGCTGGGAAGCAGAGGGGGTGAGAAAGAGAGAGAGAGAGAGAGGGAGAGGGAGAGAGAGGGAGACAGAAGGCTACTTCCTCCAACCACAGCCCACCTGCCTGTGGTTTCCATCTCCTCTCAGTAGTACTTTCACATTGTCAACCTATCAAATGGATTAACCACAGATGGGGATAGAACCCTCATGGTACAACCACTTCCCCCAAGACCGCCTCTGTATATTGCTGTGTTGGGGACCAGGCTTCAACACATGAGCTCTTGATGAGCATTCCAAACCCAGGCCATGACAGTCACTACCACAAACACCTGATACAATCAACCTATACAGAGAAAATGTTTATTTTAGAGGTTTCAGTCCATGGTTGGTTAAGACCTGTACCTGCACATCATGGTGGGAACACATGGCAGAGCAAAGCCCTGTCCTCACGGCCAGGAAATGAAACACAGAACGAGGAAGGGACCGGGATCTGTGATCCCCTTCAAGGGCACACCCCCAATGACCTAAAGACCTCCCATAGGCTCCACCTCTTAAAGGTTCCCCACCCCTCAATAGCACCACCCTGAGGACCAAGTCTTTAGCACATGGGCCTTTGGGGGAAACTTAATGTCCAAATTAAAGTACTCTGCATGGTGTTTTGCAAAGAAGGTTCCAACCTTCCACCACATGTATGCCCCTCTCATTCTGACTTTCCATATCCTCATAGACAAAAATGGAGAGTATATCTGCACCTCTTGCACTTGGGTTGGACCTGGACTTGTTTTGGCTTTGACTCATACTTCATATTATGAAGTCGGGTTGGCTGGGATATGGCTCAGTGGGACAGCACTGAGCCAACATGCACAATTCCTCAGTTTGATTCACAGAACAGGGGGAGAGGGGAAGGAGTCATGTAAGTTCCAGGCCAGGGTCTTACCAGGTCTCACACAGTCTTCATCTCCTGACGATAAGCAGGCTGTGGTACTTTGGGCTACACTGGCAGCCCAAGTAGACTAATACAACTCTCAATCATCTGGAGATGCTGCTTGTGTAGAACACTGTACCCAATGGCTACAGAACATCTTTTCAAGTATAATGTCTTCTTTTTGATACTATTATAAATGTATTTTCCTAGTGTCAAAAATGTACAATATTATAAATTACAATAAACAATGTACAATAAAATTAGCAAAAGATGTGCAAGACTAAAAACTACAAAATGTTACTAAGGAAAATTAAGTAAGACCTAAAATACATAGGGAGAGAGCAGGCTTGTGGATTTAAAGCTTCATTATTGTTAAAATGTTAAATAGATCTATAGATTCAATGCAATCTATAATCTTGGTAGTGTTGTTTTTTTTAAAGAATTGACATGATGAATTACATTTTGCTGAAATATTAAGTCTGTTTATCATTAAGAAAATGAATTAGGCAAGCCACATACTAAAAGGAAATATTTAAAAATTGTACATATATCTGCTAAAGAATTTATATATATATATATATATATATATATAGACAGAGAGAGAGAGAGAGAGAGAGAGAACTGGGGATGTGGCTCAGTGGTTTAGCACCCCTGGGTTCAATTCCTGGTACAAAAAATTTGTGTGTGTGTGTGTGTGTGTGTGTGTGTGTGTGTGTGTGTAAAGGGTAAACAACCTAATTGAAAAATTGACTATAGACTTGAACAACTACTTCACAAAGACATGTGACTAGCCAATAAACACATGAAAACATGCATAACATCATTACTCATCAGGGAAAGGCAAATAAAACTGGGAAATATCCCTATATCTAACAGACAGGGTGAAGTTAAAAAGACTGATGATGATAAATGTTGGTGAGTATATTGAACAATTGGAAATCTCAAAGATCCCTCATGGAATACAAAATGCTATAAACACTTTCAAAAAGAGAAGACAGATAGAGCCTCAAACAGTATGATTCCACGTATTTGAAATGACAGAACTATGTGGAAAAAACATGTTTAAAGTGGTTGCCTCTGGGTGTGGCAATTGGACAGAGACCAGGAAGGAGCCAAAAGGAACTTTCTGGAGGTGATAGAAATGTTACCTATTTCAATATAGATAGATATGAGTTACATGGGTATATGCATTTTTTTAAGTCTCACAGAATTGTACATTTAAAATTCATGCTTTCCACTGTGTTTTACCTTAAAAAAATTGTATACAAGCAAAATAAAAACTGTTTTAAAAGGACCATTTTCAAAAAAAAAAAAAGAAAACCCTAAAACATAAAGAAACTTTATTCAATGTCTCTTTCTAAAGGAACTGCACTCGCAAATTTTGGGGATTTATATTTTCGAGGAATTTTTTTGGTAACTGTGTCTTTAAGGAATGACAGATCTTCCTAACAACGCCCGGGGCATCACAGAGTGCCACCTGTGCATGAGTCCAAACCTTGTGTCTTTCTGGTGATCACCTGCAGAGAGGTGAGGCCAAGACTCAGGACAAAACCCTGACTCCTAAGCTTAACATCAAGATGGGGGATGGGTGGCTGGCCCAGGCGGAGGTCCCAGGAATTCCTGGACTCTCCTGTGAGTCATCCTAAAAGTTTAAGTAAGTCAATCTTTGGATTGAAATTAGGAAATTTGGTGGGTGTAGGGGAAGAGTTTCACATCTTTATGTTACATTTTTTTAAATTGAGGAATTATAGATAAATTTACCTTTTCCCTCCCTTCCTCTGTCCTTCCTTTATTTTCCAATTGAGCATAATTTAGTCCGATGAGTTGGAATTTTCATTTCTAATAAAATACTGATTGTTGAGGTGAATTTGTTAGTCTGATAACAATCTTGGCTTTCCAAAAGAAGTCACGATGCCCACTTTTCGTTAGTTCATTTGGAGAACGCCCTTTTAGTTTACAGGAATATTTGTGTTTTGACAGGTGTCAAAACCCATCATTCCCTAACTGAGACGTTCCTCGGATATCCAGCAAAATGAAAGGAACTAGGAGAAAACTTGGGAGTGCTTGGAAAGAAAGTGAAGGTCTCTGACTTAAGAATTCTGTTGGAAATGTACTGTTCTCTTACAGCATTGCAATCCCTCAAAGTTAATGCCCTCGAAAGGCTGTTTTGAAAAATGACAAGGCACCCTTAAATGTTTGATACTGAATTTCAACACTTTGGTCTAGGGGTGAGATCACTGCACTTGTGGTCTGGAGATTCTACACTGCACTCTGTGTTTACTGAGAGAACCCCAATTTTAACTAGCTAAACACAGGCTGTGAAGGGGGCCTGGGAAGTTGGAGGGTGAGCAGTGGGAAATGGATGCTGCAAGGACTCTGGGTCTCCACCTTGCATCTTGCGTCTCTCTGAATGTCAGTGTCTTGCCAGGCTGTTTCACTTGACTAGGGACACATCTAATGACAGCTCTGGGATCATGAATCAAGAGGAAAGAGTGAGCAGAGGACCTTCCCTCCAAGCTTGGACATGACACATTCCATGGGGGACACAGAGTTGGTGCTATTTTGGTGACCTGTTCACCTTGAACCAGTCACGGTGGCGGTGTTCGAGTTGGTGGCTACGACTGACCCTCAGGGTGAGGGCACAGCCTGTCTCTAGAACGGGGTGTGAATAAGGTAAGACTTTGGAGACGCAAGCCCCACGCTGTCAGAGTTGTGGGGAGAAGCAGCAGCTTTCTTAGAAGAGGAAGAGTGTGCTCGACATACATCAGCCCAGACGTCCACAAATCTCTGCCTCTAACTAGATCTGTGAGGCCTGAATCCCCCGGACCTCGACTTTTCTACCATGAGATGTGTCTATCCCAGCTCAAGTATGTGATTTTGCCAAAAATCACATTTTTCTCCTTATTTTGTTTTTCATTTGCATGAGAATCAACTATGTAAGACTGTGATTCCACACATTAAATAGAGGGAAAAAGAATTATTTAAAGAATATCCTGCCTCCAAGGATTTTTAGGAAGGTGAAGCATATTCCTGTAGTTATTGTTTCGCTCCTGGAACACAGATATAAGTATCTAACCACACTTTTCCCGCAGTGCATTTTATCCTGCTAAAGAGGGCTATCATGGTGGAAGAAGGTCCCTGGGGATGGAGTACACAGTATGGCCTTCTCTTGGTGCCAGCTAGTTGGGAAAGGCAGCCTCTGTTGCCATTTGTCTCTAGACATACTTCTAGTAGTAAGAGTTGGATCACATGATCCTCCAATGCAGTTGAATCACACGATTCTCCATGTGCTAAGGAGCCAGCTGCCTGCAATCCCACCTTATTGTCATTCTCGTGTGTAAGTGTAAGGAAGTTCACGCAACTGAAATGTAGCCTGGGACTGTAATCAGTAGCCATTAATTTCTAATTTTCCTCAATCGTCAGAGCACTTTTAAGAATCCCTAGCTCTTCTGGCAAAATCATCGAGATCTCATCTGGTTTGTCTCCCATTTTTCCTATTCCTTCTCTTCCCTAGTTTTGTGTACTCCCCACTCCAATGCTAGCACTTGATATGGAGTTGGACTAGTATTTGTTTGTTATTTACACCAAGGTTTCTGAATTAAGCCAGAAAATGAGGTCTGAGTCAGGTAGTCTGAGTGACGACGTGATGAACAGGAAAGACTTCAGGATGGAATAAAAATGGAACTTCTGCTTCCCTCTGTGTATTGAGAACTTATTTCATGGCGATGGTCTTCTATGTGCCCCTGGACTAAATCAAGGACAGTCCCTAGGTATGTCTTTTAGATATCCCCTGTTACCAGGATTTTAGGCCAAGGTCCTGGCTTTGGGGGTTCCAAAGGACTTGATTTGGCCACCTCACCCAAGATGCCAATCAAAGAGCAGTGTCAAGCAGGAAAGGAGCTTTAATCAGTGTGGCTGTGCCGGGAAGGGCAGCAGAGGTTTAGTGACTGAGAATCTGTCTTCAAGGGCTAACACAAAAACTGACGTTTCATAGAAAGGAGACCAAAGGCGAGGGTCCGGTGTTTACCTAACTGGGAGTTTTGAATAGCTGGCAAAGAGGGTAGTCTTGGTCAGGCTGTGGTCTGGTCGATTATTATCTCAGAATTGGTTCTGCAAAGTTCCAGGGAAGTTGTCATCACTTGAGAGGGTGATTCTGTTCTCATTAGGAGATGACAGGTCCTGCTCAGGGGGCACGTCTCAGTTCCTGTCATGGTTAACTGCCCCTGCTTAGGGGTGCAATCTCATCATGGGGGAATCTGTCTCTGAGGCTCACTGTTGCTCGAGAGTAGCTTCCATTCCTTGTCATAAAGACGTTTATAGATCAGAGCTGTTGTTCCTGGAACCCAAGCGGGAGAGAATGACTCAGGAGAATTCAGAAGGAAAGGAATTCAGAAGGAAGTTAGAGGCAAAATGGAGCTAGTTAGGCCAGTAACCGTTCCCCCCTTCACCGCTGCCCCCTGCTCTCTAATGTGGGAGGTTGACCAGATGGCTGACACTCACATGCTGCATGTCCACTGGACTCTGGCTGGATTTGGGCAATGGGAAGCTCCAGCAGGAAGCTGGAGGAAGAGTGGGGTGAGGGAATTCATTCTCTTACCTTTCTTCCTGTGTGGTCACTTCAACTGGCTGTGTTCCTTAACTGAAAAGCAATCCTCTCAAAGAGACCTGCTTCTCACAACTCTCTTTCCTTCAGGTTTCTAGACATCTCTCTTCTGGCCTCCCTGTGGGTCCAGTGAGAGGTGTTTTTGGCTGCTAACCTAAATTCCTGAACACCCAGATTCCTGCACCATCCCTCATGGTTTTCTCTTGCATGTGGTCCACACCACTGTCATTTGGTACTTTGTAAAGAAACACTCACCATATTTTTGGAATTGGAGTCCGTGTTCTGCCAGAGTCTCTGAGGAAGTGGATAATTCTGTAGCCACTTTAGCTGCAAACAGAATCTCAATGAAGAAATGATAGTATCCAGACCAAGATGCTAATCACCATGGCAAGCTACATCCCAGGATTAGACTCATTTTCCCTTGCCCTAGGTGGGGAAGGGGGCACAGTCGACTCTACTGTCTCTCACCACACCTGCTCCCTGCTTTTCCACGCCTGTCTAGACTACAATGGGGGAAGAAAGAGGCAGGAAGTTTTCACTTGAACCTGTTTAATCATATCTTGGTTTCATGCCTGTGGCCTGGCATGATTAGAGCCAACCCTCTCTCCCGGTCTCCCACCCCCAGTTGCCTGCCCGTGTGAAGCCAAAATTGGGAACACGCAGTTAGTGTAGAAATAGGGGATCAAGTCAAAAGGAGGAAATGGAGGCCATGAAAGCCATCTGCCTCTGGAAGTTGGAGACTGCCCCTGGGAGAATGGAATGTCAAGGATCTGCAGAGCCCATTGATTACCAGATTTACCTGCCCTTATCAAGGACTGCAGACAAAGAGCTGCTAATTAATGCCCCCTGGGCCCTTACCTGGCTGAATCACGTTGGCCCTTCCCCTGCCCATTCACTTCTCACTTTATGCATCTCACCTGCAAAACCAGGCCTAGTCACATAGGCAGGAAAGAGAGATAAGGGGGGAAAGAACTGGAGAACAAAAGAGACCTTAATCTATAAAAGATGTAGGGTGCAAAGCTCACTTCTGGGGACTTTAGAACATCAGCAGTGCCCCCTTCTCCCTCCTGTGGCCTCCTTCTCCCTCCCAGGAGAGATCTGTGTTATTACCTTTAAATAGAACCTGCTTAATATGCTAAATTCTTTTGTAATGTTAGGATTATCCGGCATACTCTTCCTTACTCAATACTTGCAGTTCTTAAATGTTTGTGGTCCATTTTCAACAAGAGACTCATGAGGGTTCGGGTTAATCAGGTCTTCCTGAAGGAATCCCTTGCCCAAATTAATAAAAGTGGGGGAAATGTTGGGAGAAATCCTAGTTCTTGGCTGGCAGCAGTGAATGTCTCAAGTGTGTAAACTTGTAGGGAGGTGCGTTCCATTTCTCCTACCTAGGAAAGTAAATGACTGCCCCAAGTTGACTCAGTGTTACCAAGGGAACCTGTACAGGAGCCTGGTGGTCTGATCCCCCATGGCACATTGTGATTGGGCAAGAAACCTATAAGATGTATGGCTGTTCCCGCAATAAACGAGTTTGCAGGCTGCTCACCACAAGCCTGCTTCCACCCAATTCCTGGAGTCTGGGGTCCTGACTCTGCGTTCTTACCTGCATCTGAGCTAGCCTGGCACAAACTACACTCCTGCAAAGTTCCCATGTTGATACAGGAATGTTTAGAAGTGAATTGAATAGATTATGAGAGCTGTAATGCATTTGATGGGTTAATAATTTGAATGAACAAACTAGGTGGTGACTGTAGGTAGGTGGGGTGTGTCTGAAGGAAGAGGTCACTGGGGGTGTCTGTAAGGGAAATCCCACGGAACCACACTGGCCATGGGAAATCACATAAGGGAGTTTATTAAGCAAACAGAGTGTCTCCCTGCAGGGTAAGAGAGAAAATGAGAGGAAAAGAGAAAGGGCGCGTGCTAGAGAGAGTGGAAAGCCAGGAGGATAGAGAAAAGTGAGGAGGACAGACAGAAGGATGGGAAAAGATGGCAGGGAAGCTACAGTAAACAGTTGAATTCCGTTGGGCTAACAGGGGACCAATATCGGAGAAGGGTGCTTGCAAGCTGACTGATGAACCAATAGCTAGCCAGGATGTTCACAGATTGACAAGTGGTTGGGAGGCAGGGAAATGGCTGCAATGGAAAGGTCAGGGGGAGGAGCTTTGTACATTACATTCCCCCATTTCTTTTTTTATAAGAAAATCTTTTGCTCTCCAGTTCTTTCCGAAGCCTTCTCTCTCCTTCCTACCTAAGTGACTGGGGCTGGTTTTACAGGTGAGATGTAAAAAGTCCATTCTCCTTCCAGACTTCCAAAGGCAGATGGTTTTCATGGACTTCATTTCCTCGATTTGACTGATCCCCTATTTCTACACTAACTGCCTGTCCCCAATTCTGACTTCATTTACCCCTCTAATTCTAGGAACTCCTTCACTGCTGTAGGGAGGGGGTGATGACCCATCTGTCTTCTTCGAGCTGGAAAGGGGCAGCATGGGGCAAGCAGTTTGGAGTTCCCTTTTTAGAAATCAGGTCAATTGAGGGGTCCAAGGTAGAAGTCCGGTTGGGGAAGAGCAGGTTGCAAAGGCATCTGGGGATGGGTGCTTCTATGAGAGAAGAACAAAAAGACATAAGTACTGAAATGAGATTGATACAATATAAATGTTGCAGAATCTGGAACATGCCAATGCATATCATAAAGATGACAGAAGTCAATAATTCCTCACCAGGGGGTGGAAGAACTGAGAAGTTGTTCCCATAACAAGGCCTAGCAAAGGCCGGAGAGGAGAAGGCCTTTATTTGGGAACTTTAACATTGTCCAGGTTATCAGGAATGTAAACACAACATTTAGTAGAGTTCGCTATACTTCTGTTATTAGCAAACATAGATTAAGCCTACCTGTATCTGTAGGTTTAAACTGACTAAAACTTCTGACTCTGGCAGTTTCTCTTGATAGTTATCAGGCACATTTGCCTAAGAATCTCTCTTTTGTAGCTTTTAGCCTTTATTCTAGTGGGCTAACACAAGTGTACATCTTAAGTTACATTTAAGTATTATTTCTTTTCAATGCCCAAGAATGGCTATATTTTGGTTTTAACTGTTTTGCTAGGTGTTTAAGATCAAGTTGGTCAAAGGGACCTGTTCCTGTCTGTTAAAGAGTCAGCTGAGTTCCCACAGGGGTCACTCATAGAGAACTTAAGAGCAGCTTCTTAGCTCCACTAGTGCCATTGGTTAGGCAGGGTCTTCTCAATGAGGTGGCTCCCCTTGGAAGCATTAGGGGTGTCTCCCTTTTTCCATGACCCTCCTCTGCAGCAGGTGCACTGAGTGGCTTTTCCTCTAGTGGCCTCATCAATCTCCTTGGTCAGGAGGTTGTGTGACCTAGAGTTGCAAAGCTCCTTGGAGAAGTCCTCTTGTTCCCTGAGTTCAGGCTGACTTTGAGGGCCAGACCCAAATGTGGACTTTTCTTGACCTCTGTATTTAATCTCAATCTCTAAGTTTGATCTTAACCATCAAGCAAGTCAGTCTCACCAGTCATAAAGTAAGAGTCCTGGGCTTTAGCTTCAATGTCTATAACTTTACAGTTATTTACCCCCTTTTATCTAATTGGGGTTTACATTATACGGTGTTTGCTCTTGAAGCAGTACTTCTGCAAAATATTGATCAGGCAACAATTAGAGTTTACAAGGAAAATACAAAATGGAATCACCAACAGTAAAACATTCAGTTTGTGCAATAGCGATCTTGAATTTTGGCTGAGTTCCTATTTGAGATCACAGTAATCTTTACAACAAACATTTTGAACACAACTTTAAATGAGTTAAAGTCTGGCTTACTTTGGAGCC
Source organism: Sciurus carolinensis (assembly GCF_902686445.1). Classification (NCBI taxonomy): domain Eukaryota; kingdom Metazoa; phylum Chordata; class Mammalia; order Rodentia; family Sciuridae; genus Sciurus; species Sciurus carolinensis. The sequence continues at coordinate 129,948,260 of NC_062221.1, read as the reverse complement.
ATTCTGACGTGCAGCAGGGTTGTGAGGCAGAGCCTTAACTCAGGTTAGGCGGGGCTTTTAGCTCTATTTTCTGATGGAAATGCAGATCTAAAGAGTTATGTTAGCAATCTTTAAGAAGTTTACATATATTGACTCCTGAGTCTATATGAACATTAGTTAACACAATTTAACATTATATCTAAAACATGAATTAAAGAAAGCCTGAGAAAGCTTTTAAGTTTCCTTTTGTGTGGCAAAGTGGTAAAATGCTTTCATGCTTAACCTTTAAACAAATCAGGCTCTCAATAACTTTTAGAAATACATTTAACAAATTTTACATATAACCTATTGATGACAGGTCCTATAATAGAACATTAAATGATAGGTTTACCATTACAGACAAGTTTAATTTGGAGAATAGCAGCTTGATAAATTTTCTGCTTTAAAGGCTTGTATACCTGGAAAATATGAACACATTTAATATACAAAGAATAATCTTTTTAAGTATGTTACTCCATGGAATAACTTTGTAAATTAATTAGATGTCTCTAACAAACACATTTGAGTAATCCCAAACATGTCGATTCTAATTCACTCATCTTATTGTAGAAAAACCAAGATATCAGACAAGTGTACCAATAGTATTTCCTGTTGAAGAAAAGTCCTAGAAAAATTGATCTTAGACATTTTATAAACATCAACACTTTATTAGTTTGACCACCTAGAGACTTGTGAGTTAATTTTAAAGACATTTTACTTCTATTAGTTTACCCAATTTAAATTGAACCTTTTTAAATCACGTGAATTAAAAATATTTGGATCCATTTTTTAAAATTTTAATTTTTATGTGCGCTTATATTTAACACAAAAGCAAAGGCCCTGTAATGCTTATCTCCATTGCAATGTAACGGATGTTCAAAAATAACTCTAGAGTTCGATAAAAAGAACTGATCGAAAATCATTAACCTAGTATGTAGGATCAAAATTGTGAGCTCAAAAATATAGCATTTAAGAAAAACAAAAGTCCTAGTAGAAAAATGATAATGGTCATTAATTATAGCATGAGAAAATGAGAAGAAGAGAAAAGGTGAAAGGGAGAAAAGTATTTTGAGTTGTAGCCCAGGAGAAATTTAAAATGGACCCTTTTTTTTTTCCTTTGGGTTTGAGACTGGTATCCCACTGCGCCTTCCTCAATTTACATTTCAATGTAAGCCTTGACTGAGATCTGAATCTGAAAGGGGCTAAAATGTTCTAGCAGAAACTTGATGCTTAGGTCCTTTTAACCCTTTTTCCTGGTTAGTAATTAATTTAGGTTTGGACGCAGAAAATTGTCAAACAATTGTCTCCCACTACTTGTGGGAAATGGGGCTGCTTATATTACATGGGGAAGCAGGGGAAGATGGAGAAGCAGGGTCTGGAGGCGCTTGAGCCTGCAGGAAGAGCCAAGAAGCAAGAAAGAAGAGACTCGAAGATAAGGAATCCCTTTCCATCTGCCTGCTCGCTCACGGATGCTGTGTGCCATTACACAAACGGATTTTGATGGCTTTAAGTACCGGGGGTCGGGCGAAGGGTTCCCAGGGTGGAATCTGCCAGATTGGAGGACCCAGATTCCATGGTGGGGACAGATACAGCCGAGTCTGTGGCCAGGGTGTCCCGAGGCCAGAGTACTGGGCTAGAGATGAGGGACAGCACATTGATTGTGTTGTCACACAAGCACCAATGTGTGCCGGGCAAAAGCCGAGAAGGGTTTGAGGACCTGATATCAGGGTTTTCGAGTGCAAATGCGAGCACGAGATGAGCCTCAACCCTGAGAGAATCTCCACCATAAAATCAGGAATCCACCTGGCAGATAAGACCGACTATAGGGGACAGACGTAAATATAAAAGTTGTGGCTGGGGGTACCCCACCCCTCAACCGCCTCGAGGGTCCCAGATAGACCAGTCTAGGGAACCCGCCTAGAGGACTCACCAACCTGAAGTCCGGCGATGGATGCAGAGCAGAGCGTCCGGGCAGAATGGAAGGTGAAGCCCTGTCCGGGGCACTGGGGCTTAGATGGGGTTCCACTCACGACAGTGGAAGGACCCATCCCGAGTCACAGCACCAATGTAAGGGATCCCACGGAACCACACCTGACACGGGAAATCACATAAGGGAGTTTATTAAGCAAACAGTGTCTCCCTGCAGGGTGAGAGAGAAAATGAGAGGAAAAGAAAGGGAACGAGAAAGGGCACGTGCTAGAGAGAGTGGAAAGCCAGGAAGATAGAGAAAAGTGAGGAGGACAGACAGAAGGATGGGAAAGATGGCAGGGAAGCTACAGTAAACAGTTGAATTCTGCAGGCTAACAGGGGACCAATATCGGAGAAGGGTACTTGCAAGCTGACTGATGAACCAATAGCTAGCCAGGATGTTCACAGACTGACCAGTGGTTGGGAGGCAGGAAAATGACTGCAACGGAATGGGTGGGGGAGCAGCTTTGTACATTACAGTGTCCTTTAGGGATTGCATATTTTGTCCCTGGCACCTATACTCTCTCTCTCTCTCTGCTTGCTGTCACCAGTGGTGCAGCTTTCTCTGCCATGCCCTTCTGCCATGACGTTCTACCTCACCCTCAGAGCAGAGTGATGGAGTCAGTCGACCTTGAAACTGTAAGCCCCAAATAAACTTTTCCTCCACTAAGTTATTTTTGTCAGGTATTTTGGTCGTAGAGACAAAAAGTTGACTAATAGGTTCTAATCTCGTTAGTGGATGGATTAAGAGTTTGAATGAACTACTGGAAGGTGGTAGAAATTGTAAGTAGGTGGGGCATGGTCAGGGGAAGTAGGTCATCGAGAGCATGCCGTTAGGGACTGTATCTTGCCCCTGGTGTCTGTCTGTCTGTCTGTCTCTGCTTCCCAGCTGACATGAGCTGAGTTGCTTTCCTCTGTTACCATGACCTGCTTCACCTCAGACCCAAAGCAATGAAGTCACCTGGCCATGGACTGAAACCTCTGAGACTATGAGCCAAGATACATCTCTCCTCCTTTAGGTTGCTCATGGCAGAAACTTTTGTCATAGTGCTGAAAAGTTAAGACAAGGGCCTTCATCTTTCCAGGTTATCTCCTCGGGCATAATTTCAGATTCCGGGTGAACCTCTTGCCAGCGAAGTTGACAGGTTATGTGGATAACCTTTATTGTGCCACCCAAACAGCTCAATATCCTGAGTCTCCATGGCCAGTGTATCCCCAGGTGCCACAGACGGTACACACTTCCTGAGTCTCCTCTCAGCCAAACCGAGGCAAGAGGCAGGCATGCTGCACACTCTCGACTAGGGAGCAGGAGTGGAGCTTACAGCCTTGTCCCTCTCCACAGGAATCCTTCCTACAAGTTCCCTTGGTCACCATTCTCCCCAGTCTCCCACATTCTCAAAGTGTGGGAGATTTATGAGCAGGAGGGAATTCACTCTCTAATATCTACTCTAAAGATTTTTCCAGGGGAGGATGGCAATCTGTCTCACACAGATTTCGATATCAAATTTTCACCTCACATTGGAGTCTCAAAATTCTAATTTTAACATACTCTAACAGGTTGTTGTTTATGTTTTTAATTGCTAGTAAAAAGAAATCAGGGGCTGGAGGTGTGGCTCAGTAGTAGATTGAGTGCCTAGCATGTGCAAGGCCCTAGGCTTGCTCTCCAGAATGACCAGACAACAACAACAAAAGTAAAAATAAAAGTGCCAATGGTCACAGTGGCCCACACCTGTAGAGCCAGGTACTCAGGAGGCTGAGGCAGGAGGATAGCTTGACAGCGAGTGTCAAAAGCTAGCATAGGCAAGTAGCAAGACCCTCTCAGGAGACAGACAACAGTTCAAACTGGCTTCTGCCATAAAGAGAGTTGGTTGGTTCACATAACTCAAAGTCAGAGGCTGGTGCTCAGTTTCTCTGTGATTCTCTTAGATCTGCCTTTCCCCAAGTGTACAAAATGGCTGCCTGCAGCAACCTGGGCATCAACGTCCATGTCCAAGTCCAGAGAACAAAGAGGGCATCTCTTCCCTAACCTCTGAACCAGGGTCCTGGAACTTTTTCTGATTGGACAAGATTAAACATCTTAGGTTAAGTTGTTAACCCTGTACTGATTGGCTGAAGCCTGGGATAGGTGCCATCACTGACCAATCACATGGAAGAGAGGTGGGTTATACTGATTGGTTTAAATATCTGGAAATCCATTCCTGGGATTGGTGGTGATTGTGGTGAAGTTGGGCTCAACCTTCTCTAAATCCCTCACTTATATAACTAAAAGGAAGGGTGGGAAAGATTGTTTAGAAATCAGCTACCGCCAACCAATCCAAGGTCATCTTCCTCAAACACTTCATTTTGTCCCCAGTGATTTCGTGGCTACTTAATTATTTTATATTCACAATACAACACACATGTACCTACAGAGGAATTTATTTTGTATTGGGACTGAGTTTTCCATTAGGCACAAGAGGCATAGGTCCCAGGATCCATGATACTTTTAAAGGTATGTGAAAAGTTTTAATTTCATTTAAAACCATAAAAAATGAACTTCTATGTTAAGGAAAATGTTTTCCTACATAATTTTAATATGTACATATTTAGAGTAATACAACTACAAAATTGTGTAATTTTTATTTAAACATTTTTATGGAGGAAAGGGCCCATCAAGGCAGAAATGTCTTGGGTCCCTGAAAGTCATCATGCAGCCCTGTTTTGCATTTGTCAGTCCCCCTTATATGCAGTTTTGTTTTTATTGGCTTCAATTATCCCTTGTGTTTGTCAGTTTTTTCACCACTGGGATCAAAATGCCTGACAAGATCAAGGTAGAGAAGTTTATTTTGGCTCATGGTTTCAGAGTTTCAGTCCAAGGTTGGTTGACTTCATTGCTCTGGGATCAAGATGAGGCAGAACAACATGGCAGAAGGGTGTGGTGTAGGAGCACAGCTCTGCTCATGGTGGTTAGAAAGCAGAGAGAAGGAGGGAGAGAGATGAAACGGCCACAGAAAAGATGAACCCTCCAGGACATGCTCCTCGTGACCCACCTCTGCCAGCCACACCCCACCTGCCTCCAGTTGCCACCCAGTCAGTCCATTTAAACTAGGGCAAACCGATTAGGTTACAGCTCTCACAATCTAATCATTTCATCTTTGAATATTCCTGCATCAACACAGGAGTTTTGGGGCGACACCTTATGTCCCTGGTCCAAAATCAAGTGGAAAATTCTAGTTTCAAACAATTCATAAATTTTAAATAAATTTTATCAGTGTATTTTTATATACTCATACACCATATTGTTCTATTTTTGGTTATTATTGATAATTTCTTACTGTGCTTCATTTATAAATTACGCTTCATCATAGGTATGCATGTGAAGGAAAGAACATGGTTTCTATAGGGTTTGGTACTACCTGTGGTCTCAGGCATCCACTGGGGATCTTAAAGTATCCCCTGAGGATAAAGGGGAGGGCTGCTTTACTGGGATATGCCACCATAAAGTTTTAACTGTGGACAATAGGAAACCAAAGAGATCATCCCTTGAATTCTCAAGTTACTATCCATTTACTTAAAGAATTCATGTGGGTGTGTGAACATTGTACCAGCAACGTTGTGCTTGAGGACAGCAGGCTTGGTTGTTCCATTAAGGAAGCAGGAGGGAAGAGAATCCCACGGTGGAAAAAAACCCTAAATTATTTCAAGCATTTTCTTTTAGTTGGAGGCTAGTTAACACTGGCCTGGTGTGCTAGGGCTAACCTACTGACACGTGTTCTATCACTTGTTCCGCATTGACAGCTCTGTGCAGTACTGACCCATTAATGCATGAAGGATCAGACCGGAGAAAGCCCATAGCCCGTAGCCCGTAGCCTTTCCAGTTTCCTACATGGTTACTGCCTACCTTGTGGAGGCAACGGTAGGGCAACCCAGGACTTCTGACCCCAAAGCATTTGCTTTTTGCTAATGGCCACTAAAACTGGAAGTAAATTTTATGTAAGTCCTTTTATCTAATCGAGCAAAGTGAGCGAGGACTTGGTGGGGGGGGGGCACCCAAAGCTCAGTGGGAGCAGATGCGAGTCCTTGGGGGCGGCTTTCCTCCTAGAAGCGCTAACGTGGTGCGGCTCTTCGGTTCCCCACCAGCTTTCCCTCCAGACCTGCGACATTCTCAAGTCAGAGGCCGGCTTTCTGGGGCAGCTGAGGAAGTCTGTGCCCCTTTCAAGGGCGTCTGGCTTCCCGATCCGGACAGAACAGCCCTTCCTTGTTTTCCAGCAGCTTGGCTCCTGCACACCCCGCGCCCCACGCCTGCCTCTCCAACTTTTTTCTTGCAGCCCTAGTTCGAGTGATCCAGGGCCCTTGCAGGGTCTTGTTTCCGAAATAACAATGCACACACACACACACAAACGTGTGATGAGGTGGCTCCCCAGCAGCCCCTGCGTTGTCTGCCTCGAGGGAAGTGGGCCCAAGTGCAGATAATCGAGAGCACCGCGGAGTGCCTAGGAGCTGGGAGATGCAAATCCTCGGCCTCCGCCGGAAGCTGAGAGTGAGACCCAGGAACCTTCGTTTGGCCCTTTCTTTGGTGTTCCTCTGGCACGCTGAAGTTTAGGGGACCACAGCCTCTCGCGGAGGGGCGAGGCCATAGCAAGCCCCTCCAACCCTCCGCCTGGGCGGCGTGCGACTGCGAATCCGTGGTCACTACATAGTGTGAAGGTGCCGTGAGGGGTTGGGAGTTTAACTGGGGCTCGTGGCTTTCTCAATGTCGCCGTCTTTCCCACGTAAAGGGATGAGTAACCCTTCTTAAGCTCATAATCCGACCTATTTCAGCAGCTTCAATTTCTTTAGGACGGAAGATGTGACGAAAGCGCCGTGGCTACCGGGCGCGCCCGGACCGCCGGCGAGCATGCGCACTAGAGGCCGCGCGCCGCCTTCCTCAGGCCCCGCCCCCGGGGCTCGGCCCCTCCCGACACCGCCTTTCGACCCCGCCCCGCGCAGGCGCAGCCGCATTTTTCCCTTGGCGCTCTGGGGCGCGGGCGATTTGTAGGTTATGGCGGGCTCTTGGTCACCGGATTGTCGCCCAGGGTGCACCTTCCCTTGCTGCGCGTGTGACCGCAAGGACAAGTGGAACGACTCCTCGCTGTTGGGCAGGCGGATCTCCGAAGGCTCGAGCCGCCACCAGCTGCTGCAGCAGTGGGCGAGCATGTGGAGCTCCGCGAGCGCGGACGCGACCGAGGCCGGCGCGGAGAAGGCGCGGCCGGGGGAGGCGGCGGCGGCGGCGGCGGCGGCGGCGGCGGAGAACCCGCTGGTGTTCCTGTGCTCCGGCTGCCGGCGGCCGCTGGGCGACTCGCTGAGCTGGGTCAGCGGCCAGGAGGACACCAACTGCATCCTGCTGCGCTGTCAGTTCGGGCCGGGCCGGGGGTCTTGGGGCCTGCATCCCAGGTGTGCCACACCTGGGCGGACCCAAGGGAGGGGAGGGGTTCGGTGGGGCGGCGCCGGGGCTTCAAAGGCAGAAAAGCCTGAGTGAGCTCCCAGGAAAGGGAAGGAGGCTCAGCCCAGCAGTTGGCTTCGCGGTTGACGGTCTTCTTTGGGGTCTCCAACCCAGAAGAGCAGCGGTTGAATGAGCATTATTCAGAATGGTCCCCGAGGGACCAAGCATTTGAGGTGTAGCCTGACCAGTACCTGTTGCTCCCCACGGGATTGCGGGCCGTTATTTCTCACTTAAACTTCCAGATACACGTATGCATTTGGTCGGATGTTAGTTTTCGAAAACACACTTGAGATTTAAGACTAAATGGCCAGAGTTCTTTTTTTTTTGTTTTGTTTTTTTGCTGCATACGTGTATTCCGAATATTTTTCTATGTTATTGAACATGGATGTGCTTCACTTTGAGCAGCTGCTTGGTGTACCCTGACTGAGGGGCTGTGTGGCTTGGTGGTGAAGGCTCTAGATTGTGCTTGAGTTCTGGCCTGCCTTTGATTAGCTGTGTGCCCTTGAGCAGGCTAGTTAACTTATCAGTGCCTCAATTTCCTTTCCTTTTCTTTACCACTGGGGTAATTCTCACATGAGGTATTGGTGAGAAGTGAGTGAGTTAAGGCGTGCCTTATGCTTTGAATAAGTCTCAAGTGCTATTTCAGTGATTTCTGTAATGAGGGTGCTGTCAATCCATCCAATCTGTCTACTTATTGATAGAGGTCTAGGTTGTTTTCAGTATTATACCACTAGAACAGCATATATTCAGGTTGAGATTTTTGATAGACTAGGACCTCTTACTTTTGGTATGTGGGTTTATCTTGTATATGGCCTTTAAAGAAATAATATGTGAAATCTATTTTATTTGCCCTTTGTTTTTATAGCTTTTCTACCTTTTGCCATATGGGCTCTTTGTTTTGTTTTATATATAAGGTGCTATTTATTTTCATAGTTTAGTTTTTTATATTAGTAGTTTTTAAATTTTAAAAACTATATACAAATATCTTGGTTTATTAGCTTTAGATTATTTGATTTATGCCCACCTCCCCACCCCAGTGAAAGACCAAAAAAAAAAACAGAACAACAACAAAGAAAACACTTGGATCAACTCTATTGCTTTTATTATTATAAAACTTCTCATTAGCCTCCCCTCCCTGAGTTTGGTTAATCATCATCAGTTGTCTCCCCCATCTTCCAGAAACACTTTGGGGTTCCTGAAGATGCCTTTCTGTTGTCTTTATGCACAAATGCCAACTTGGCTACATGCCCAGTTCTTGGATTCTATTATTTGCTTTTCCAGGGATAAAGCAAAGGCCCTAAGGCTAGTGTGGCCAATATTGAATAAAGACAAGATTTAGGAAGGAAGGAAGGGTCAGAAAACTCAGGGACTTTCAGGCTATTCTAAAGAGTAGGGATCTATTCTAGGAGGAGAGGAGTTTGGGTAGGAAGTGCTATGAGCCTTTTGGGGGTGGGGAAGCATTGAAGGAGGAACAAGCAAGCGTGGAAATGGAGGTCTGTACTACTAGTGCAGTAGGTGGTGCTGGTGGTTTGGGGGTTGGAGCAAGATTTGTGAGGCAGAGCTGGCATGACATAGCAGTGCAGTGGATGGACACAGGGAGCAAGATAGGAGGTGAAGAACGGAGGACCAGGGCTGGGTGTAATCAGTGGGTAGAGTGTAATTCCCAGACTGCAGCATCTAAGGATGACACAGCTTCTGAGTTGATCCGTTGGGCAGGTGGAAGTGAGATTTACCGAGTTAAGGTAGACTCTAGAGAAGGTCAAATTAAAAATCTCTTTTGTCCATTTATGTTTGATGTCTTTTCTCCGCTTCTATGGGAATGTTTTCTGCTGCTTCTGTGGTCTATCTGAGCCCTGTCCAAGTCATGGTCCAAGTAAAAGATACTTGGTTGGGATACTAAGGACCCTCTCGGTTATTTTTAGAAAAACGAGCTCTGTATTTGCAGCCTGGAGGTGTGTGTGTTGGCTTTTATCATCTTCCTTGGTTTTGCTCCCAATTTCACTCTGTCTGGCAGATGTTCTTTGTAGTCTGTGATTTTAGGTTCTCATTGTTCCAAGTTCCACTATTGATTGAAATCCCTCCCCTTGATTTTATTTAGTTTGTTAATGTTAGTGGTTTCCAGAGAATGGAATAAAATAACCCTTATCCCTTCATATTTTCCAGAAGACCCCTGTACATTGAGTGTTGAACCATCCTTGTGTGTATGTGACTTTGGGCTCTTATTTTTTCCGGAAGTCCTCTAAAGTCTGTGTATGTAGTACAACAAACCCCATTAATGAAACATTTTTACTTTCTGTCTCTCCAGGTGTTTCCTGTAATGTTTCTGTGGATAAGGAGCAAAAGCTTTCCAAATGTAAAGATGAAAATGGTTGGTGAGTAAGGTTGTGTGTTTGTAAATATTACTTCAGAGAAAATGCTTATTTTTATTTGAAACTCTTCCATCATTACCAATATGCTTACTTGGGATATTCTGGCACTGCCTCTTTGGGCTTGGTGCTGAAGAAAATTGAAAATAAGCATAGAATAAAAATCTCTCTATAATAAAATCTCAAAGTCAAGACCAGTGCTACCTACATGTCAGGAAACACATAGAAAATGTACCTGTGTACACACACACACACACACACACACACACAGCCTATTGGGGTAAACAGACAAGGCTACCCATGGCCAGAAGTAACCAATGCTGGGGCTGCAGCAATCCCAGGCCCTGTGTGGCTACTGCAAGGGTTGAGGGGACAGATACCTTGTTACACCTGTCACCCCTCAGCTGCAAGTGGCTAAATGGAAAGCTCTGTCTCATATAATTGTTACCCAAAATGAGAACTGTATCTTACTGAGGTTTACAAAATAATTTTAGGTGGTAATACACAAAGAAGCATACATTGATAATTATATATTTTTAAAATTTTTTAAAATTTGTTTTTGATAATTATATTTTAATGTGCAAACACATTTTTAAAATATTGACTTCATTTTTAGTAATGCTAGAGTGCCCTATTCAAGTAATGTATTTTAATTTTAAAAAATTTACTCTATTTAAGGAAACTTAAGTTGATAATTGTATAGGTAATATGTAGATGAGTCAGAAATCATGCTGTTGGCAAGCAGGTGATTAAGACTTTGAAAACCCAACTTAGATCATTTTTCATTTTGTGGATGAAGAAAACAGGCAGGGAGGTTGGAACTTCATTAAGCCTGGGGCTGGTTAGCAATAAGAGCTTGGATGATGCTTGGGTCTCTGAAGTGTTCTCTCCTCTCTACTTCGCAAATTTGGTAACTTTGATGTCACCTTCTCTGTTTTTGCCACATCTATGTACTAGCTGCACAATTATATTCTTAGTGTGGTTTTATTAAATCGACTCAAAACTTTGAATTTAAATTTATTTTTAAAGGGATTTTTATATTACTTATATAAATATATCATTGATCATAACTTGAAAGTAAATCTGAAGGTAATGACAATGATATGAATATTTTTTAGATCTGGCCAAAATATTATTGGTAACTGATTCCTGAGGTCTGTTCTCTTACTGTTAAAAAGATGGGCAAGTATAAGATAAGTGTTAAAAACAATCTAATATCAAACAGACTTTCTTCTCTTTGATAATCAGGATTGGTAGATCATTGAAAAGGAATTGATTTTCTCACTCTGTGATCCAGAGTTATTTAATGTTGTTTACTTGTGTCACCTAAATCCATTGTTCCTACTGCCTTAAGTTGCCTTGACTTTCACTGAGGCCATGTGTTCCACACTTTGGAAATACCGTGTGGCTTCAGGATGCTTGTGCATTTTTTGATAGAGCCATGCTACCTATGTGAACCAATGTGCTGATGGTAAACAAAAGCTCTTGTTGGCTCTAGAAGGGTGTTGTGAAGGAAACAATGCTGTTTCCTCTGTTCCTTCTGAGTCTGCCCCTTGTTAAGGATCTTTCAACCAAACTTGTCTAAAATTACCTCATGATTTCTACAGTGCTTTCTCAGTATTGTTGTTCAACAATAAGGGTGAATTCTGACCAAAACTTACCAGTCATGCAAGCAGGCAGACGCTGCAGTGATAGTGGCTCTCAACCCTTCATTGTTCCCCAGGATTGTTCTACAGGTGTGGATTAGTCTGTTTTTGTTTTTTAACTATAATGAAATACCTGAGGCAGACTACTTTATAAAGAAAAGAGGTTTATTTTGACTCTGGAGATACAAGATCTAGGGGCTACATTTGGTGATGGTTTTCTTATTGGCAGAGTCCACAGGTGGTACAGAGCACCATATGGCAGCAGACAGGGAGCTTGCATGTGTATGTGTCTCTTTGTTTGCACCCCTTATTATAAAGCCACCAGGATTTGGTCACGGGGGCTACCCCCTAGTGATCTAATCTAATCCTAATCACCTCCCAAAGGCCCCACTTCTGAACACCATAGAAAGTCTCCATTTCCATCCTCTTAATAACTCATAAAGAGGATTAAATTTGAGCGCATGCTTGGACACATCACATTCGCACCATACTGAAATGTGATTGGGTTTGTGCATACTCTTTGGTGGTACCTAGACTGGTTTTGGTGATTCAAGTTAAAACAGTCCTTTCTGTTTGATCAGTGTGTTTTAAGGTCAAGCCCCAGATTTCTCCAAAGTGTCTTTCTTGGATGATGACACTTGTATTAGATGTTTGTTCCCAGTCTTGATAATTGTGTGTGGCAGCCTCCTAATCTGAGGTTGGTATGTAGCATGAGATTTGCCTGTTCACTATAGGTAGTTCCCTATGTGGAGTTTAATAAGATGCTTTTATATTTCTTATGTAAAACCTCTTATGTAATACCTCAGTGGTATATTATCTAGCTAATCATATCACCAGTGAGAACTCATAATTTATCAGGTGTTGATCCGTTTTGATCGTTTCCCATATATTGCTGCAGGAATTAAAAACACCAGTGTCTGTAGGTAAACACGCGTGCCCTCTCTAATACGCTGTCTGGATCTTAGGGAGCTCCCTTTTGCTTGATAGCGGGCAGAGGTATTTAGGGATGACGACCGGCTCACGTACTGAGAAGGACTTAAAATGCTTATGAAGTAATAATCTTTTATGGTATGTATTTCACTGCTGTGATCAATACTAGATCTGAATCGCTACTTAGCAATTTGCTATGTGTTGGGACTATAATTTTAGTATAGGTGTTTATAGAATCGTACATTTGAAGTGACCGGTGTGGCAGGCTTTGGGGAGACAGTGGATTGTAAGCTATATTTAAAGAAGACAGGTATTGGCACAGAGGGGGAGCACGTTCACATGTGTGGAAACAACTGAGAAGTGTCTGGATTGAACAGTTACGTGGAGAAGTAATGATGGATCATTAAGCAAAATACTTGTGAACCACCTATGTAGGATATCTGTAGTTGATAGAAAAATACTATGTGAAAGTGTAATTTTTTAAGAAAGGCACTTCTAACAAATTTGTAATGAACACATATCAAATAGTCATTTAACCAATTAACGAAGGAACTAGAACATAGCAAAGCTGGAGGGAGGGTACTGCTCCGTAGGTCAAATCTACTTAATGTCCTACAGTACAAGGTCACTTTGAAATGATCTTTTCTACTAGCAGAAATCATTTGCATCTCTTCCAGACTTAAATTATTTGCAGTTTATCAGTCTTCTTTCTGTGATTCATCATTAACTCTAGAGAGCCTTTTTTAAGTAAGCAAACAGGGTTGCTTACTACTTCTAGAGCAGAGTTGACCAATTGTGGCCCCTGAGCTGGGCCCCTTTGTGAATACACTTTAGTTGGAACTTGGATCATTCAGCTATGTGTTACCTCTGGCGCTTCCATGGTACAGTGGCAAAGTTGATAGTTACCACAGACGCCAGATGGTCTGAAAGCCTTAACTATATATTCTCTGGTTTCTTCCAGAAAAGAATTGCCTTCTATCCTTGCCCTAGAGCAGTAATGACCCTTGGTGGGCTTCTTGGTTTAAAATGACATTAAAAGGGCATGTAGAATCTTTTTTAGTCTTAACTTCCAAAGTTCAGTTAAATTTTCTTAATACCGCAGAGGAGTTGATGTTCTAGAAAGTATCAGTATCCTCTCTTCTGGTCACTTTGTATACATCCTTGTCATTAGATGCCCAAGGCAGTGTGCCTGGAGATGAATACAATGTAGTATGTATTGTAAGCACATTACTATCATTTTTTGCTTCCATATATATGAATCAGTGTGGTCAGAATAACACAGTGCAAGTATTTAAGCATTTATGAATTTTAACAGTGGGGTTTTGTCATTAATGAATTGCTTCTTTGTTAAAGTGATGGCATTTCTTTATGGCAGCATTCTTGAGACTTTGTACTGTACGGGCTGCTCCCTCAAGCTTGGCTACGTATACAGGTGCACTCCCAAGAATCTAGATTACAAGAGGGACTTGTTTTGCCTCAGTGTTGAAGCCATCGAAAGGTAAGTTTCTGACTGATTTCTCAGTTAAGTTTGCAGAGAAGATGGTATGAAAACATCAGAACTAAATCAACATTGTTAAAATTTATTTAATTTCTGACAATAAAATCTGGTAATTTCTGACAATAAAATCACTGACTTTGTTTTGCTTTGACCTGATTGCTTTGGCACTGGAAAAGTCAAGCATTTAATTATTATTACTTATTTAACTATTACTTAAAAAAATTAAACGTAGCTTTGTAAGATTTTTTTTAAACAATTGGGTGGATCAATGTATATTTTCCATTCCCCTCCCTCCTTCAGTTTTTAACTTCCTAGACTATTATGAAAAAATAGGGATTTCAAAATTGGTTAAGAAAGAAGTCTTTGTTGTCCTGAAAAGGTAGAGGTACAAAGTCCACCTATTTCCAATAATAAAGAATTGTCTACTTTTCTTTTAGATATACAAAGAAATGTCTTCACTCTGAGATTTCTTTAAAGTAATCGTTAGGAAGCAACATGAGTTTGGGTCTAGTGGCAGAATCAGGGAGTTTCAGGTATCTAAATGATCTTCCAATTCATTGTCCTTTTTTAATGGGAAGCAAAAATTAATCTTTTGACACCAGTACATTTTCACTAATCCTGGTAAAGATGTCACCCTTGAGACTTTAAGAATGCCTAAAAATCTTTGTGTATGTTAGGAAAGAAAAACAATTTAAGAAGAAAGAAAAGTGCCTGTACTTTCATTATTTGAGGTATTTTATCACTTCTGTTGAATTTCTTAGATTTATCTCTTTAAAAAATTTAGAACAGTGTTTATGATTTTCTAATCCAGTTACTCCTTGTTAAATCACTGCAGTTTTGACACTTTTTTTTATTTGAAGTTAGACAGTTTTAGATCACAATTTTATAATCCACAAATTTTCATGGCCTTACACAAAAGGATAATATAACAAGTTCTGTTTCTTGCTACAAAGCCTGCTGGAGTGTCTGGCGAGATGTCTGTTTTGGTTTTAATATGTGAATAGAAGGCGTGGGCCCAGACAAATGCTACCTTAATATCCATGAGAATTTTACCAGTCTGGGAAAGTACAAGTATAAAAGACATGAAATTTGAATCCAGCAGAGTTGGTACAGAACTTTAAAAAATGATATTATCTGTGTAAAAGAAGACGTGTAGGAGGTTTTATCCCAGAAGATCATAATATTGAAGCTGTTTTTCCTGAACAGTTGGATTTAGGATCCAAGTTACCTTTTGGGGGCAGGATTTTAACACCAAGGAATCTGGTTTTTTTTGAGAAGTAGATGCCTTCTGTAATGTTTATTTATGGTTTTGTAAGTCACTTAAATGCCATTTAATTTTTCCATCTCACCTTCCCTTCTTTATTTGTTTTTGTAAATGGCATGTTAATTGCCTTCTGCAGTTTTGCCCATGTGCTGTTTTTTCAGGAATATAATCTATAGGCTTTCCAAGGGAAGGCTTCTTATTTGACAAAAGAAGTGACATATCAAAATTGTTACATGTAATAAAAGACTGCTATTAAAGAAATCTGAAAGAATCCAATTTTCTTCCATGTTTAGATTTATCTGGTTGCCAACACAGCCTGTTTCCCGCTGTTACCAGGTCACTCTTCCTGCTGTAGATACTTTTCCAAGCCATAGCATCTCATAACCCTAGAGAGTTGAGCAACACATGATTTGGAGGATAACTGTTGAAATTGCCCAAATTTTGGTAATCATGAGTTGATCCCACAAATTATTATTTATTAAAAGTCAACTTTGAAAACATGTTTCCAAAAGTTACAAAAAGCAAGAAAGCAGTGGCTTCTTCAGAACCACTGTCCTCTTCAGGGTCTTTAAACTTGTCCTTAGAATTTCGAACTCTAATATTTTTGCCACCCCGTTTAATAAAGAGCAGGTTTATTCCAACAATGAAATGCTTATGGGAATTTAATCTGGACAGGCTGCTCCAGAGAAAGACATGATTTTATGTAGTACAGCTCCCTAGGTAAGTTGCTCTTACCAAAAGTAGTTGTTTTATTTGTGTACTTGGTATATAATGTAATGTACTTAGAGTTTTAGTATTAACTGATATAAATTTAGTATTTGTTCCTTTTACAGATTTTAACTTTGTACTGTTATACTTCAGTTATACTTTAGGGTCCTCTGAAAAACAAATTATGCCTGAAGATAAAGAGCTTTTTAGTCTTGAAAGCCGAGTTGAAATAGAAAAGTCTCTAAAACAGGTAATTTTATTCTGAATGTTTTATATCCGTACAAACAATTTCCTGTCAGTGAGCAAGTTCTCTACATAGTCTCAGAATGCTGTCTGTTTTGATCTTAGCACTTTCATGGTAAGAGAGGGCTTATTTCACTTGTTGGCAAAGTTGAATTTTGGGGGAACTGATCTGTAAATTAAGCTAAGGCTTTATCAACTAGTGAGGACATTTTATACCAAAATCAAATCAGTATATATTCTAAAACAGTTAAACTAGAAATATAGCTTTGAATCAAATCAGTGTTTTATTTGAGTCAGTTTCCTTGGTATAAACACTTATTTGAATGTTAATGTCTTCCTGGGTCAGACAGGCAAGGTGGTGGCTAGTGAATAGCTGTAGATTACAGGCTGAGTTGCTGTTCTTAGAATTATCTTTTATTTAAATAAAGTCATAACCCTAGTTTTTGTTAAATACTGAATAGCTATTTTATATAATAAATAATGTAATCAAATTGCATTAACAATGTATATTTTAATGCATTTAACTATGTATAATTTTAACCATATTCATGCATGTGTTTATTATATTTTTTCAACTCTGTAGATGGAAGATGTCTTGAAAGCATTGCAAACGAAGCTGTGGGAGGTTGAATCAAAATTGTCCTTTAGGAGTTGCAGTAGCTGAACTTCATTCCGTGTCTCTCCTTTCCCATCCCTTATTTCTTAAATGAGAGGAATTGTAGAATTATTTCTGCAGCTATATTTTTATGGTAAAGAGGTGATTGTTTCCCATATTCGAAATTTTAAGCTATTTTATGATACTTGCTGGAATTGGAATTTAGGAGTTTGTATTTTGATATGAAACTGGGATGATTTTTCTGAATTTTCTGAGTCAGATACATTATTCTTGATTTTTTATTTTTTAAAGAATGATCTCACTTTTAATACTTTGGACAATATTAAATAGTGAATGGTAAAATCTTCAGAGTTTTTTCTACCTGCTGTGTGGTTGAATCTTTAAAAATTAATGTTACAGCTCTCTGGAGAACCTGTCTATTGAATTATTTGTCAGAACCATTTGGAAACTTGTAGAAGAACAGAGTATCACCTATGTATATTAGGATTCCTCTTTATGCTATTTATTTACTACTGTATGCTAAAAAAGCTTACCAGAGCAGTAAGCATCTCGGGGGGTAGGATTCTGAGGGATTTGGGGTTTTTCAGTTTTCTGTAATGTGAGACATTTGTTAATAGTAAGCATGTATTGTATTTATGATCAGGAAGAGAATAAAGATTAAAACAGAGTGCTCTAAGGTTGATTTTTACAAACTGAATTGTGCTGTTTGAGGTCAGAAATCCTGGTGCCGTGGAATCCAGATATTCGCTGAGCATGGCACTGTGGCAGGCCTCTTGGAATGTAAAGGTTGCCCCATATTTCCCTAGGTCTCTTTCTACTTCTGGATACAAATAAAGTTGCACAATAATATAAATGAGCAGTTCTCTTAACTTCTCTTTAGAAGTTCTCCAGTATTCCTGAGAATAACAGAATTATCGTGCCAATGTCCCAAGTCAAATTGGCTTCATCATTCAAAGTCCTAATACAACTGCTTTATTAGCCCTGTGGCCCGGGGCCACTCATTTTGGGCCTCTTTTCCTCATCTGTAAATAACAATCTACCTTTCTTGCATCAAGGGTGATCAAATTGATGACCCATGTGATAGTACTTTGAAAACAGTGAGGCATCACAAAAACAAATGATAACATTTGGCCTTCAGGAAACTTGATCTGATTTAACATTGAAGAAATGTAAAAAATAGGAAAATAGCACAAAGAAGAAAATAAAAACCACAAGTCTGACAAAGATAATTATGATTCACACTTTTGAGTGTGGCCCTGGTCATTTTAATATGTGAACTTGGGATCATATTGGACATAACTGTTTTTGCTTAAAATATTTCTTTATCTATTTCTATATTGTCAAATACAGGTTGAATGGCCCTAATACAAAAATCCAAAGTCTGAAATGCTTGAGAATTCAAAAATATCTTAAATCTGAAACACTTCTAAGTCCTAAACACTTTGGATAAGGAACACTCAACCTGTAATCCCTTACACCTGAGTCTTGACCACCCATGATGAGATACCATATTTAAAAACTTGTTTACATGTGGTCATGTGGGGCGTCAGTTTCTTCTTGACTACCACAAACACCTGAGATAACCAGCTCACAAAATGAAAAGGTTTATTTTGACTTACAGTCGTAGTGGTCCATTGGCTTGTTATTTATGGGCCTTAACAGTCGTGGTGGGATGGTGTGGCAGAGCAAGCCACTCACCTCATGGCCAGGAGACAAGGCAGAGACAAGCCGCACAGTCCCCTTCAAGGGCACACCCCACTGACCTGAACTCCCATTGGCCCCACCTCTTAAAAGTTCCCATCACCTCCCAATAGGGCCATTCTGGGAACCAACCCTTCAACATGGGCCTTTCAGGGACATTTCAGATCCAAAGTATTGCATCTGGTATGACATTCACATTTTTAGTGGTTAGGTTAGCAGCTGAGTTTAATCATCAAGTACGTTGGCACATGTAATGCTCCCATGATACCCAGGAGCAAGCTTTTGAGAGCCAGTTGTTTAGTGTTAGGAGTAGCATGAACTGGCCGTTCAACCACTGGTAGTTTGAAACTGGTACAGCGAGGGTACTGACACCAGAGAAATCGGCAACATTAAAAACAAAAATCAAGACTTCCCCCAGATCTCTGGGGCTGTTTTCCCACACTGTCCTTTATATTTTCAGGTTCCTTCCATACTTATATAAAGACTTATCTTTAAACACCCCAAGGACCAGTTCCTAACATCTAATGCTGTATGTCTAAATGAGTTCTGTTTCTTAACACTTGAGGGATTACAGTCACGATCTTCACCTCTCCTGGAGGAAAAGCAAAGGAGTCGAAAGCAAATGGCTTAGAATTTTATATAAATAATCGGCATTATGTCCATCTTTAGTGTTCTCCCTGAATAAGGAACTGGGCAGTGGCTTGCCTGTAAATAAGCAGAGAAAATGCAAAAGCAATTGCTTGCTGGGGCTCTCCTGTCTTCCTCCTGTTCCCCTGGCTTCTGCCCCTGTCCTGTTTCTGCCTTTCCAGTTTCTCTTGAATACTTCAGATTTTATTTATCATCCCTGTGTCTATGATTCCCACAGCCCTATCCTGTTTCTGGATCCTAGATCTCAATTTCCAGTGATCTGCAGACACCCCTGCCCACCAAATGCACTCCATGCACATGGAGCCTGCTTGCTCTTCTCAGAGTGCATCCTTTCCTCTCAGTAGCCTGTCCCCTTCCTGCTTTTTCTGAAACTCTATGAGTGTCCCTGCCCTAGACCTGAAACCCTAGAGTGACATCCACTTCACCATTCCTTGCCTCTACCTCCAGTCAATTGTCAGGGATGCTGTCTTCTCTCCTGAAGTTTCTCGTTCCCTTCTCTCCCTGTCCATTTTCCCTTTAGGCTCATTATCTCCTGCCTAAATCATTACTTAACTAATCTCCTACCCCCAAACCCAGTGAACACCCTGTCTTCCCACATTCTGCCTTGCTCCACTGCTCACAAAATGCTCTTCTCAGTGTGGATCGCCAAGCCCCCCATCTGGCCCCAGGTGGTTCCGTGGCTCCCCAGTCCTGCTGGCTCTCTGATCTTTTGCCCATCTGACACACCCTGTGTCTCACCCCTGCCCCTTTTCTGTGTGGTTCTTGCTCATCCTTCAAGGCCCTGTTTGGGTGCCGCTCTCCAGGAAGTCCTTGTGCGTTCCCCTGCCAGAGTGAGCCCCTCCCACTTCACCACTCCCACTTCACTTCAGGATGTCCTTCTTGCCTTATGACTGTGGTTTGGTATTCTATTTTTGTGGGAACTGTTTCTTCAAGATGAGGGTAATTTTTTTTTTTTTTTTTTTTTGTACCCAGAGACCCAGTGTGTGGTCTTTCGTATGCTGGGTGGAGGTAATTAATAGTTTTTAAATTAAGAGACTAAATTTTGATCCCGTTTATCCCCCTGCTAGATCGGCCATGATGATGAACAGAACAACCTGAAAAAACTCGAAGCTGAGAAAAATGTTTACATCAAAATGCTCCAGTATTGACATATAAGAATAATAAATAAGAAAAACCCCACAGCTAAATTCAGTGGTTGTGTGGGGTTAGCATGAAATAACCTCATAAACATGAATTCAAGGGAAGATTACCACATTAAACCCATTTGCATGTGTAATTGCCCACCTGTGATCATTTGACTGTCTTCTGTCTATTCGGTCTTTCTACTCCCACACCAAGATAAAAATACTATGTATTAAAAGTTTTTTTTCTAACTAAATACAATGAATTCTTGGAATTGAGGTGCAAATTGGACTCCCATTTGCAGCAAGATGCTGACAATGGGTCTCTGCGTGTGCTGAGTGGGCGAGAAGCCCAGCAGATAAATACACAGACCCCCTGGACCCCTTGCAAAACGCAGATCACAAGAGATTTGGAAGTAGGTTGTCCTAGAAGTGTACCACCTTCAGGGACCAAGAACACCAAGGAAAGAAAAGCATGGCTTGTATTAATGTGGAACTCATGAGCGCAGTCAGATACCAACCCGAAACAGCTGCTTCTCTAATAGGGAGGTTGTGGGTGGCCAGGAAGGTGTTGGAGGTGGCCTGCAGACCCTCGGGCCTCATCCAGGCTGCTGGACTGGCACTTGGGAGTTCAGACTCCAGGTGTCCCCATCGCATTCAAGAGTGGGGTGCAGGGCAGTTCTGCCCAAATTTCATGAGTAAGATGGTCCTTCCTCAGGCTCATCCTCCCTAGCACCACTGTTAACTTGCCCAAGTACCATAGTCACTTTTTTAGCACCGTATCTGACAACTAGTACCCTAGGTTTGTGCTACTCAGACCAAGACAGATTTGTTTTTCCTGACTCAGACCACAAGGGGCCGCATTTCACCACATAAATATTCATCCTGTCCAGCCTGTCCAGAGCCACACCGAGGGCTGCAAGGGCCCCTTCCAGGGAGTAGGTGCCTCATCACAGTCCGGAGCTTATCCATCCACTCTTGTAACCACGCTCCTTAATTATATTAATAGCCAGCCCCCCACAAATTGCCAAGAGTTTAGGTTATTCGTTATTCATTCCTAAGATCGTTTACACCTACACTCCTGCAGCATTTTCCCCAAGAGACTCAGATTTTACACGGGAAGTTAATTACGGTTTCTCTTTCAGTCTCTTCTTGTGTTTCCATCACTCGGGTTCATTACCGAACCCGTCCTCGCAGCCCCATGCTTTCTGAATCCTTAATGCCGTGTTTGCCGGTTTGGTTTGAAATTGCCAACTGTGAAGTGTCAGACTTCGGAATACATGCACTTCTGATCGCCTTGCTGATGTGCCTGACTCGAGAGGCTTCCCAGGAATCTTCCCTGTCTTGTTCCAATGCCATCAATTCCTCTAGAAAGATCAAGGGGCAGCTTTATCTCCTTATGGAACAAGGCATCCAAAGTATGCAGTTTAGAACATTTTATAAAACTTAGCAAATTAAAAAAATTACTGTTGGCCCTCCCTATCCGTGGGTCCCACATTAACAGATTTATCCAATCAGGAATCAAATATATTTAAAAAATTGCCTCTGAATGAACATCTTTTTTTCTTTGCCATCATTCTCTGTATAAGAACTTTGCGTAGCATTTACCTTATATTAGGTAAGATAAGTAATCCAAAGATGAGGTAATGTGTATAAATTATATGCAAACAATGTCATTTTATTCAGAGTACTTGAACAAATTTTTATATCCCTGTTGGTACTGAAGCCAATCCCCTGTGGATACGGGGGAATGACTGTACATTTTGTCAGACTTTGATTTGCTGAATTAGACTTCTTATACTCCTGTATTAGATTATACTCGTGCATTAAATTATTTTATCCACTAGAATGTGGCACAGGCTGAGGGGTGGTTCTGTGAAGTCCTACCAGACTGGGAAGTCGGGAACTTGGCTGGGGCCTGCTGTGCCCCTCACTACTAGAGAATTTTGAGTCTTTGGGTTCCCATTTCCCAGTCTCAGTCCCCTCATCTGTATATTAAGGAGGTCAGACAAGAACCACCTGTAACTTTCCTTTGCAAATCAATCTGTGGAGGAAATCTGAAGTATTTTGTTCATTTTAATTAAGTAAATGTTGGGTGTCTCTAATCTGAAAACCCCAAATCTGAAATGCTCCAAAATCTGAAACTGCGAGTAATGACGTGACATCACAAATGGAATATTCCACACCCAACTTCATGTGAGGGGCCACAGTCAAGATGCCGGTCACTCAACATATTGCATAAAATCACCACCAGGCTGGGTGTCTGACCCGTATATGGGACATCAATGACTTTCACGTATAGACTTGGGTCCCATCTTTAAGACATCTCATTATGCATATGCAAACATCTCCAAACCTGAAAACATCTGAAATCTGAAACACTCCTAGTCCTAAGCACACTCGACCCATGCTGGTTCGAAATGGAGCTGATTCCACAGAGCATGTGTGACCTGATGGACAGTGGCAGCATCTTGCTCTTGAGAGCATGGAGACCACAAAAGAGGTTTAGAATAGAAGTACCACCCACACTTGCCGCTGCCGCCTGATTAACAGTCGTAGGTGGCTGGCAGGTGGCATGTCTTGAAGACAGTACTTGCATTGGCTCATGGAATTCTGAATAGAATGAAAACGTGGGCACGTGAGCACTTTATTTAACAGCATCTCTGGTCACAGCATCTTAATTCACAAGCATCTTAATTGTCAACGTGCACGGGTAATTTCTTTTGTCACGGCTCGCCTTGCTCTCAGTGAGAAAGCTGGCCTGCTGTACTCATTTCACTTGCTCGAGTTCTGTTCTCTCTCCCCTCACTGTATCCCCTGAGCAAAGCCACCACCAAACCAACTTGAATTAGTCAGCGTTGGATGTCAGCCATGGAGCAGGACCAGCAGAAGTCCCGTGATGCCAGCCTGCTGGGCAGGGTTTCCAAGGCAACGGCTGCCGTCTTTCTCTCTGAAGGAAAACCTAGGAGAATCCAGTCCTGATGTGTCTCTTAAGAGAGCCAGTGTGGGGGAAACCATCTGTGAATGAGGAGACTTTGCTTCTAGCCTGGTTTTGTTTTGTTCTTGGTTAAGGATAACTCTCATTCACATCTATTTTGTCTTTTGCTCTGAAATGAGCATTTGGATTAAGCTATTTGTGATAGACAGTTAAAAGCATATTCAAAATATACACAGACCACCAGTCTGAAAAGCCCTGGATGATTGTTCTGATTAAGAAATAACAGAGTCAGTTTGGGCGTCACGGTGCATGCCTGATATCTCAGCTACTCCAGAGGATGGCAGGTTGGAGGCCAGCCTGGGTCACTTAGTGAGACTCTGTCTCAAAATAAAAAGCTGAGGATATAACGCAGAGAGAGAATGCTCCTGGGTTCAATCCCCAGTAGAAAAAGGAACGAAAAAAAAGTTACAAAGTCAGGTTTCTCACAGAAACATTAAAAATTTGTCACTCAATATGAGAAAGATTAACATGAGCCAAGATGCAGGCAGAGGAGTCCCCAACCAGAACAGCTCCCATCTTTAATGCGCTCATCATCGTTAGCAGGACTATAAAGTTTATTGTCCAAATCAGGGCATGAGTGGAAGAGGGAGCTCTTAATAATGAAGCCAGGATGTCAGACGTGAACTGTCCTGCGCCATCCAGCCGAAAGAAGTCTCTCCAGCAAACCTTCCTCAGCAATCAGTTTGAAAACCCCTGGACACTCAGGGCCAGGAAGAGTCCGACTTGCCCACGCAGGCGGATTAGCAACAGAGGGCTGCAGAGGCATGCCGGCCGGGCCCAGGGAGTCCAACAGACATGAGCAAGAAGGACTTTGCCACGTTGCCTCTGAGGGACAGCCATCTGAGGTGGCCCGGTCAGGGGTTTTGTGACCTCCTCATCTAAAGAATATGATCCTTGGGTAAAGAATACAGTAATTTTGCTAGCACTGCTACAAAAGCAATCCTGATACGATAAATATGAAAAAACATCCGTTGTTTATGATTCACTTTGTATTTCCTTAAAAAATTCATTGAAATTAAACACCAGTAAGCTTGTGAGAAATGTTTATTGTTGTCCTCTAGATAGTAAACTGAGTTTACCATGCATAACTAGTTAATGGTAGGATAAAATAAATGGAAAGAACTGTCTTTTCACACTATTAAATATACTCAGCCACAATGTTTGTCCTCTGACTAAATGAGGTTTCCTGATGAAATATTCTTCAAACTTTAAAAAGTACCTAAGAAATGTACTTTTGCTATAGAAAAGCTGGAAGATACAGCTAAGGAAAACAATAAAATCACCTGTAACCCAGGTAGCTATAAACAACCACTATTAACTATTTTGGTATATATCCTTCCACACCTTTTCCTATGCTTTTTATTAATATACATAATTATAAAAATGACAGCTGACTGTACCTATTCTAAAATATGAACAGTTTTCCAATCAGTAAATACATTTTCAAAACTGTTTTCACGACTATGTGTTATTTCACTGTACTGAATAGTTCATTTAATCCAACTCCTGGTTAGGTATGTGGTTGTTTCCAGACTTTTGGTACTATATAAACAATGTGGCGGTGAACATCTTCTAGTGAAGTCCTTGTGCACACATAATGAATGAATGTGGATTGTGTGAGTTTGGCAGGATATCTGAGATCTAGAGGAAGTAACACATAATAAGGATAAAGGAGCAAATGGGTTCTTGTTTCCACCCTGACCTATAGCCTTGAGCATGTCACTTAAACTCTTGGTGCTAGTTTTCTTACTTGTAATAACATTACAAAAATTAGAGAACATTTATGAACCCTACCCCTTAAACTGGATTACTGAAAGGATTAGAGAAGGTAAGAGTATGAAAAACCCTTTAAAGTTATAAAGCAATTTACTTCTATAGGGATTTATTATTTTCTTTTTCAAAATGCTTTTTTTTTTAAACTTTTTTTAGATGTTGATAGACTTTTACTTTTTATTCATTTATGTATATGCTCTACTAAGAAGCAAACCCACTGCCTCACACATGCTAGGCGAGTGCTCTAGCACTAAGCCACAACCCCAGCCCTCAAAATGCTTTTGAAAATTTCTCTTAAAAATCAAAACTATTTCCTTTTTTTTTTTGACATTTTCCAGGGAAACTGAGTTTTAGGAACCCACCAGTAGGTGTTGGGTGATTTGGAAGCCGTGACGCTTGAATGGGCACATCCAGGGAGAAGCTACTAGCAGCGTTTGGGGCCAGACTGCCTGCTTGCCCTCTGAATTGTCATGAGCCAAATGCAGTGGAGCAGCCAGCTTGCCAAGGGCACCCCTCTTGGAGGTGGCAGTGACCCTTGCTGTGGGAGGCTGGTGGTTCCCTGAGTCCCTCCCTCAGTCCCTCTCCTCCCCGGGGCTCCAGGAGTCTGTGCGAAGGCTGCTTTGAAACTGGAGTGTGATTTGGGTCTGATGCTGTTCAGCTCCAGAGACAGAGGCCAGTCTGCTGTCAGAGATAAAAATGGCTGTTGGAAGGGGAGTCTGGGAAAATATTTTAATCAAGAATCCTGGGAATTCCAGCCACACTTGGGAGAGGGCCTGAGGGGTGAGGAGAGGATGTGAATGAAGAGTTCGCCGCCTGTGTTAACAGTCGCTCCTCTAACTGGAAACAGGGCACGTCTCCCATGTACCTGTCCATCCGCAGCAGGACAGGAAAGCCCAGGGCCACACACCAAGGGGTCGAGAGCTCGTTACTGGCCACCAACGCATGACTTGGGTGCTGGTGGCCATGGTGGGGCCGTGTCCTGCGATGGGGCACTAGGAGAAGTTCTGTGAGAATGGCCTATGCAGCAGGCCACCTTCCTGCCAGCCGAGGGCTCTGAGGACTCCCCTCCTTTAGTTCCCATAAGCCCAGGGGAGAGCTAGGCACAAGGTACATGCTCATTGTTCTACTAAAGGTAAGAGTGACTGACATGGGTGACTAGCAAGGAGGGGAGGCCACCAGTCTGCCAACCAAGTCGCTTGGGGGAATTTCACAGTCATCCCTCAGGGTCCCTAAATAAACTAATTTTTATTCCCATCCAGGTAGAAAGATATCTTGGGTTAGGGAAAAAGCAGGTAAGTCCTAATGTATGGAGACAACACCTTTGAAGCATTAGACAACTAACTTATTTTTCTTTCCCAGATAGGCCTCAAAACTTGAGCTCAGTGTGATAGGAGATCCATTTAGTTAAGAAAGGGAGAAAGAAAAGGGTATTTTTGGCAGCGGTATTTCACAGTGAAGGGGCAAAATACACTCATTTTGCTACAGCGGAGATGGACAAATGCTAAGCTTTACAAAAGATCTTTCTTTACTTTGCCGAAGCTACCCACCCCTGGCGGTTATTTAAAGTTCTTAGACTATTTTAAGTATGATACATAATGCTGACCAAGTGAATGTACCAATGCATTTCCACCACTTCTTAAAACCACACTGATCCAGGTCCTAAAGGGGAGTCCTCTAGTGAAACGGATTTTTATTTCAGTTGCTATTTTGAAACAAGGTCCATAGGATCTGATCAATATAAGAGACAGTATCATATTATGGACCATAAATGGAAAAACACGAACATTTCTGAGAGTAATTAATCCCTCGTGGTCTCAGAAACAGTCTTCCACCTTAGTCTGAAAGAGACTAGTTTGGAGTAAGTAGATAACTTCTTGGGTCATCTTCAAATATCAAGTTTCTACTTCTGTTGGATGATTTTGTCTTTTCAGTAGTTGACCGTGCAAAGGGAGGGACAGGTGTAATTTGAGTTTATTCTCTTTCATGACAAATTCAAGGACAGATACGCAACAGCTCAATTTGGTGGCTGAGGAAGACTGTACCTCCGCTTGAGCTCCTAAACTTTGGCATTAGGGGCTTTGAGTGGGGAGGGTGCAAGGGGCCACACTAGTTTCTGAAGGGGATTTGGGGTTAGCCAGCATTAGGGGAGGAAGTTGGGGAGACAGGGGGCCAGAGGGGGAGAGAGAAAGAGAAAAGAAAGGGAGGAATAGAAAACGGAAGGAGTGAGTCAAATTGGCATATTTTAGAGCCTCAAATATCTTCGAGAAACACCATTTTCTAAAGGCGTTTTTTCATGCAGGCAGAAGACTTTGACAGGCTTCAAGGAGTCTCTTCAAAACCCTTCTGTCCCTTTCTTGGTCACCCCCAAGGCTCATAGTTCTGTTGGGATTTCTCATATGACAAAGAGGAGACCAGAGGGAGGCTGTCCAAGGCCAAGGGAGGAGAGTGGCAGGATTGGCATCCATGGGTCGGTCCCATCAGCCTAGGAGAAGGAGACGTGAGGCTCCTCTGGACGCTCTGAGGGAACCAGAGGAGAAAGAAGAGCTGCCCTTGGGTCACAGCGGGCAGCCCGTGTGAGCGATCTGGGGACTCTGAGCATGACTGGAGGATGGATGAGAGCCACAAGTCCTGTAGTCAAGAGGAAAGGGGCTCAGGATGCTGACCACCTGAATCTGTATGTAAGGTGCCCTTGCTTGATCCCAACTGGTCAAAAGGGAAAGCAGAGAGTGCTTGTTACAAACGTAACAGGTGATCTTTGGGGCTTTGTTATGGGGACAGAAAAGGTTCATTGGTATAGGATTTCTGTATTAAAAACTTTCTTTTACAAGCATGTTTTATAATTTGAAAAAATGCAATACAGATATTTCTATTTTGGAAAAAAAATTGGGGCCAGATTCGAGGTTCACTAGGTCTGAGAGTTGGGGGCTGGAGAGAAGTGTGCTGCTGGTTGGCGCCCGGGCAGTCACAGTGCAAGGGAGGAGAGGTGGCGTCTCCAGTCCAAAGAAGGGGCTTCTGTCTCTGCCCTGCTCCTACGTGCAGCTGTCTCCTGACTCTCAGCTTTTCTTCTCTGTGAAATTGGGTGCTAAGAATACCCTCCTCGGGTTAAAAGGCTTCCATGAAAATCCTCCACAAAAAAATGCTTTGGAAATTGACAACTGAAGGTTAGTGGTTAGCAGTTTGGAGAACTGTGCAGAAAATTGGTGTGATTCCCGCTTACTGTGGATGGAATATCTATGGTTCCTTCCTCTCGTCTTCACCCCTAAAACAAGTTAATTGCAACTTGCGAAAAACAGAAAGAAGTACTGCCCATGGTGCTCGACTGGCATGTCTACTGCACCCACATGGTCTTTCCTCCTCCGAAATCCCAGGTCAGAGGGTGGAGGCCATGTCTCCATATTGAGCTCCCTGGATAGAGGACGGCGTGGCTTGGTCCCTCATCGGACCTCCCTCCTCATCTGTAAAATGTCAGAGAATAATGAGCTGCTCCCTCAGGGCTCTGCAGCTGTGCCGAGACGAGGGTCTGCTCGCTCGCTGGAGGCATCCATGCTGAAATACAAGATGGCACGCGTAGCAGCCGCCATTCTCCCCGCCAGCGAAATTTGGAGCCTTGGTCAGTCTGGGAGGCTTAATGACGGCTATACAAGTGATCTTGGGTTTACTTTGGGGTCTTTCCAAAGCAAGGAGGAAAAAGTAATTTTATTTTTACAAAGAAGAGAAAAATGCCCAGAAACACATTGCCAGCTGAGCCCTTCGTCTTGATTCCTGTAACTTCCTCAGTGGGAAAAGGCAAATTTCCTGTTCCTGACAAAGGGTGGCTTATGTTCTTGCACTAGAAGGCTGATGGGGGAGGGGAGGAAGGAAGAGTGGTGCAGGGTTCAGACCTTCCTTTTTGGAGAACATGAAGTTCTGGGGGCAAGTTAGCTGCCCTGGTTGTAGGTTAAACAAACATCACACAGATGGGAAGAGTTAGAGATCTTGGGAAACCAGTGGGTTCAGAACTGTGTCTTGGGGCCACTGAGTGAACTAGAGTTCCATAGAAAGCCTGGGTCACCGTCTCTGGCCTCATTAGGGCTGAATGGGAGAAGGGTAGCAAGATGAAGAGATTCCTAGTACAGTGTTTATTCCCTTTTGGCTTCAATGGTTTGAACTTGCAGCATATTTGTCTATGTTTTGGTTTATAAATGGAGCATATGTCCATGAGCTAAGTTTGATTTAATAAGCTTTTATGGAGCACCTACTATATGCCTGAATTCTAGCCGAGCATTGCAGGGGAACACCAAAAGGTGCAGCATCAACGACAGTATGGAAAGAGGAAACGGTATGTGTATGCATAGTTCTACCACCCTGCGACCTTTGGCCAGTTCCACACTGCTGTTGATTCTCAGTTCTCTGGTCTATAAAATGGAGCAGTAATATCCTAGGGAAAAATTAAATAGCATGAGATAACACACAAATGTTGGGGTGAAAGTCCTTTGGGCTAAAGGTCACAAAACCCACTTTGAACAAGATTAACCAGGACAGAGAATTTCTTGGAAGAATGTGGGGATCTTTCCTGGGATTCACTAAAATGCGTACCCTGGGAACATGGAGAGCAGGGACTGAGGTATTCTGGGGATCCAGGAGTGTCTTCGCCTCAAAGTCTCAGTAACAAGACCACTCTCAGTGCTGGTCTCTGTGGGGGAGTCAGTGCACTGTGGCCACAGGCCAGGCTCCCACTCTGGAAGCATGGACAGGCTGGGGAACTGAGGCCCATAGTCATTCCTATGGCCACCATAACAGATGCCACGGACTGGGCAGCCCAAACATCAGCAGCCCCTTTCCTCACAGCCCTGGAGACTGGAAGTCCAATATCATGGTGTCAGCAGGGCTGGTTTCTCCTGAGGCCTCTCTTCTTGGTTTGTGGATGGCAGCTTCTCCAGGTGTCCTCACATTTCTTCCTTCTATGTACAGGTGTGTCCTTATCTTTTCTTCTTATAAGAGTAGGGCCTACCTTAAAGACCGGGTTTTAACTTACTTTCCTTTTCAAGGCCCTATCTCCCAATATGGTTGCCTTCTGAGACACCAGAGGCTAGGACTTTCACATACGAATTTCTCATAGCCCACAACTCAGCCTGTAGCAATACCCTCCAAAGACTCTTGTTGGGAGGGCATTCCCAAAGGTGTCCACTCCAGTAATGTCCTTAACCCAGTGACAGAAACACAGTGGACTTTTTACAAATGTTGGTCCTCTTCTCTTCTTCATTTGCAGAACTCTCGCTCTCTGCATGGAGGAACTCATCCTCCTACAAGAGAGAAGATGCCCAGGGCCATGGACCAAGTCCTGAGCCATGAGAAGGGTGCAGACTTGAAACTTAGGAGTTTGGGGTTCTGGCCTGAGTCACCATGGCTTCCCAAGGAGTAAGAGATGCCACCTCTTGAGGCATTTCTCATGCGTGAAGTGGGGTGTGCAGGGAGAGGTGAGTGGGCCCTGGTATCTGGGATTGCAAGCCTGCATTGGTTAAGGGCACCAAGGTGAGGGGCAAGCAATTAGCAGTGGCTAGAGTCACCGGGAAAGGTTTTGTGTTTCCATAATCTCTTATTTGGGCTGGAGCCAGTCATCATCTATGACTGACTGGCTTTTTTTGGTCTCTTTTTCTTTTGGGGAGAAAAAAAGAAAATTCTGCCCTTCAGAGCCAGAGTAGCACATGTGTCTGGTGGGAAGTCTCAGAGAAAGCACTTCCTGCTTCTTCCTCTGCAACATACCCTTGTCTGTCCTGGTTCCAGCCTTGGAAGATGCTGCAGGGGTCTATGCACAGACCCCCACTGCTGCCCGTGACATTCTGAAGGCCAGTTTCTGGGATAGAAGGAACTGGAAAGGGTCCATGAGAACTCTGGTAATGAAGTGAAGGAGTTAGAACAAGAGCAAAGAAAATCAGAGAAGGAAGTTCTCTTCAGTTCCAAGTTCTGGCATGAATGTTTCTCGGGGAGTAGCCACAGCACATTGCCCTTCACTTACTGTTTATGTGGATGAATCTTGAGACTCATATTTCATGTATGGAACTTCTTATTGTGGTATGAGGGACACAGTAAATGACATCCTCTCCTCCTGGCCAGCTGAAAGATAAGCCCAAGAGAAGGAGACTGCCTCAGGGACCCAGTCATGAATGTCCTAATGGAAACCACAGAGGCTTGTAAAACTGGTGGTAAGAAGGAACAATCCAAAGGGTTTGGCCTCAAGTTTTGATCTGGTTAGTTTTAAAGGCAAGCGTGGGGACAGGGGGCCAAGCTAAGTTGGCTCTTTTGCTCTTCCCAACAAATGAGAGAGGGATGGCCGCTATGGCTGGAATGTGGTTTTTGTCCCCTGGAAGTTCATGTGGTGGAGGCTTGGTCCCCAGTAGGGTGGCGTGAAGAGCTGGTGGAGCCTGTAAGAGGTGGGGCTGGTGGGAAGTCATTCCGTCATCGGGCACATCCCCCTCTGTGAGGGTTAATTTGAATTGTCAACTTGATTGGATTAAGAGATGCCAGAGATCAAGGGCTTCTGGGTGTGTCCATGAGGGCGTGTCTAGGAAGGCTTGGAATGTAGGATGGTGAACTGAAGTGGAGACCCTCCTTAAGTGTGGGCAGACCGTCCAACAGGGTGGAGGCTTGGATGGAATGGAAGTTGGAAGAACAAGGAAGCAGCAGCTGATGCAAGCTCCATTCTTCTTGAACGGGTTCTTGATTGCTGCTGCAATTGCCTGAGGATATTGGACTCTGGCTTCTTCACTCTTCCAAAGTGGACTCCACCAGGGATTCTCCAGGGAGTTTCCAGAAGCCTTCGGTCTCAGACTAGGGTAGCACCATTGATCCCTCTTGTTCTGAGGCTTTAGCCTCTTGGACTGCGCAGCTTTTGGTTTTTCCAGCTCTCCAGCTGCAGATGGCCATTGTGGACTATCCAGCTTCTGTTGTGTAAGCCAATCTAATAAATCCCCTTTTTATAATTATACCTCTTGTTGGTTCTGGTCTTCTAGAGAACCCTGGCTCATACACCTCAGAAGACTTTAATGCTGGTCTCGTGGAATGAGTTAGTTTCCATGAGAATGGCTGTTTTAAGAAGAGTGAGCATAATTCCTGAATCTTTCTTGCTTGGGTTCTCTTCTGTACCTGATCCCACCATTGTGACCCTGCCCATCAGGAGGACCTCACCAGAGCCAAGCAGAAGCTGGTATTATGCTCTTGAACTTCTAGAACGGTAAGGTAGATAAGCCTCTTTTTCAAAAAATAACTTTCCCGTCCTCAGGTGTTTTGTTATAGATGTGGGAGACAGAAAAATACAGTGGCTGAGGGGCGATAGAGTCCTGAGTGTTAGGCTTATGGATGTCCTGCCCCTTTAAGGAAAGGTCAGGAATAGGGAAGGAAAGCTTCCCCTTTGCACTGCTGTTTTCCACAAAACCACCCATCAAGATACTTGTTGTGAGAAGTCTTTTCTGAAGGTGTGGTCTGAGGAAGGGGAAGTTCACACAGCAGGACACCAATGACTTATGGTGAACCATCATCAGTCCTTGGCTTTGGAAGTCCTCTGGTTAGCCACCTGCCACCAGAAATTCTTCCCTGGCCTACTCCTTCCCAGGCTGCAGCTTCCTCTCGTACTGACGGAGCTCCCCTTCTTGCATGGATTTCTCCTGAACAAGTCCTTTTAGGTTACAGAGACATGTCAACCCTGCCCTTCTCTTAGGAGGCTCTTAGATGACTAGGAAAGGTTAGAGGACTTTTCTCAACACACCGTCATCCTTTTACTTTGGGTTTCATCCCCTGGCAGCTCAGAAGAACCAGTAAGGATGTGGACACTTCAGTGTTCCCAGTCTCTCTCTTCTGGATAGATGGAGGGAACTTCCCACTGTGATAAATGATGTCATTTTCCAATAGAAGGTAGAAATAGCTACAATCTGTGGGTTCAGTAGCATTCTCATCTATAGTAAGACTCTGCCATAGGTCAAAAAGTGGTCTCCTAGACAGTGAATAGGGTCACGAAATTAGTAGTGTGAGCCTTCGCAGGTCAATTAATCTATTAAGACTTTACTTTTGAGAACAAAGTGCATCATAGAACTAACTTGGTTCTTTTTCTAAATGGAATCCAGATTTCAAGTCTGCTTATTGAATAGTCCATTCTTTCTCCACTCATTTAAATTGCTACCTGAACTATTTACTAAATATGTACATTGCTCTGGTTTGGGACTCTGTTTTATGTCAATGGATCTATTTGTCTATTGCTGTACCAATGGCATGCCTTTAAAATTATGGTTACTCTATGGTATATTTTGATAGCTCCTAAAGTAAAAACTTCTATTATTGTGTCCATTTTAAAACATTCTTAGTTTTGTATGTGGAATTTTCCCACCAATTTTTTTAAAAAGAAGTCAACTTTTTGAGGCATAATCTATATACAGTAAAATTAGTGAAGAAAGTAACTAGTATACAATTTTGGGTTTGACATAAGAATGTGGTTATGTAACCACCCTTATAATTACAATATAGCGCATATCCATCACACCCCCCAAATTCCTTCTTGCTGTCTTGTAGTTAACCCAGTTTCTAACCCTGGCCCCAGGAAACCAGTTCTTTCTTCTGTGGCTGTGGTTTTTCCTTTTCTAGAATATTTTATATGAAGGGACTCACAGAGTGTGTAGTCCTTTGTGTCTGACTTTTCTTAGCCTAGTGTTTTTGAAGTCATTCATGCTATTATAGGAGTAAACATTGTTCCTTTTTATTGCTGGTGGTGGTGGTCCATTGTGTGAATAGACTATAGTTTATCTATTCACCCAATGATGGACATTTGGGTGGTTTCCAGTTTTTGACCATCATCATTCAAACTTCTAATGAACATTAGCTTATAAATTTTTACAAGGACATAAGCTTACATTTGTTTTGGGGAATAGGATTATCAGCACATAGGTAAGTTTATGTTTACCTTTATAAAAATGTTTAGATGTTCCATTTTCTCTGCATCCTCACCAACACTTGTTATTGTCAGACTTTTACTTTTAGCTATTCTAATAGCTATGTGGGTACCTCATGGTGTTTTAATCTGCATTTGCTTAGTGACTAATGACAGCATCTTTTCATGGACTTGTTACCTATATATACCTTTGAGAAAGTGTCTGTTCAAGTGTTTTGACCACATTTTTAGTTCTCCTGTGTTTAACTGTAACCTATCATGTGAGGGCATGTGTGGAATATTTTACTTGTGGTGTCACATTGGCATTAAGGAGTTTTCAGATTTTGGAATCCTTTAGCCTTTGTAGTTGGAATTAGGATGCTCACCCTTTATTTTCTCCCATTCTGTAGCTTGTCTCTTCATTTTCTTAACTTTCACAGAGTAAAACTTTTTGATGTTGATGAAGTCCAGTTTAAGAAATTTTATTTCTTTTGGTGTTGTATCTAAGAACTCTTGCCTAACCCCAGATCACAAAGATCTTCTTCCTTGTTTTCTTCTAAAAAGTTTAAAGATTTACATCTAGCTTTATGATCTACTTTAGTTTTTCTTAGTAGAAGTTTCGAGGTTTATGCTGAATGCATGAGTTGTAATAGCACCTCTGGACATTCAGTCGCTCTGCACCATTTGTTGAAAAGACCGTTCTTCCACTGAATTGCTTTTGTACCTTTGTTAAAAATCAGTTGATCATACTCATGAGGGTCTATTTCTGGGTTCCCCATTTTTCTCTGCTAATACCTTTCTGTCTGGGAGATATAAATAGACAGAGTTCACTTATTGGGCCTCAGCACACACTTGTATTGAAAAAAAGTGTTTTAAATCATCACCAGGTCACGTTGGCCCCCCCATTTTTTGGATCTTTGCCTCTGTCCTAGTCCAACAGCACAGGGATGGAGACATTCCTTCTTGTGATCCCAGGATGTGGCCCACCACACAATTGGTGCTCAATATTTGTGGGCCAAAATAACCAATAGTCCACTGGCTGAATGCTGCCTAAATTCAAGAGAATAGACAATAAGATGGAGGCTCTTTGTTCACAGTGACTAGTCCACAAATGAGAAGCAGTGACATTTTGCTATACTGCAGGGGCGGGAAGATTTTCTTTTCTTTTAGTATGGGATAATCAAATATACTTTTGGGTTATGACTTGTCCCACTCAATCAAAATGAAATAATTATGTTAAGTCCCATGGGAAAACATGAAATATTTTTATACTTGAGATTGCCTATTTTATTCAATAAAAGAGTGTGAAGGACAAGACGGGCATTGCTTCCATATCCAGGCATCTCTGAGAGGTGATGGATCACTGAAGCCTTTTTCTCCCCCATCCGGAGGTAGATTCTGACTTGTGCTGGGAAACTCCATGAACTTAGGCTGTTCTTGCTGCAGTAAAGAGTCTTTCTGGAGAGGAATTACTTGTCAAGAGATCAGTCCTGCAGGATTTCATTGAGCCTTCTGTAGAACCTAGACATAGCTTGATAAGGCAGTTTTTGGTAAGAGTGCTTTTTATAGTGAATTTGGTTTTCTTCGTGGTTCTGGGAAATGAAACCAGGGCCTCACACGTGGTAGGCAGGCACTCAACTGCCGAGCTATGTCCTCAGCCCCATGATGAAATTTTACCTGTGGTGCCACTGAGCTGTTGAGGGTTGACAGGTGTGTCTCTTACACCCCTGCCAGGGGAAGAAGTGTCAGAAAGCCAGCTTGAGAATCCCCAGCTCCTTCTCTGATGTTCGGTTTCTCGCATCTCTTTTTCAGATGGTCTAGTTGAGTGGGCAGGCAACAAGGATCGGGCATTTAGGCTCAGTGCCTCGAAGAAAGGAAAATAGAGTGCTGTGTCTCTCAACAACCAGGACGTGTTCTGAGAAATGTGGGACAGGCAAGTTCATCATGGCGTGTACCTACAAACAAGATGGCCGCGCTGTCACTGGGTGGTGTCGTCTCTCCCGGGCCCAGCGTCACGCATGCATGCCATCTTTGATGGGAATGTCATTAGGTGGTGCCTGGCTGTACCCAGGACACAGCTCACATCCTATAACACCATCTTCATGGACAGAGAATCGCAAGCAATGGAGCTGCTAGTTGGTGGCCTATTGGTGACACTTGGCCCTCCCACCTCCTTGAGAGTCTGTGACTGTCAACAAGACACTTTACTTCTTCAAGGGAATCCTGACTGTCCTGGAATCTTGCCTGCATTTTCATTGTTTTTTCTCTGAAAGGTGAAGAATTTGAACGTCTGCTTTCAAAACAACCACACCAAACGAATTATTTAACCCCAAGAGCAAATAGTTATAGGGTTGATTTTCAGAACCATAAGATTGTGTAGGAAATTTATGAAAAGAAAAGGGCCACCTACATTAACTCTGAAAAACAATACGGTCGCTCTAGTCTTTTTTGAAAACACCAAAAACCAAATAAGACTATAGCACTGAAGTGTGATTTTAAGGAATAGATCCATATTTTAGTAGCATGGCAGACCTCAGTTTCTGCTCTTCTCTTTAAATAAAAACTAAATATTTCACCAGCAGCTGTCAAGTCTCCCAGAAGTGAGCCATGAATGAGGCTTTCCATTTTATGGGGATCATAGTGGATGCTAGAAAAATAAACTACAAATAAATGAATCCAGGGGGAGGGATGTAAATATACTCCGTAGGAACAGCTCACTGAGGAGTGACTGCAGGACACATTTTCTTGAGCAAGGAATTAAAAAAGAAACAAGACCCAGATGTTTGTGGCAGGTGGTTCCCTACACTCATGTTTGTGTGTGGAGTGTGTGCACAGATTGGGTGCCATCTACAGATAGGAGTAGATGGGACAGGAGCCACCAGGGATTGGACACTCGAGTCTTACTTAATTTGACCATGATGTGGTCAGTTATGATCCTCATCTTACAGATGGAGAAACCAAGGCTGACTCTATCCTTTGATTTTGCCCAAAGTCACTGTGTTCATCCATTTGGACTCCTATAAAAAAAAGCCACAAACTAAGTGGCTTTTACATGATGGAAACTTATCATAGTACTGGAGGTTGAGAAGTCCAAGATGAAGGTGCTGGTGGATTTGGTGTCTGGGAGAGCTCACTTCCTGGTTCACTGAAGGTGCCTCATTCCTGTGTCCCCACATGGTGGAGGGGATGAACTCTGGTCCCTTCCGTCCCTCCTGGGCACTAATGCGTTCCCGAGGGCTCTGCCTTCATGACCCAGTGACTCCCCAGAGCCAAACCTCCTGATGCCATCACACTGGGGGGGATTTAATTTTCAGTCTATGAATTTTAGGGGACACAGACATTCAGTCCGACAGTGTCACGTCATTGACCCATGTTGCTGCAGCCTGATGACATTGATACCACTGCGTGTTTCCCACGGACAGAGACCCATCATTCCTACGCGATTCCCAGCAACTAAATTACAATCTTAACATAAAAGACTTCTAGTGCTTTAGTTATAACCTCTTTTTGTTTCCACAGTACCCTGAATAAAAAAAAAAAAAAGTCTGCGGTTCAGAAAATATGACCGGGAATAATCCAAGAGGCCCTTTTGGTTAAATCACTGTATTTCTCTTTGAAACCATTGAGGATTTTCTCCTCGGAAAGCGCCCTCGGCCTGTAATTAACGTGCCAATCCTACAGCCTTTCCCTCCACAGAGGGCTGGATGGCGTTCCAGCCTTCTTTGTTGAAAAGCAGCCACAGCAAATACCAAACCTGAGGGCAGGACTCAAGCTGAGTCCTTCTTCCATTCTGTTTTCTTTGTTGCGACTCCTCTGGGGCCAGAACATTCTAAAATCCTGCCCTGGCTCAGTCAGTCAAACGTTTCTCTGTGGAGGTGGCTCACTCCGGATCTAGCTGTGACAGTCCCGTCCTGGGGAACCTCTTCATTCTCAGTGCCTCATGAATAACAGAGAGAGAGGCTCAAGAAGGCCTCCCGGGAAGGGGATTCTTTTCCTTCAGCAGATTTTTTGTTTTGTTTTGTTGTTTGAGAAGGGTTCTGGTCATGCTGCTCAGGCTGGTCTCCAGCTCCTTGGACCCTCGGGATCCTCCCATCTCAGCCTCCCCAGGAGCTGGGACTAAATCCTGGTCAGGTGTGCACCTGACTCCTCAACTTTCTTCTCGACATCGCTGGGTGGAAATGATTGGGATTTTATTTTCTGTCCAAATTTATCAGTATCGGCTAGCCTCTGAAGAATTCTTAGCCCAACTAGAAGATTGTTTCTAGGAATCGAAAATCACAAAAATGGTTTCGACTTTTAGGTTCAGGTAAAGTGTCCCTCCCCTGGTCCCAGGATCCTACGTCCTGATCAGAAAACAAACCCCTAGTAATAATGATACTTGATGTTTGTGCTGGAAGTTACATTCTCAAAGTTCGTCTGAAAGGGAGTGTAGAGAAGAGATTCTTTGGGATGGAAAAGTTT
Organism: Sciurus carolinensis; assembly: GCF_902686445.1. Taxonomy (NCBI): domain Eukaryota; kingdom Metazoa; phylum Chordata; class Mammalia; order Rodentia; family Sciuridae; genus Sciurus; species Sciurus carolinensis. Next base: position 129,909,947 of record NC_062221.1, on the reverse strand, counting down.
GACTTCTTTGAAACATCCCCTTTCTTCTCTTACTGAAGGATTATGTTTGGGCAGGATGAAGAAAATGGAAACGACTCATGCTCTCATTGCTCAGGTATAAGCACTGTTAATATTTTGCTAAGGTTTCTTTCTGGTGCATGTATGTGATCTTTCCCCTTATAAGTCAGTGTTCCCCTAACAGGAGGAATCTACTGGCTCATGTGCCTCCTTCACATGGTGAGGCCGGAATGATCGCGTGGACATAATGGGAATAGTCTAATTGAACCTTGAAATGAGGGGCCCCTCATGTTTTCCCTCTATGCATGTTTCCCCAAACTCAACCCTCCTGTTCTCTGGGCAACCCTCCCTCTTCTCCGCGTGCAGAGGAAAGGATGCTTTGACTCACAGAAGTCCCTGTGGTGCAGTCTCTGAGATGTAAGAAGGGCTTGGGACTCAGGCAGGTGATGTGAGCTTGAAAAACAAAGTCAGCTTTCCATCACTGTGACAAAATACCTGAGACAAAGAACTTAAAGGTGGAAGGTTTATTTTGGCTCAAAGTTTTAGAGGTTTCGGTCCATGGTTGTTTGGGCAAGTTGCTTTGGGCCTGTGGTGAGGCTGTACAGCATGGTGTGAGTTTGTGGCACCTGGCAGATGAGGCTTGTTCACCTCACGGCTGCTAGGAAGAGAGAAAGAGAGAGAGAGAGAGAGAGAGAGAGAGAGAGAGAGAGAGAGAGAGAGAGACTCCTCAAGGGTCTCACAATTCCCTTTAAGGGCTTGCTGAGGACCAAGTGTTTAACATGGAGGTTTGTAGGGGACATTTCAGACCCAAACTGTAGCAGGCTGGTCTCGGGGACTGACTGGGGACATGGCGGTTCAGGGGAAGGCCTGAGTGACAGAGGCATTTCCGGGTTTCTCCTGACCCTGCACCTCTTCTAACTTGCTAGGAGCAAGGCAGGGTCGTGGGGCAAATCATAATTAAAGTGGGTGGAAGGAATGCAAGTTCCTTCCCGACTGGAGAAGGGGAGAGCCAGCGTGTGACCCTCCGCCCGCCTCACCCGCTACTGCAAGATAAATTGAAAATCAGATTTGGGTTTATTTATTTATTTTTTGGACCACTGCTATTTTGGGTTTCTAGTTCATCAATCCTGCACCATTCCTGTTGAAACACACCCTTTCAAAAAACAAAAATAAGAAACTCAGGTGGCATTGAACAAGAGCAGGGGAAACAGAGCCAGGTGGTCTTTAGTAATGGAGATGCCCAGCTGTGGGATTGTTCCCGAGGTCCCTCCCGGGCTGCTCTCAACAAGGGTGCCTGCTCCTTCAGCAGCACGTTCAGCAGGAGACGAGAAGTGCCTTCCACCGTCTCACACGCTGGCCTCTGGAAGTCAGGGCTACACTCCTTTCGCTTCACCGTCTCCAGTTTGGTCCTGTTTTCGTGATTCCACAGAAGAGTGTGTTCGGAACGGTGATGGGGGCTGGGTGGCCCAGTGGTGGGTGCAGGAAGGCTGAACCCTGTGTCTCAACAGGGAAGTCGCAGGCTGCTCACCCTCCAAGCTGGACAGACCCTTTGGTCTTTGCAGAGGCCCGTGGTTAGATTGGCCAGCCATTGAGGCTTCTAGCTTCTTGGATGATGTTTCCTTCTGAGCTGACAGGATGTCTCCTGTTTGTTAGTAATTTTCCAGGACAGATGTCAAAGAGGTTTCGCCTCATGTGTCAACTCTTAGATATTGGTATTGGCTGCAGGGGCCGCCGTGTTGAGAAGCTGGGGCAGGCAAGCCTGAGCTTGCAATCTCCTCCTCCGCATCCATGCTCAGGGTATAAGTGCCGTGATCTGCTGGGGAGGCCTGCCCTGGGCATGAGTGGCATCTCTGGAGACTCAAGATGTGAGAAGAAGAGAAGGTCAGAGGAGGTTCTGCTCCATGTCGCTGGCACTAGTGAAAAGTTTGCTTAGGAAGAGTTTAAAATTTATAGAATGAGATCTGTCGATGGTCCAACCATTGCCTTAGAAGTTGAGAGTCAGCTCTACCTCTTTCCTAAGGACTCGGAAGCTGGATTTGGTGGTAAGAGCCCTCGGTTGCCAACAACAGAATCCACCCCTGAATGACTTCAGCACATTATTGTTATGGGAAGCAAATCAGGAAAGCCCACAAAATCAAAGGAAGATCACTGGGGCTACAGCAGCAATCTCAGCAGCAGAACTGACTTGGCCCCAACTGTTCTTGTGGTCCTTGTGTTCCTGTCCCTCCCTCTCTTTTGAATCAATGTTTATATTAGAGTAGTTTCAGAATTACTGAAAAGGTGCAAGGATATTGGAAAGAGTCCCATATGAGCATCTCTCCTTGTTAACACTACTGTGGTGTGTTTATCATAACTAATAAGCCTATCTCGATGCATTATTATGGGTTAATTCAGATTTCCTTAGTTTTTAACTTACTGTCCTTTTTCTGCCCCAGGATTCCACCCCGTCACTGCGAAGCATTTTGTCATTGTGAGTCCTTAAGCTTCTCTAGCCTGAAGATTCGGGCTGCCTTTGTTTTTAATGACCTCGATGGTTTTGAGGAGTGTTGTCGTAGACATTTGCAGAATGTCCCTCCCTTTGTGTCCCCTTTTCCTTTTGGCCCAGTTTGAGGTTGGTGGGTTCCTTCCCTGGGGTCAGTTGGCCCTGGCCAGGGATAGAGTCCAGACAGAACCAAGCCACCAGGAACCACTGGGAACTCGAGTCATCCCATTTAGCATCTGCAACCTTGGAGATCAAATAAGGGTCCCCTCCCTGCAAAATTAGGTGACTTGTGTGACAAATACCGGGAGAATAATTCCATATGACAAAAAAGGTAAAGCAAGAAGCTGCAGAGAACTGAAGGTTGAGGTTCAGCAAGAACAGAGAGGACGCCTGAGTGGCTCTGGCCAGAGTCACAGAAGCCACTGCTGTGGACGTTATTTTCTGTGCCAAATCTTGAAATAAACCCATGTGCCTGAAACTCCTTCTCTACCTATTCCTAGGCATTTTGATTGCAGTATCACTGCACGTAGCAATTTTTTCCCCCATTAACAAAGTGGCAAAGCCTCAAATTATGGTTTCCTACCCATTGTAAGATATGATTAATTTCTTTTGTATCTCGCCCCCACCCCCACCCTGAAGATTACAGAACAATTAATGTGCAAGATCCTTGGTGAAGAGCAAGAGCTGAGGAAAATTCAGAAATCTGATTCATTTCTAAATAGGTCGTTTGCACAGCAGAGAAGTAGAGAGCTCACTGCACTGAGCCAACTCGGTGAGCTCACTGCCTTGTGCCTTTATTTAGAAAACAAAGACTTCATCCAGGAAAGCAATTAAACTCTGGCCTACTGCTGCAGCCTGTTGCTCTTCTGTAAACTGGACGATTGCACAGGGGAGAAAGGTTAAGTGAGCTTATACTGCTGCCTCTTTGTGGTCCTATCATATTTTCAAACAGAAACAATTTCACTATATGCGACAACACTGGGCAAGATAAAAAAAAAAACAAAACAATTCAGGTTCCCAGTGATTCCTCACCTCTCTGCTCTCTCTGCGTAAGACCCTGTATAGAGGAGGGAGACAGGCAAAAATTTAAGGCCACCATTTTTGTTTTGGTCACAGAGTTACTGAAATACAATTCGGAAACCTCAGAATTCGCTCACTGGATGGTTCTGACTTCACTGGCAGAGTTGCGGAACTGTTGCCACAATCGATGTTAAATCATTCTTGTCACCGTTCACTCTTCACTTCCCCACGTCCCCCTCAACCCAACCCGCGTCCCACCAATCTGCTGTCTGCAGATTTACCTATTCTGGACACTTTATGCAAATGCAACTGCACAGTATGTGGTCTATTGCTGGCTTCTTTCACTCAGCACAACATTTTTGAGGTTCATCTGTGTTAAACATGTTTCGGTGCCTCATTCTTATTGCCAAATACTGTGTCATGGCATGCAAACTTGGCAGATCTCCCTCAGCTGAGGTTCCACTTTCCCAGTTTTACTTATTTGAGGTCAACCGCACTCCAAAAATTTAAGTGAAAAATTCCAGAAATAAGAATTTGTAAATTTTAGATGGCGAATGGTTCTGTGCAGCGTGATGAGATCTCACGCCACCCTGCTCTGTCCTGCTCTGATGGCGGTCATCTCTGTGTTCGGGGTATCCATACTGAATTTGTTGCCCACCCAGTAGTCATTTAGAGACCTGTGTTCAAGTCTCTCCTGTTTCATTTAAAAATGACCCCAAAGCAGAAGAGTAGTGATTCCAGCAGTTCAGATACGCCAAAGAGAAGCTAAAAAGTGCTTCCTTGAGGTGAAAAGATGAAAGTTCTTGACTTTGTAAGGAAAAGAATCACTGAGGTTGATAATATTTATAATAAGAACAAACAAGAAAAAGCATGATATACGTAGGGTTTGATATTATTTGCTGTTTTAGGCACACGTTGGAGTCTTGAACTCTATCCCCCAGGACTTCACAGAAGAAGAAATGCAAATGGTCAACAAATATATGAAAAAATGTTCAATATCTCTAGCAATTAGAGAAATGCAAATTACAACTACAACGTGATTTCATCTCACTCCAGTCAGAATGGTAAGAATCAAGAATACAAGTAACAATAAATGTTTGTGAGGATGTGGGGAAAAGGTTCACTCATACATTGCTGGTGGGACTGCAAATTGGTGCAACCACTATGGAAAGCAGCATGGAGATTCCTCAGAAAACTAGGAATGGAACCACCATCTGATCCAGTTATACCACTCCTCAGTAAATATCCAAAGGAGTTAAAATCAGCATACTACAGTGACAGGTCCACATCAATGTTTA